>NC_064426.1:34622500-34997500 GCF_023375975.1 Astyanax mexicanus | reverse complement strand
ATAGAAAAAAGTAAGCAAAGGAACGAGTGAAGGCAAGGCAGAGAGAGAGAGAGAGAGAGAGAGAGAGAGAGAAAGAAATCGATACCAAGAAAGAGAGATTAGAAAAAGGAGAAGAGCGGGATAATGAGAGTGAGAGAGCATGCAAGTGTGAATGATAGATTGAGGGGAGAGAGAGTGAGAGTGAGTGAAGAAGGGAGTAAAGGAGAAAGAGAAAGAGAGAGAAGGAAATACAAAAAGTGTAGCTAAGTGTTCTAGAGAGTGAGGGAAGGAGGGAGACAGGGGGTAAGTGAGCAGAAATCAGACAGAGGAGAAGAGCAAGAGCGAGCGAGAGAGAACAAGTGTGAAAAGGAGATTTAGTAAGTGAGTGATGGAGAGAGAGAGAGAGTGGGTGGATTAGAGAGCGAAATTAGAGAGAGAGAAGTGGAACAGAGAGGTAGAGTGTGTGAGAAAGATAGAGAGATAGAGACAGAGGGAAAGAGTGTGTGAATGTGACGACAGGTGTGTGGAAAGGAAGTCATTGTCTGAAGGATGAAGAACAGAACAAAGCTCACAGTATGGAGGGAGGAAATGAGAGAACAGAAGCCCAGAGGAACACACAGCAGGGAGCTCAGAAACCACGGTTTGATTTTCTCTTTACCTGACCAAGTTTCTATTTGCAATAATCTACTGTGCTTTAATCAAACTTCATAACAGAAAACTGTTCAGCTAAATGATCACACACGACCGCAGTTTCTCACTCAGAGTCAGAGCAGCAGGGCTAATCAGCACTACCACAACTCTGCACACGGGTCTCCAGAAAGCTAAACTTCAGCATGTTTTTTTAACCAGGCATTTTTTAAGAACAAACCTCTGCACACACAAGGGCACCTGTGGCCAAAGGCTGCCTTTCTTTCTGTTCCATTATTCAAGTAAACTTACATAAAGTGCTTAAGGAGAAATAATCTTTAAGTTTTCTAATATATGGTTGACTTGCAGGCAAAATTTGTTGTGAAATGGACTTGGGGTGTAGTGAAACATGATAACAAGCACAAACTGTTGTTGAACAGCCTTTAACCAGTTACAGCAGAAATCACGCTTTTAATCCCATAATTTACCTTTTAAAAGGTCATTTAAATGTCCAATTTTTGGTTCGGTTGGTCTAGATCCACGGGTGGGGGTGGGCTGATGATGTCATGGGTCATGCATTGTTTAATATCATGATATATATCGTCGCGAAAAATCGTTGCAATGTTTATTCTGTGGAAATGCATAAATTCCAGCTGTAAATATCTATTGCATCTATTAATGCATTCTTACTTCTCTTGAATTCATTTTGCAATCTGTTCCCCTAAAATATTTTTCATGGGAAATGTTACACCCCTATCACTAGCATTGTAAGCCAGCATTTTAAAATACAGCATTTTTAGCTGATGCTCCAAACTTACAATGCTAGTGAAAATGGCACAGCGTTGCCCATTTAAAAAAAAAAAAAAAAAAAGATTTTTACACCATTAACAAGCTCAGAATAGCTGCACACTTCTTGGGTGGAATTCTGAGGGCTATAAGGTCCCACATTTAAACATTTTAAATCACTGACTAATCAACTAATCCAAAAAATAATCTGCAGATTAATCAACCACCACAACAACCATTAGTTGCAGCTCTAGATTACATCTTCAAGTCACCAGACATGATTGACATGGGGCAGCAGGATATACCACCCACCTCATAAACACTCAGAAGACACTGTTTTCATGAATTTTCTCTGAATCACTACTTAGCAGAAACGCTGGCAGTGCAAGAGATCACAGTACACTCGACACTCAGACTCAGAAGGCATCGTTACTCAGTTGTGTGGGCATTTGTTTTCAACAAATCTTTCTATGAGTGACCTCTCAGACTTAAAATAGGCCAACCACCCCCACACCACTGATGACAAGAGGCCTTTTCTCTCCACGGCTCCTCCAGCTGTCGCTTTCGCTGACCGGCTCGACGGCTTTATTGCGGGTTTCCATTTCTGATCCACTCTCGCCCACCCAGCCGTCGCACAAGCCACACGGCCACTGACAGCCGCTGAGCAAGCTCAAGACCCTCTTGATATAACACAGTGGACCAACACCAGCAGATGACATGACTTTCCAAACAATCACTGATTGTGGAAACTTCACACTAGAGCTCAAGCAGCTTGGACTGTGTGTCTCTCCACTCTTCCTCCAGACTCTGGTATCTTGATTTCCAAATGAAATGCAAAATTTACTGATGATCAGTGATGGTCTTACGTCAGTCTAACGTCACAGTCAGAGTACACCCTGTACTTGGGTCAGATTGAGGTCAGATAAAAGTTCTTAACACTGGCTGTTTTGGTCTATATCCAAGTATGATGACTGTGTTAACACCTTCTCAAATTAATTGAGACAAGCTGAAATTTACCTGAATAAAATGAGTTAATAAAACAGCTCTACTCATTTTTTTTGTTTGTTTTTCTTGGCATTAGGAACATTGGTTCTTCCCACCAGTGCTGTAAAGAAAAGAATCAATTCAGTTTTAATGTAAAATGAGTAATGTTACATTAAAATCTTTGAATGACTCAACAGTTGAATCATACAGAAACCATAAAATCTTGGAAGACTTTCACTTTAGCTCTGCATGACTCTCATCCAATCCCAAGAGCAGGATAAAGAGAACAGAAAACTTACTCTCATCTTCTACCACTGGACAGTGTAGAGTATCTATCACACACACACACACAGGCCTACACACACCTACAGCTTCTTAAGATCCTCTCTGAAACAGCGTCCAAGTACCTTAGACTCTCATTCTCCCTCTCTTGCTCTCTTCCTCTTAAACACACACAGAGCGAATACATTTCGGAGGAATTCTGGAACCCAACACTGGTGACTGCCCTGCTTCATGAATATTCATTAAACTCATTACCACACAAGTGGGGAAACAAGTGATATTTTAGAGAAAGAGAGAGAGAAAAAGAGAGAGAGAGAGAGAGTGAGAAGATAGGGAGATAGGGAGAGAGAGAGAGAGAGAGATAGGGAGAGATAGGGAGAAGATAGGAAGAGAGGGAGAGATAGGGAGAAGATAGGAAGAGGGGGAGAGATAGGGAGAAGATAGGAAGAGAGAGAGAGGGAGATAGGGAGAGAGAGAGAGAGAGAGAGAGAGAGAGATAGGGAGAGGATAGGGAGAGAGAGAGAGTGAATCCGTCCACCAATAATCACTAATTTCTGTACTTATATCTGTAATATCTGTTCTGTACTATTATATTAATATATTAACGTTACCTCTTTTACTTCTAATCTAACTTTAACATGCTTTTATGACTACTTCTTTTCTTCATCAATAACTCAACATTTTTAATATTACTGTTTTTTTTTCTCTCTAATCTGTAGGTTCATTCATGTATTTTATTTTTGTTATTATTAGTAGTATTTTTTTATAATATGTCTGTTTACTTGTATTATTAATTGCTTTGGCAATAGTGTATGTGATTACATTCATGCTAATAAAGCACCTCTGAACTGAACTGAAAACTGAGAGAGAGAGAGAGAGAGAGAGAGAGAGAGAGAGAGATAGGGAGAGAGAGAGAGAGAGAGAGAGAGAGAGAGAGAGAGAGAGAGAGACTTGGAGCTTAGAACAGAAAGGCTTCACTCTGTGTGTATTATATTCTGCAAGTCAAACACTCACACTCTCCACTCCTAAACTCAGGATCATGTTCCTTTCCAGGTGCAAAAACTGGTTCACCTCTGCACTGTTAACAAT
Source organism: Astyanax mexicanus (assembly GCF_023375975.1). Lineage (NCBI taxonomy): Eukaryota > Metazoa > Chordata > Actinopteri > Characiformes > Acestrorhamphidae > Astyanax > Astyanax mexicanus. The sequence goes on along the minus strand of NC_064426.1, from coordinate 34,993,753 downwards.
CCACTCAAGATGAAAGCTTGAAATGTTTACTGATTGGCACACTATCAAAGCTTTGGCCCAGTGTTGGAAAGGGAATCACCAGGGATTCAATGAGAGGTGGAGATACGCTTGCATCATGCAATTAACTTTCAATCAAGCACCAGCATTGGTTTCAGGTGAGAGGAGCAGGGGCAGCAGCTTTTTTCAGAGACTCAGTAAACTTCAGCAGATGACCCAAAGTTAATTTACATTAATTTATACATTATACTCAATCACCAGCCACTGATTTTGCAGCCTTCAGCCTTTAGGGGCATTTACAGTCTAGGAACAATCTCATTATTAAACAGTAAGCAAGGACAACACAGTAGTCCCAGTAGGTGGTACTTGGAAGCTTTAGTGTGGTCATGGGTTGTACATGGTTTAATAGTTTGAAAACCAATGGGTTAAGTGTTATATAGGCCTGAGAGACGACGAGCGCTGAGTGGTCCAGCGGTCTAAAGCGCTGCCACTATGATTGGAAGACCACTGGTTCGAATCCCGATCATGTAGCTTGCCATCAGCTTCTGGAGCCCTAAGAAAGCACAACTGGCCTTGCTCTCTCTGGGTTGGTAGATGGTGCTCTTTCCCCTCATAAATCTTAAGGGTGATGTCGATCAGCACAAAATGTCCGTGAGCTGATGTATCAGAACACATTTACTGCGCTTTCCTCCGAGCGTGCTGTGATGCTACTCAGCAATGCTGTATCAGCAGCAGTTCGAAAAGAGGTGGTGGCTGACTTCACATGTGTCGGAGGAGGAATGCACTAGTCTTCACCCTCCTTGTGTTGTGGCATCACTTGTAATGGGGGACGTACAGCTGACTAGCAGCTGAATGGGATAGTTGTGGGATAAATGGCCTAGCTAAACCTGAGAAAATTTTAAATAAAATTAAAAACAAATCTAGGGGATAGAGGGACTAGGAAGCCCTACCTCACTACTGAGCATTCCAAGATGTCATGCGAAGAGCTTGTGATGTAATGGAAAATTACAGTACAGCATAGCTTTATGTGTGAACGCAATTATTCTGGGCAGGATTGTCTCATCTTGTCCTTTATTATTTCAAATTTTCCACTGTGTGTGTGTGTTCATTTACTGCCTTAAAACATTCTCTGGAAGAATGGTGCTCCATCCAGAACTTTTTTTTTTTATGAACTAAAAAAAAAAAAGGGTGATGACCTCACTACCACTCGTCACTGAATACAGACAAGACAGATCCTCACAACAGTACTCCAAAATCTAGTAAAAAGCCTTGCGTAAACAGTAGAGAGTTTTGAGACTAATGATCTAATGATTTTTTATGCATTTTGTGTATGCAATAATACAATAACTTATATTTTTACTTATTTGCAGCTTGTTGTCCGACTGTTCCAGTTTTTTTCCTTCTTCTCCAGCTGCATTTATTTACTTTGTAAACTGGCAGCAAGAGCAGAAACTGTGGAACAAGAAGAGAATGATCTCGCCAAACATCTGAACAGCCTGTAGAAAAGAGCTGGATTACGTTCAGCCCAGGATTCAAATTGGAGAAGGCATTTGCCGTATTGCTGGAGGTGTTGGAGTAAATCGTGTTTAGCTAAAGCTAAACACACACACACACGCACACGTGCTGCTGTGCTGCAGTAACTGCCCATTGGTGAAACCACTGTAAGACAGCTGTGAAGGAATCGCATGTTCCCCATTTATCCTCTTGTTCCTGACACTTCTGAAAGATTAAGTGCTGGGAGGTGGTCTTCTGCTCGATAATTAGTGAAGCAGAGCTCAAATCACCCAAACCACCGTCGCTAATAAGCTGTTTAACTTTGAAACAGACCAAAGGCAAATAATGAATGGAGCAAGCTCCTTATGTGCAGACTTATTGAAGCTCAGACTGAGTTAATTTTTTAGCAGAAGATTGTGTATGAATTGGTGGTTAAGAAATTGATTGGCTGCCAATTTTCGCCCAAAATGTGAGATCAGCAATCAGCCTATATGTTTCAAATGTAGCCAATTAGATATACATCATATTCAAAGGAATTGAGTTTGTGCCCAATTAAAAACGTAAGAACATTTTATTTGAAAAAGCTTAACCTAGATCTGCCCTTCAACAGTATCAGTGATCAGCCAGTCAAGCTGAAAGACTATGGACGATCAAAATCACCCCCAAAAACTGATCGTTCCATCTCTAAATCGAATTATGGAATTAATTTTACATTTAATTAGCGGGAGTCAAGATTAAAAACTGGAGATTGTTCTAAAAGTACTAGCAGTGTATCCAGAAAGCAACAAATGGCTTTCCAATTATAAGCTACACTTACATTTTCTAAGGAGGTTTGTTTTGTTCTGTTGGCTATTTTTCTGTTGCCATCACTGCCTTTTTAGATCTTGTATACTGGATTTCTTAAGGCTTAATTTGATTCAGTTTTTCCTTCAACTGAATAGTGAAAATAAAAAAATAGCATCTTGTGTCATTTATAATAAGCTATAAAGCAATAAAACACAACAATAAAGGCAACATTACAAATAAATTACACAAGAAATAATGAAGAGTGTCTTTTTCTAAGAAAAAAGGCAAAAAATAAAGACTTCGCCTAATTTATCTTAATTAAGAATACTGGAGAACATTGTACGGTTTCCCTCTAAAAACTGCAGTCCAGAACATTCTTATAAACTTCTTAATTTTTATCTTAAGTTTAAAGCTTTTTTTTTTTCAGGAAACAGCCCCCCAAAGATCAGCGAACACTGAGCTAAAAAGTTTTTTTTTGTATACAATCAAACACACACTGCTCCCTTCTTTTTCTTTCCCCAAAACCAAAAAGGCAATTTCACAACTATATGAACTATCGATTTCACTCAGCCAATGCTCTCAAACACTCTCTCTTTCTCTCCCTCTCTCTCTCTCTCTGCTCATACAATTACTTTTTACGTTGCTCATCTGACTCTGAAAAACAGACACATTTTGGCTTCTTTTACCCTGAAATCTTTTTTTACTGCAGATGTCAAACCCCAGTGTCCAAAGCAGGAGTGTGGGAAGTGAGGTATATCGAGTGTTCTCAATAGATTCTCATACAAGATACAAGATGGGACAATATTGTTTGTATTGATATAGATTAGATTATGTTGCGTTACAATTAGCTCTGACAGTTCGCCAATACTAATAAATAGCAAATGAGATTTCAATTTGGAGAACTTCATATATCTTCATATATCTTTATCTACAGCTGAAATGTTAATATTTAAAATCTGGAATGTGTAGTTTTGTCTCAAAATTGGCTTTTGCTTATTACTTTATGGGATGAAATCCTATGCAGATATACCACTCAAGAAAAAATGAAGAGACCACTTCAGTTTCTCTGACTTTGCTATTTATAGGTATATGTTTTAGTAAAATACACATTGTTGTTTTATTCTATAAATTTCAGACAGCATTTCTACCAAATCCCAAAGAAACATATTGTCATTAAGAGCATTTATTTGCAGAAAATTAGAAATAGCTGAAATAACAAAAAAGATGCAGAGCTTTCAGACCTCAAAAAAATGCAAAGAAAACAAGTTTATATTTATAACGTTTTAAGTGGAATAACTGGTTTTTAATCACAGTTTTCATGCATCTTGGCATGTTCTCCTCCACCAGTCTTTCACACTGCTTTTGGAAAACTTTATTCAACTCCCAGCGCAAACATTCAAGCAGTTCAGTTTGGTGGTTTGAGGTCTTATGATTATCCATCTTCCTATTGATTATATTCCAGAGGTTTTCAATTTGGTAAAATCAAAGAAACTCATCGTTTTTACGTTGTCTCTTTTTTCCCTAGAGCTGTATATAACATATACCCTTTAGCCAAAAAAATAAATAAATAAATAAATAAATAAATAGATACATTAGTTTTGATCTATATTGCTCACCCCTATATCCGATATTGCACATGTATACACATTCATAACTGAGAGAGTTACCTTTGATAAAATAATGTTAGTTTAAACCTAAGTACATTGATATACTTTATTCAGTATTATCTGTAAATCCAAGAACAGCCTCTACAGAAAACTGCCTGCAGCCAAACCAATCCTACTGAATCAGCCACAAAACTGTACATCCCCAGGCCTGCCCAGTGTACCAAAACCACACACACACACACACACACACACACCAAAAGGTTAAAGTTAAAACTGAAATGCCATCCATTCTGCATATCTGCCAAAATCTCTCTTACTGTCTCACACACACACAGAAAGAGAAAACTGGTTAAAGCTACTAAAATGCCACTTATTCGTATCTCCTGAAAATATCTTGCCCTTTCTTTTGCGCAGTCACTCCAGTTTCTATTCCTCTCTCTCACTTCGGCTACAGTCGAATAAAATACCATCCAGTTATATCTGCAACAATCTTCAGTGATTTACATTTACATTAATACTAATGAAGATATAACACTAGACAGGCCAAAGGAAAAGAAACCAGTGAGCGTGCCCGTGGTGTTGCTCAAGCTCTTATAGTATTTTATTTCTCCCTGGGGTCCACTTACAGCGTTTCTGCGGCTTTATGTTCCAAAAATGGTCATAATTATTTTTTATACGATCATTTTCCACCTTCATTTTTCTGTTAGAATTAATAAGGCTTTTTTAATACTATGCCTTTAAAAAAGAAACATATATCACTGGTCAAAAAGTGATTTTTTTCCCCATGAAAATTTTTGTGTGCTTTATTACCATTGACCACTTACAGGAGTCCTTTGTCCAATCAAAAGCACCTTTCCATAATCTAGTTTGACAACTCAAATAGAGGCATATGTAGCCATTTAGACTTTACTGCTAGGTCTGTCACAATACCAACTTTTAGTGGACGATAAATTGTCCAAGACATAATTTAAATAAATTATATTATTTTCATTGTAAAAATAGAACTGAAAGGCATTACACTCCTTGAAAAGCCCTCTTCTTTTTCTGTCACTTTCTGAGCCCAAAGTAGGCCATAACAAAGAATACTCTGCACAAACAGCCTCATATTAACTGTAAAGCATGGTGGAGGGAGCATTAGATTTGTTTTTGTAATGGTCAGGCCTCTGATCTGGCCTTAACCCTAAGGAAAAGCATTTGAAAGCATCCCAGAAATATTGAAGAAACAGAACACATTTGAAGAGAGAAATGGTCCACTGATCCTCCTTAACATTCTGTAAATATTATTTTCATAAGCTAGGCCTGTCACGATAAGATTGTTTTGTGGACGATATATTGTCCAAGAAATTATTGCGATGCACGATATTTTTTTTATTTTAAGACTACTGACATAATAACAAAATAGCATAAACATTTTTTTTTACACTTTTTAAAGACAACACAATTTGAATTGATCATTTATTAAAATTAGTTTGTATTGTAAATTTGTAAGTTGTTTGTAGTTGTTATTAAAGCATGACTGGCTAAAATACTGTTCACTGTTACATATGTGAACAAACATACAAAAACACAAAAGACGATGTTCATGTTCATTTATTGTACGATAAATCGATATTGCAATTATTGTGACAGGCCTATCATAAGCAATAAATGTATAGATTATGAAGAATAGTCACTATAAAAGCTTCCTTTGTAGTTTTTTTTTTCAGTTTGAAAAGTTTAGATTATAGTTACTGAATGGAAAGATACATTGTAAAGTGTTCTTTAAATACAAACTCAAGATGCTTCAAAAAAACACACACACACACACACACACACACACACACACAAACTGTTGCACACACTCACACAGGCAAACAGGCACACTCCCAATGTGAGAGAGCAATAACATATTTCATCCCATATATAAACGCGCAAGACAGTCGTTTGCGACCCCAATCCATATTTCAATTTCCATCCCCTCATGTAAACTAATTCAATCTGGGCTGTATTTCCTCACCAGCAATCGCCTGTGAGAAATGAGCCTATTCTCACTCCGAGCTTTTAAACGCCTCTCTCTACACTCTGCTACACACACACACACACACACACACACACAAAGACATAAACACACACACACACATATACACACACACACACACACACACACACACACTCTCTCTCTCTGCTGCATCTGACTTATAAACCTCACCAGAACCGGTGATATTTAAACCGGCTGTATTTACTGTTGTTTGATTAATCACCAACACACAATTTCAGCCAATATACTTCATCAGTTTATGTTTATCTGTGAACTTCTTCATTAAAAATTGCATTACAATACTATTTTTTTTCTCCCCATGTAAAGTTTACATTGTTCAGAACCAGGCACAGGGCTCCAAACCATTCCAAAGCTTTATGTGAACCATGCAAAAAATAAATAAATAAATAAATAAATAAATCACGCTTTCATATCTGTTGTTGTTGTTTTTATTTAAGGGTCTCAAATTGCACACCTGCTGGCACATCGCCTGCTGGCTCGTTCTAAATGCACAATTCTGCCATCAGACAGAGTGTTGTGCAGTTTCTTTGAGATCATTGCCACTTTTGAAACCCCACGGTTGACAAACATGGCAAACCACCAACCACAATTATCTCCATTAGAGGCTTTCCCCACTAGCACCATGTTATGCCTCCTACCCTTGAATCATTACTGTTTATCATTTATTGCATTTCTACATTGCGTTTCTATAACTTCCTTTATCCGTTAGAATTAATTAGGATTTTTTTACACTATGTCTTTAAGAAAGAAACATATATCACTGGTCAAAAAGTGTTTTTTTCCATGAAAATTTTGTGTGCTTCGTTTACCATTCACCACTTACAGGAGTCCTTCCTCCAATCAAAAGCACCTTCCCATAATCTAGTCTGACCACTCAACTAGAGCCATATGTAACCATATAGACTTTACTGCTAGGTCTGTCACAATAGCAACTTTTAATAAATTGTCCAAGAAATAATTGTAATAAATGATATTATTTTCATTGTAAAAATAGAACTGAAAGGCATTGCAGTTCCAGTTGCAAAGCCCTCTTCATTTTCTGTCACTTTCTGAGCCCAAACTAGGCCATAACAAAGAATACTCTGCACAAACAGCCTCATCTCAACTGTAAAGCATGGTGGAGGGAGCATCAGATTTGTTTTTGCAATGATCTGGCCTCTGATTTGGCCTTAACCCTATCTAGATGTTGCATGGTCTAAAAACTTAAGAAGAAAAAGTGTGATTTATCACAGATCGATTGGAATTACAAAACAAGTGTAAACAATCCGTGTATCATTCGTTCATTTGATATTCAATTGAGAATCAAAATCGGAAAATTAAAAAACCAATTCGTTTTTTCGTTTTTGAATATAATACCAAAAAACGAATAACGGCTTGTATTTTGTATTTTTATTTGGTTATCCAAACAAAAATTGGAAATTTAAAAAACGGACCAGGAGCCGAATTTTATTTTGATTTTGAACTTGACCCATTTGTGTGCCCCGGAAGTTACTGATTTGTTTATTCTTGGTGGGTTTCTGTTGCGCGGGAGTTCACTGCAGTGTTATCTACACAGTCTGTATTGCTGTAGGCAGCATGGCCGGACTGGAACCACATTCTGGCCTAATTAAAGATCTTTTTGAAGGTGGTAAGACGCATGAAGAGATTTCGTGCACGTTGCAGATCCTGCCGATTTTTTCTGTTGTCATATCGTCTTCTTTCACTGCAACGCGTTTAGTTCCTCTGAACAAGATAAAACTCTCCATCCTCAACTCCATCCAAAGCCTACAGCAATACAGACTGTGTAGATAACACTGCAGTGAACTCCCGCGCAACAGAAACCCACCAAGAATAAACAAATCAGTAACTTCCGGGGCACACAAATGGGTCAAGTTCAAAATCAAAATCAAATTCGGCTCCTGGTCCGTTTTTTAAATTTCCAATTTTTGTTTGGATAACCAAATAAAAATACAAAATACAAGCCGTTATTCGTTTTTTGGTATTATATTCAAAAACGAAAAACGAAAAAACGAATTGGTTTTTTAATTTTCCGATTTTGATTCTCAATTGAATATCAAATGAATATCAAATGAACGAATGATACACGGATTGTAAACACATCTCTTTCTCCAAAACGCATGACAGCCCAAACTCTTCCCAGTAATAAATGGCAGATAACTGCATGTTCTGTCCCAAACAGCAATCAGAATTATTTTTTACTAAACAGAGGTGATTTGAGTACCAAGTGTAAAAGCATGTGGCTTGAGACTATTCAGAAGACAATTCAGATACTTATTACTTGAACTAACCAAGTGTGAACAGGGTGATAGAGTCCAATCAAACTACCCAACAGAATTTGTTTAAATCCATTTCATAAACATGATTAAAATTTCAGAAAATCACAATAAATGAAGTGACACAGACAGACTTTAATTTAATATAGCAATACCACTCCTGCACCACCTCCATCAGACTCAATCACACAACCGCTGCGTGATCAAGCTCTGGACATGCAGCCTGCAAAGTCACTTTTATTATTAGGCAATGCTCTGGTTACCAAGCAGCACATCATAATGAAACTAAACACATCTCCTCCAAGTCCCGGCTTAATAAGCAGCTGATGACAGAGCTGACAGACAGAGAACAGAACCTCCAGTCCAGATGAGGGAAGGGAAAGAACACTATGCCGTCTGCATGTTTAACTTTCTTGAAGCTTTTACTTGGCAACAGGCAGCAAAGATTAGCCACTGCCCGTGTCATTAATGCTGGTATGATCCTCGCTACAAGTTTTCAAAGTTAATCATTGGTTTATTCAAATGTGGCTGATTAATATGTACCTTTTTGACAAATCATTGATAACGAATTTAGAGTCTCTATTATAGTAAAAAAGGTCTGCAACTAATGATTATTTTAGTATTTGACTAATCTGGTGATTATTTTTCTGATTAGTCAACAATTTATTCGCCATGCCCTCAAAATCTTGCCTGCTGTGGATATGGCTCCTGTTTCTGCTTTGAAACAATAGAAACTGCTAAATATGGGATTTTAATGCCCTTCATATGTCCAGAATATTGCCCTTTAAATGTGGAAAGTACTGATATGTAGTGAGGAAATATGTAAACTGTTGTGTTTGGGCACATTTGGAGAAGTAGGCCGAGCTAAGTGCAAACTGTGGGAGTGTCCTCAGTACTTAGTGTAGTGCTACAAATTAACGACTAGTTGACATTTTTTTATAATGGACATTGTCGATTATATCAACTGATCACAGCAGCCCTACAGTAAAATACAAATAAATAAAGCTAATGTGCAAAATTTTGCGTTTAATGACTAACATAAATTTACATGAGTTTTTAAACAATGTATACACTCACTGTATACTCTTTTAAACACTCCTCCTAGGGGTGTAACGATGCACTCTGCTCAGAATTTGATTAGATTTATGATTCTGGATTCACAATTATTTTTTCTTCACAATATTTTAAAACAAATTTTAAATGACAAAAAATTGTGACTTTTTAATTCCTTATGCATCCCCAAACACTTGCGCTCACGCACGCACTCCCTTGTGTGATTGGCTTCAGTAAAAAATGACTGACACATCATCCACCCTTTGTTTGAACACCAGAAGTTGCAATCCCGTAAGCAAAATATTCAAAACTGCATAACATTTAATAAACACACAAAAAAAGATTTGCGTTCCTGTGATGCACATAGTCAAATCATTCAATAGCGATGAATCATGCGACGATGCTTTGCTACAAACCTACTCATACCTAGCTGCAACATACTGTCCAAAAAAAAAAAAAGCTATCATGAGAGGTCTACTTGTTCCTGCATTCCACTAGGCACCAAAAAACACAAACCTTTTTAAAACACAGGCCTTCATTTTCCATTAGTCCCTACCACTCACTCGCCTCACCAACTATTCTGCTGAGGCTGGCTTGTTAAGACTAATTCACTTACACATTATGAAGCCTTAATCTAGAGTGGCAACAAACTGGATTAAAAGTGAACGCAGTAAATAAAGCATGCTATACAGCTTTAAATGGAGAGGTGGTAAAACTATGAGAAGCTGTTGGGTGTTAGGGCGGGTATCCTTCATCTTTGCACTCTACTGAAGTTATTTCTAAGTTTATTCTCTGTTCCAATCCCAGCCTCCACACTAACAAACCAAGGCATTAAAGACTGGAGGAAATGAGGCTGTCCATGGCAACCAGTAACTCCAGGGGTGGAAGGAATGGTGGTATACAATGGGAATATAGTGACTGCAGTGATCCCCCTGCCAAACTGGTCCACCCTGACGTCATTCCATATAGCCTATGTAATTAGGCACTGCTTAGCCTCTGCACAACATAAACTCTGTGTAACAGCAGCTTAATTCAAATCTTATGTAAGTGCCAGCAGCAAACTACCAGTGTTAGCTAACTTCTTAGCTTGGTGTGTTTGGCTAACATCATCCCAGTCTTTTATTGTGTTTTTTTATGATGAGGCTGCATTCATTTAACTGCATAAGCACTGGAGGCAATAGCAAATAATTTAAAACAATGGTACAGCATCAGTGATATCAGTGGGGTTTCCTATGATGCAAATTTAACCAGATGATGTAACCAGATGAATAACATGATAAGCCAATAGGAAGCAGAGCAGACTACAAAGACTCGACAGATATCAACAGATATATATTCATTTGCTTTTATATGTAGACTTTTATATAAAACCAATTGGTACTTTTGGCAGTGTGCCGAATCCTGCTGAAAATGAAAGCTGCATCTCCATTATGTATTAAACAATTTTATGAAAAAACACTGCACTGTCTCTCCAAACAATCACTGATTGTGGAAACTTCACACTAGACCTCAAGCAGTTTGGACTGTGTGTCTCTCTACTCTTCCTCCGGACTCTGCTCCCTTGATTTACAAATGAAATGCAAACTTTACTGATGGTCAGTGATGGAAAAAACAACACTTTTAACTTCCCTCTGCTGACAACTTTTATGGAGATGCGGATTTCATTTTCCAGCAGGACTTGGCACACTGCCCACACTGCAAAAAGTACAAACTGATCTTATATAATATTCTAATTTTCTGATACACTGATTTTTGGGTTTTCATTGGCTGAAAGCCATAATCATCAACAATAAAGGAAAAAAATGCTTAAAATAGATCACTCTGTGTGCAATACATCTATATAATACATGAGTTTTACATTTTGAACTAAATTACAGAAATAAAAAACTTTTCAAGGATATTCTAATTTTTTGAGATGCACTAGTATATGTTTCACAAACTATGACTAGTTTGCCTTTAAAAGTGTTATGCTGTTCTATTATTATTATACCAGTGGCATTGATATCGATATATTAAGATTTATCATCCATAGGATTTGTTATTGCGACAGGCTTATATAGTACAGTGATTTTTATACAGTTGCTGCACATCTTGTATTTTAATATGTTGTTTTACACTCTTTGTAATTAAATATTCAGTTGCACTGGTGATATTCCCAATATCATATTCAAAATATATTGTCAATACAACATGAAAATGTATCAAGATACAATAAAATATCCACATATTGCCAAGCTCTATGTTGAACGTTGACTCTTAACACAACTGAGGCGCTGTTTAAAGACCAAGCTCTCAGCACATCAATTTAGTCTGTGATGTAATCACCTCATAGAATAATCCAGCTAGGAAACAGCTATCTAGAATCACAGCTAAACCACTTTACCCCAGCCTGAGGCTGGCTGCTGTGTCTGTAAGCATCAGCCCAACCAAGGCCTGCAGCATTACATACTTGTACATTACATACTTTTAACCCAAATATTAACAATCACAGCTAAACCACACCAGCCAGCAGAGGCAGGCAACTGTGTATACAGCCCTCATTTCATATTAAAAGCCCTTTGCAGGGTTCTGTAATATATACAGCTTAAACACTGTATTTGTGCTTTATTGGTATGTCTGCTGGGATGTTAAAATTGTTCACCGTTCAATAAATAAATCTTTACATTACTCTGAAGAATGCTCCCAGGCTAAACAGATGCTTCAGATTACAAGTCTTAACATTAAATGCTTATAATAAAATAAGCCAACATCTATGTCACAGGAAAAAAAATAATAGATCATCATTTATAGGTCTCCTTCACTGAGCATACATGCCCAGACAGGTGCAGGGAGACACATACACGCGCACACACACAAACACAAACACACTTGCTCCTCAGCTAAGCTCAAATGAGGCGTGGGGGAGGGGTGGTTCAAACAGGTGTGACAGGTAGGAGTGTATTTGGGCACCGTTGTTCCAGCAGCTTTCTCCAGAGTCCAAAGATAAACAGCAAGTGTGTAGACAAAAGCATAAGCTAACGAGCTCAAAGCTCTCTCTCTCTCTCTCACAAACACACACACACACACACACACACACACACACACACACACACAGGTTATCCCGTGTGTGTTTGCTACAGCCTTTTATTTTACTGGGTTCAGAATCACATACATATTCAGTTACATAATATTTAGATAGGCCTTCAGAGTTTCCTGCAATGCTTTATAGTTACGGTGGCTGCCTTGACAACAAATACCCCTGCTTTGACTACATCCCTGATGAGGCTGAATAGCAGCATTTGTTGGTTTAATATGTTAGTGCACCATCTATTACCTGTTTCTACACCAACAACAAAGGCTCAACAAAGGCACCACCTTGACTAACCGATTTCCTGCAGGAAACCCTGGCCTTTGTTCATGGTGGCTGTGTGGAAGCATCTTCTAATGTAACAATGTACACTGAATGAAATAATATAATAAGTTGAAGCAACATTTTATTATATAGAGGAAGAGGGAACAGTTTATGCTTCAAAAAAAAAAAAAACATTTGTGCCACTTTTTCAGAGTCTGACTATGAACAAGTGTGGAGAAAAGAATTCCTAAATGCCAACCATACACTAAACAACTTCGAAAAGACATTTAATAGACTAAAGTCTGACACCCTCTCACATCTAAAGACGTGTCTCAGACTTTTTAGTCACAGGCTAAGATTTTGCAAAGACTGGGGATCTTGCAGGGTCACTATTTGCAAGACTGCAACTAGATTCTTTCTAAGATTATTTTATTACTTATTATTATAAATGGAAAGACACGTCAAATAGACATCCTTTTGTACACTCCAGGAGAACCGTGTTTTCCGAGCTATCAGCGGAGTCTCATCCATGTCCAGTTCCGCAAACGTTTCAAACCTTGCCTTGTGGCTTTCTGGAGCTCTCCTATTGGTTGTTAACATTGTTTGCGTGAGTCAAGCCTCAAGACTTACAAACCACCTTACCCTGAACAATCAAGATGACCACAAATCGACTCTAGCATGACTTGTGATTTTATTCTGACACTGAAAATTTGTCTGCGACATTAAAAAGTACTTTAAGTTTTTTTGGTGTAGGGTCGGCATGAGGATGTAACAAATATTTTGCAAAAGAAGAAAAAAAAACACTTTTGGAGTTTAGTAAGTAAAAGGCTGAATCATTTCTACTAAACAAACCAAACACAACCACAAACAGTGGAAAGTGAGTAAATTTTTGTAAATGCAGTTAGCATGTCGGCTGTGTGAAAGCATCTTCTAAGTTAACAATGTTACATTAAGGGAAGACCTTTTCACTTTTTTTAAGTGAATGAAAATATAATATAAGGTGAAGGATGTTTTTATTATATAGAGGGATCAGTTCATGCCCTTAATATTATTTTTTTAAGACTACAACTACAGGGGTCTACATAAATGTGCAAACTTTTTTGCCACAGTTTCCGCAAGTTCTCCAAAGTCACAAAACAAACCAATTTTAGACATTTTAATGGCACAATCCTACTGCACATATTTTTGTTATTTAGTAAACATACTGGCTATGTGGAAGCTTCTTCTAAGGCTGTTTTTCAACTCAACTCAACACTAAACAATAAATACACAAACTCCTGGAGCAGAAGCAACTGAAGGGACGGTTGTTTACAAAACCACAAACACACTCCTCTCCCTCATTACTGTCACTGCCCATCCATATCAGGATCCTTCTCCTGCCTTGACTACCATCAACCATCAGGTCCCTGTCCGTCGTAAACCTAATTCCTGCAATGCAGCAGCCACTGAACCCATGTTCTCCTAAGCTCAGAGAAGAAGCTCACTTTCTGGCATAGAGCACCCCTGCAGCGCTGCACTGCGCATGCAGAGAAAAGGCTCACTATTTAGCAGGCGCTTGACTCGGGTCAGTGCGCATGCGCGGGGCAAAAACTCTCCTTCCACTTTATTGGGGTGCTTTATTTGGCAGAGAGATACATCATTACTGACGCACAGGTCCTTTAACACAAGGAGCTGGCTAACATGCTCGTTATTTTCTTATGTAGAAACTAACATACACGTTTAGGTCAGTACTCCTTTAAGTAGCTAGTTAGCAAATAGCTAGCTAACTACAGCAACGAGAAAACGATACTGTAGCTTGAACAATTCAGTGTGAAATGTAACCGTTAGGAGCTCGCTAACGTTAGCTAGCCTAGCTTTAGCCCACCAGTCAAAACACAGCTTGCTAGGTTAGCTAGCAAACAGCTACCTAAGCTGGATATCAACCTGCAGCAAGGCTAGCTAGCTAACCTAGCTAGCTGGCTGGCTAAGTTGCAGATATGGAGTTTATATAAATACGAGGTTAAAACAATTAGTGGCACACGCTTAGCTAGTAAGCTAGCTAACTCTAACTAACTAGTTAGTTAGTTAGTTAGTAAGTAAACCACCAGGGAGACTGTTAGTCTGTAGCTACAGCTGTTTAACAAGCTACCAAAATTCTTCACGCCACTAAAATCAATAAATCAGCGCCTAATCCAGCCTGTAACCAGCTAGCTGTGTTATTATGTAACTGAGAATCTCAGCACAATTCTCAGTCAGTATGAAGCACGAAGCTGCAGCTGAGTTTTGCAGGTTAGCTGCGGGGCTAAGCCCGTCAAACACACTTCTCCTGTCAGCAGAGCCAGAGAAAAGCTGGTTAACGCTCCTGGAACAGCGCAGAAGTCCACCAGCATTAAGACGTGTCACAAGAAACGCCATATTTCTCCTTTCAAACTTACCTTTTTTGTAGCTTTTCTTCGACCGTATCGGATATTTTTCTGTCGCGCTACTTCACGTCCGGGTTAAGCCAGTGACGACGAACTCGGTCGGGCACGCGCACGCACGAACGCAGGCATGCGCGAGGCGAGGAAGGGTGAGCGCGAGCGCGAGTGCGTGCGCGTCAAACAGCAGGTTCATTCAGTTTATTCAGATAATTCAGCTCCGTGACGCGAGTTAGTGAAATATTTCATTAAAACGTACTTTAAAAAGTAATATAAAATGTTTGTCAAGTGTTTAACGTTTCTCCAACCGTTTATAACGAAAGAGCTACACGTGAATTCGCTACAGAATGTCAAAAATACGTCGAAACAGACCCGTTTGTTATTTAGTTAACGTTACCCTTAAGCTTTACAACTCTTCCCTTTGGTACTTAGTACTTTTGGTAGCCTGTGCAGTGTGCCAAGTCCTGCTGGAAAATGAAATCCGCATCTCCGTGAAAGTTGTCAGCAGAGGGAAGCATGAAGTAAGATTACTTTAAGATTAAAGAAATATTTTCTGGGAAAACGCTGGACGGACTTTGATTTTTGTGCTTTCATTGCTTGTAAGCTATGATCAGCTGGAAAAATATAAATAAACGCCTAAAATAGATCACACTTTTAAACATATGATGTTTTTTCTGGCCTTGAGCTGGATTTTTCAAGTGCTTCTTGTACTTGAGGAAAGTTTTTCTCTGATAATTCTAATATCAGTTAAAATACACTAACCACTAATTATTTAGTCATGCCACTAGCCACTTGATGAAAATGAAAAATTATAATAAAGCAAGGGTTTTTCATCCGTTTGTAAATAAAGAACTACGTGAATTCACTTTAAAATTAACTGATAATCTGACCTGTTGTTATTCATAAACTCATGAAGAATTTTCTCTAATAATTTTACTATTAATTTAAATACACTAGCCACCATTTCTTCATTCACCATAGCTAGTGTTAGATAATGTTACTTTATACTCAAATAAACATATCATCGTAATAATAAAATTATATTATCAGGCAAATTTATTCAGAAAAATCTGAAAAAAATATATTACTAGCTAATTACAAAGTGTTACCCAAACAGTTTGTAACTCAACAACTGTGAATTTGCCCCCCAAACAAACGACTAAACAGACCTGTTTGTTATTCATAAGGTGCTTCTTGAGGTTGAGGTAAGTTTTTCTTCATTCTTATATCAGTTTAAATACAATTAAGTCATGCCACTATCTACTCCCAAATGTAATCCCATTTTACTGAATGTATTCAGCCAAAATGCTCCTTAAAATGTTTGTTAGCTACCAATTTAGCAAGCCTTTCTCAGCCGTTTAGTGTTAAAGAACTATGTAAATTGCCACCAGATTAATGACTAAACAGACATTTCATATATTTTTTTAATTATGTTTACCATTTCTTTTTAAGGTGGTTAATTTAATGAAAAGTAGTGTAACAGACTTTATTATGTTGTGGAAAAAACGAGTTGACAATGCTTTTTGTCCCCTGGGTGTTGCTTTAGTTTTAAGGAAGGGGTTAAACATAAAAAGAAATCACAAAACTAACCCGTTTGAATTTGTTTGTAAGCTACAAAACCAAAACCAACTCCAGACCAGATGGTCATCCAGAAAAACATACACAAATACCCTATGCTGGATGGCCATCTCTTTAACTAGCTCTTGACCGCCATATGTTATGTTTTTTTTTTTCTGATTTTTTGTGCTTCTTGTACTTCAGCTGAGTTTTTCTCTGATAATTCTGATATTGGTTAAAGGGGCATAAACCCCCTGTTTTTTGCTGACTCCACTCTCACTTCATATTTTTAAAAAGGCTAAACAAGAGAAGGGTAGTTTTGAGTTGCACTGGGTGATGTATAGGATTACAGGCAGGGCAGGAAGTTACCAAAATAAAAGTATTTTTTGAAGGTTAGGAAAGGTTTATAAAACTTTTAAGCAGTATGTTTTATTATACCAAAGAAACATATTTTAGCTGTTTATAGAAAAAATATGGTTTAGGGTTTAGTGTCTCTTTAAAATAAAGTCCTGGTAGTTTATTTACACATATAATTCTCCAAGAACTTGTTTTTAAATGGATCCTCATGATGTAAACACCGTATAACAAGAATTTCTAGTCAGGTCTGGGTGCCAAATGCAGGGGACGTTCCTTGATCCATGTCATTTGTTGTGTTACAGCATAGGACAGTGGGTGGTAATGATTGTTACCAGAGGTGTCTGGCTAGAATTGTTCATCGGCCAAAAATCACATCCATGTTCAGTACAGGGCAGAGCAGCATTCTTAGGCTTCCATGAGACATGGCAAAAAGTAATTTGGCATGTCAGTGTAACACTGAATGGGTTAATAGTTGTATTAGTGTTTATGTGGTCGTGTATCACTCTGACACCCACAAAAAAAAGAGTTACACTTATTGTCAGCTTGTTATGACAGTGAGTCAGTCACATTTTCATCTGATCTGAAAGCCAAAAACACTGTTGTCACATCTTTTCATAGATGCTGCTAGTTATGGAGTTTTGGACAATGGTCTGATTTAGTTTATTTGTTTGTTTTCTCTCCACTTTGTGAGGAAACGAAAACAGGCTATCTTCATCATTTTAATGATGTTTGTCAAATGAGTGGTTTTTAAAGAAAGGCTCATTTTATCTCCTCATAATTTAGTTTGATTTGAAGTCACTGCACTTGAATAAACAGTGAATTTTCTGTGAGTGACTGCAAGTGTGTGTGTGAAAGATAGAAAGTGAGGGAGTGAAAGTGTGTGTGTGTGTGTGTGTGTGTGTGTAGGTTCTGTGTTCCTCTTCCAGCCCTGCGTCTGCAGAGAGATGTGAATCCGTGCCAAAGGAAGTTCATGAAAAAAACATTCAGTAGGGAGGAAAAAAAACTTGAAAGGGAGGAAAAGGGGAATAAGATGAAAAAACAACAGGCGGAGTGAGTAAAGATATGCCTGGCATCACAAACTGTGAACAGCACTGAGTGTTAAATGTGACCTCACAACTGGAATGGAATGGAATACTTCTGTTTCTTCAACCTGACCTCCATCCACCAGGTCTGTGATGAACCAGTGATTCTCGTAGAGATGTGGTTCTTAAGACTACTTGTTTTAATGTTTTCCTGTTGTAACTGTTTACCGTATTTTACGGACTATAAGGCGCACCATATTATAATGCACACTAGCGCTGCAGCTATCGATTATTTTAGTAATTGAGTACTCTACTGAAAAAACTATTTGATTAATCGAGTAATCGGATAAAACATAAAATAAGAGATTTCATGAAATAGGAAATTTTACTTGATAATGAATGACCAATTGGTTTAATTTTTAAATTCACAACATACATTTCCACATTGCAAACACAAATACATTTGCAGACATAAATACTACAAGCAAGAATTTAATTATTAATTATTAAATAAATTAAGTTATATTATTTCAACTTAGAATTTCTTGTAAGTATAAAATAAAGGGCATTAATCAACAATAAAGGCATAAACATTGGCTTTGTGTTGTGCATCTTAGCAGTAAGCAGACAATACAGTAAGTTCATGGCCAGCTAACTTTAACATGTATTTATTTATAAACTCCACAGCCCTGTGTTTTTGTCTAGAACTTGTCTCTATTGTAATAAATTAATCACACATTAGACAATATTCCTAATAATCAGCACTCCACAGCACTGTGGTTATGTTAAGGTACATAATGTTAATCTCATTGATTTGTTATAAGTTAAATTTACCTGCTCACTGCTGCAAAACCTCAGCCTCCTCCACCTGCTTCCTGTGTGCGGGTGACGTAATGCTATTTCAGATTAAAAGTCTGTGCTAAATTCCATGCTCTGCGCTTTAAAATTAATTAAACGATTACTGGAGTAATTTGATTTACTCGATTTAAAAAATGTATTGATTAATTTTCTGTGCCTCGAGTAATCGTTTAATTCATTTAAAAATTTCCAATATTTTTTTAACAGCGTGGTTAGCAGCAGCGCTAGCCATGGTTATAAGCGCTGCCCGACAGTGCTGCACTGAGGAACCTTAATGTCACGTCTGGTGCTGTTAGCTCCTCTGTCCCTTCCACACCCAGCTCTAACGGAGGTTCTCAGGTCAACAACTACATTACCCAGAATGCACCACCCGCTGACATCACACACTCACCTGATCACGTGACACCTCACCTGCTTCCTCCAGGAAGTCCTGAATACTGATTACTGGCACTATAAAAGAGCACTCCACACAAACACCCACGCCGCGTATTGTAGGTTCTCCTCATTACAAAGCGTTACTATATCTCTTGTCTCAGTTTATCTTGTGTATGACCTTGCCTTTGTTTTCTCGACGCCGATTATTGCCTTTGCCTCTGATATTGGATTGCTTGTGTATTACCTGGACTGTGTTTTCACTACTGCCTCTTGGATTACCTCTGACATTGGATCTCTCGTGTATGAACTCTGGACTGTCTCTCGTTTATGGTATGGTTTTTGCTACATTGCTCTGGTTTCTGGTGATTAACTGTTTTCTGTATCAACCACGTATTACATCTGTTTATTTTTATAATAAACATATATTTTTATCAGTATCTGCACGTGTCTGCAATTCTGTGCTCATCATGACACCTAAATCTTCTGGTAAGCACAGGCGCTGTCAGCTAGCGTTTTTCCCACGTAGCTTGTTTAACACGGCAAACAGGCAGACAGCAGTCCAATATGCCCACCTCTGAATGGCGAAAGAGATAGCACTTAGCACGCTTAGCAGCTAATTCTAATACTGCTCCATGGTGCTGGAGAAACTTCACTGAAACTCCTTTATAACACTGTACTTAAGTGGAGTGGCTTTACTGCTCCTTACAACCTGACTGATAGAATTTTATACATAAGGTGCACCAGATTATATTGCAAAAATTACAGTAGTTGGATAAGGTGTGCTGGAATTAGTATAATTTCTAAAACCTGCAAGGCAGTTAAACTCCACAATCAGGATTGAGAACTACTGCAATAAAGGATTATTCTGAAATGTTTTTGTCTATTTATACTCTCAAAAATAAAGAAGCTACAAATTATTTTTTTAATTGATGCCAAAAATAAAACACTTTCTGTGTTTGAGGGTAGAACATTTTACACCATTAAACCTTAGTTCATACTGCACATTGAATAATTCATAGTCATTTAGGGGACAAAAAAAATTGTTTTTGTGGTAACGCTCTTGTATATCCTGATATGAATGTGGAATGTGATAAATTAAGATCTAAATTAGTTTATGTTCCTCCAAGGTTTTTCAGCACCTGGCTTGGTTGCACTCATTTTTCCCAGGTTTAGAAGTAGTTTGATGAGTGTGTTCAGTGAATCTATGCCTCGCTCTACCTCCAGCCTCGTTTTGCCTCTAGCCTAGCTATGTCACATGATCTCAGTCTGCAGTGTGAAGAGCTCCCTCTGTTGCTTTACATGAGTGATGCAATTCTTGCTGGCTGTTGTTCACAACATTATTGCAGCTGTTTCAATGTGTTTACCTTGAAAACTTATATCTTACAGCCCTAACTGTCAACATTAAATAACTCATTGTTGTTTGATAAGAATTCTAAATATATAATAAATGATTCATACAGAATACCGAATAATGCACACTGGACACTCGGGGTGTCACGATTTCGATATTTTATCGAAATTGATCGAAATTATGTCATGGTCTCGAGCATCAAAGTCAAAAAGATGATCGACAATCCCTTCCTCTAAGCTGGCGCAGTACGCTACGCAAATGGCGCAGCACACTGTAGCCGACACGGACATTGTGACTGCTCAAAGAGCAGCCCTTTCTACAGAGAATGTGGACATTCTCATCTTCTTAAAGAAAAACTTGAAAATATAAAAAAAAACAGTTGTTTTGTCTAGCATCAAATATGTTCATAGTTTTGGTACCTTAAGGAGCATCATTCTCTCAGATAAAGTTAATAATATATCTTTATTAAAGAAAAAAACTTGTCATTCTCAGGGAATGAAAAAGTCTAATTTTTCATGTTTAGCTGTTATAGTAGGATAGAGTTCAGTGTGTTAAGGCTCTAATTGTTCTATTATTTTTTACATGACCGTTCCTGTATTTTTTAATTATTTATTTTGTTATTATTGCTGTTTTAATAGTGCACACTGCTGCTACCAAAAAAAAGCCACTAGATGGCATTACATATGTATCTTAATTAAATGATTTAAATTTGACCATTAGTGCCTAATGTGGTGTATTACAGATCACTTGTATCACTTTGCATCACTTATATCAAGATATTGTAAATTTGATGAATCAAACCAATAACTGACCATAGACTAATCTAAAACTGGCATAGGCCTCTCTGCTGTAAAAAAAAAAATCGAGAATCGAATCGTGATCCTAAAATCGGAAATAAAATCGAATCGAGGATTTAGAGAATCGTGACACCCCTACTGGACACTGAAGCATTAATAGTAGTTAATGAATGATTTATTTATATATATATTTATAATACTGTTTTCATTCAGACTAAATCTTGAAAAACTTACTGTCACACAGTGTGAATAACAATTGAACCACTAAACTGGAGTTTTTTGGTCCATTCTTTCTAAAATTGTAGATTTTGTTCAAAGAACCTCTGCTTTAAACATTTTTGAACAAAAAGACGGTACCATTTCTGCCATTGTTGTATTCTTTTTACAGCAGATAGAGCTTACTTTTAAAAACTACTTTTTTAATTCCTTTAAACACACAGCGTGCTAAAGTCCGTTTCAGAGCTGCGGGGCCTAACTGAGCTGCACTCCGTGCCCTTTTTCTGACGGGTAGCTGGTATGGTGGCAGTGTGTTTTATACAGCAGCTTGGCACACACTGTGTGGTATGACTCTGCCCCCCTCTGTCCCTCTGAAGCTGTACCAGACTGTAACTGAACTGAAGCTGACGTCTTTGAAGTCTCAGAGGCGCCGCTTTTCTCAGGCATCATTTTCATGTTTCACAGAGCCATTATGTTTCCTGTAGTGAAAGTGGGGAACAGTTCTACAGCTGACTTTGAGTGCCATTGTTCTCTGAAATCCAGGCGCTTACAGAGCAGGGTGTAGTTAGATCATCTGTCAGCATTTAGTAAAAGAGAAAACTCTCTCGCAAAGATAAAAACCCTACTTCACACTGCACTTCTGATGGGCTTCTGCCTTTCTGGTTAAATGGCAGTGTTTGTTTAAAACGTGTCAGGTCACAAATAAAACCTTCATATTGTCAATGCCACAAAAAAAACTTGCATCTCATTATTGCATACTTTATATTATTTATATTTTATAGAATTGTGACAATATTAACTTCATTATGAATGCACCAATAAAAATGCTCTAAAAGAGCTTGAAATAAAATCTACTCACATTGACTTCCAATGAAAGTGATTTCCTTTTTTTTGTAATATTTTTAATTAATATTATATCTATAAGATATATTACATATATTAAACATATGTTAAACATATATATATATATATATATATAGAACATATATTTCAGAATACATAATTGCTAAATATTCTATTGTGTAATAAAGTGTGTACCAAGACTACAAAAAAAATATTATGGGACGCTCTTAATGGATAGTGTCAGGCGAATGGTCTGGAGCACCAGATATAAACAGCAGAAGTACGGCAGATGTTTCTCTTTAGTTCTCGTCATCTTTATTTTTAAAACAAATTTTTAATTAATGAAAACATTAAGTATAGCAAATATGATGATAAAATATATACATAAACACACAATAATCATTGTTCTGCACATTCAGTGTGTACACATAATCAACAACTTTTATTTTTTTTAGGTTCTTTTACTTTCTTCCTCCCCTTCTACCGAGGATGGACTCACCCAGTGTCAGGAATCGTGTGCAGGCAGGAAGACGAGGAGGCGGACGTAAAAGCAGGTAAGGACGTATATTTAATAAATAAACAAAGGTAAACAAATAACAAGGAACAAAGAAACAAACCAAAACAAACGAGAGATGATAATAAACAAACAGGGAGGCTAATAAACGAGGAACTAAAACAAGATAGGATAAACTATACAGGGCAAGGGAGTAAACTAGGGAAATAAACAGGGAACTAGAAATATACAGAGATAAACACTAAGCAAGAAACAACTAAAGCAGTAGGAAACCGTGGAACGACAAAACAACACGAGAAGGTGCAAAGACCGACAGCAAACACTGACACAGGAGGACTATTTAACACACAAGGGAAGTGGAAACACCTGGGGCTAAGGGGCGGAGCTACAAATTAACACAGGTGGAAAACTACTGACACAGAAACAGGAGAACTGGTCACGTGGGGCAAAAACAGGCACGAGGACAGACAGAAAACAGGGCCAGGACGTGACACCCAGGTTAAGTATAGCTCAGGATTTTGCCCACTTGTATGATCAGTGCTAGATTAACACAGGTAAATAAACAGCTCTGAGGAAAAAATAAAGAGTCCTCTTAAAAATGATGAGTTTCTTTAATTTTACCAAATTTAAAACCTCTGGAATATAATCAAGAGGAAGATGGACGATCCCAAGCCATCAAACCAAGCTGAACTGCTTGAATTTTTGCACCAGGAGTAAAGGCATAAAGTTATCCAAAAGCAGTGTGTAAGACTAGTGGAGGAGAACATGCCAAGATGCATGAAAACTGTGATTAAAAACAGTTAGCATTGCATTATTTGAGGTCTGAAAGCTCTGTATTTATTTATTTAATTTTTTTTTGTTATTTCAGCTATTTCTCATTTTCCGCAAATAAATGCTCTAAATGACATTATTTTTATTTGGAATTTGGGAAAAATGTTGTTCGTAGTTTATAGAATAAAACAAGTCTTTATTTTACTCAAGCATATAACTATAAATAGCAAAATCAGAGAAACTGATTCACAAACTGAAGTCGTCTCTTCATTTTTTCCAGATACAAATTTGTCTATTTGGTAATGTGTAGGGGTACCTTACATTATTACATATTGTAATACTTTCTACAATATCGTAATATTTTCTTACACCCCTTTTTTGGAGATTTTTGTAAAGGTTTTAGTGTGACTGTAGCAGTATGCTTCCCTTTACAAAGACCCTCGTTTTTCTAAATATCTCCATTTGCGCTTCTGCACTGTGAGCAATTTTTGGGTACAATCTGAGATACTCACCCGAGAGCTTAGATCAGCGGAAAAGGAAAGCTCCCACCACCTCACGCTGTGCTAGTTAATACCATCTTGTTTCCACATGGCTGTCTGGCCCTTTTTTTCATTGTCTGCCAATGGCCCTCCTTGTTGAGCTGCGTCATTTCATTCATTAGCAGAGCTGCTGTTGTGTTCAGGACTATTGGCCGTTTAAAGTGCAGAGCAGGTGGTAGTTTTCTCCTTGTTCGCTCTCATTTGGTCATATTTGCTTGTTTTGTGTTAGAAGTAAACAAAAAAATGTAGAGGTGGTGGAACAGTTGTTGTAGTTTATGAGCTAGGAATAGGCTAGCATCTGTGGAATTTGGCATGAATATTGAACACAATTGTAACGAGAGTAAAATGTGGGTTAATTCATGTGGCGCCTCCTGGTGGGATAGTTTTCTGATAAAACAGAGATTATTTAAAAAGAAAAAAAGAAAGAAAAAATGCAGTATATCTAGCTTCCAAATAGCAATAAAAAATCATGCAACTCTATGCAAGTCTATTGTTCTTGAGAATGTAGATTTTCTGAGTTATGTTCAGCGCTTGGTGATGTGAGGATTAGATGGAGCTGCTCGGACATTTAAACCCATTCCATGAAGCTCTCCACAATCTACTGTTCTGGAGCTAATCTGAAGGACACATGAACTTTAGAGGTCTGTAGTGATTGACTGCAGAAAGATGGCACCCTCTACTCACTATGCTCCTTAGCATCCACTGACTCCACTCTGTTATTTTACATTGACAGATTGAGTTGCTTTTGTTCCCACTCGCTTCCTCTTTGTTATATGACTGACAGTTGGCTGTGGACTATTTAGTAGTGAGGAAACTTCACCACTTGGGTAAACCTGTGGTTTAAAGCCTGGTGTCAGGAGGGATTTGTATATATATATATTTCATGGTTGAAATAGGGGTGAAAAAAGAAACAACACCATGGAAATTAAGTGAAAATGTCAGCATCTCAGTATAATATTAAGATATAATAAAGAACACAAAGAATTTCCATTTTTATGATCAACAGGCTATTAGGAGGGAGTCTTCATAAGACAGTCCTACCAAGGACCGAACCTACCTACCTACTGCTGCCTAGAATTTGGAACACAGCTAATATATCAAAATATCCCACTGATACACATAGCAGGGTGGCATGGTGGCCTCTCAGCACTGGGGTCCAGGGTTCAAGTCCCTATCTTGGTGAAGCTTCTATTTTCTCCCTGTGTCTGCGTGGGTTTCCTCCATGGACTTCAGTTTTCACCCACAGTTCAGTACTCTAAATTTCCCTAATGTTTATGTGGGTAAATATTTTTATAACTAGGGCTGGATATTGAAATTCGACACTAAAAAGGCACAGACCACAATATCTCGCTACTACCGAATACGAACAGGTTAAAAATATATATATATATATATATATATATATATATATATATATATATATATATATATATATATCAGGTGCCTGTTTTTGATACTTTGCATGAGACATCCATAAAAGTGAGCCCTCGCAGAAACGCGTTGAGCATGTCCGCAGTGATCATTCAAATTGTCGACACACTGCTGCTGTGCTAAAATCTTTCTCGCTGTCTCTAATAATAATAATTGCTAATAATTTAATTTCATTTTGTAAATGAAACAGAACAGACCTCTAAATGGTGACAGTATGAGAAAAAGTTTACTCATGTCTGCTGTTAAATAAATACGTTGTGTGAGAATAATTATAGTAATATTTTTTTGGTTACAATTTGTGTAAAGCTTCCTTGGGTGTCTAGAAAGGTGCTATGTAAGTGTAACTTCATCATCAACAAACAGAAGGTCGATTTGAAAATAAAAAATATGCAAATATTATACATTTAATGAGATCTTGTAGCTTTAGAGCTATCGTTCATTCATTAGCATTCAGTAGCATTCATTCTTACCAGTGAAATGAAAAAAAACTCAAACTGAAGGTTCAACTACCTTTTCAAAAGCATATTTAAATTATTAATACTATCTGACACATCTCATTTTGAATAGTTTTTAATGTTTGACTAAAATTAAAGTTTTAGTACTGCACATTTCATATCGCCACAAAAAGGGATGGCTTTCCCTACTACCACCACAATATTGTTGACCATCCTCTGCTTGTGTGGGGAAAAGAGCAAGCTGATAGGCTCTTTTTGTTGAAGGTCAGGACTCTATCTCCATCTCTATGGCCATGTTAAGTGTTACAAAGTCTCCCATTCATATTTCAGACACTGATCTCATTATTGAATTTGTCTTCTTTGTAATTCTCAGGGAATTTGAGAGGATTTGGCCGCAATTCATTCAGCATCAGCAGATATGCACATTAAAAATATTCAATAGTGGGATCAGCTCAGAATTTTCATTCCTACTGAATTTCACTCCAATATAAAACTGTTTAAAAGCTTTTAGAAGACGGATGAAGTTCGCCAAGTTCCAAGTCCTCAAATTTCCGAATTCTCAGTTGTCACAAATGCGGTACAAAGCTGCCGATAATCCCCAGAGATAAAACACCAAAGCTCTGTCACATGTGCCGTCGTCGTGCGGCTTGGTTATCTCAAAGCACTGTTAACTGAGGGGTTAACTGAAAGCTAGCATTTCATTACTTTCAGCTGCAGTCCTCGCGCTGTCCGTGCTGATGCCTGGAAAACGCTCGCTGTCAGTTTGGAATCCATTAGAGGGGCTTTGGGTTACGGCATCGTTGCTGCGCGGTTCGGCAGATTGAATGAAACGACAGACTTGGATGTGCTCTCGCGCCGGGCCTGGCGAGATGCGGCAGTGGCACAGAGTACGCTTCCGCTCTGGCACGGCGGCAGCTCTAACGGAATTAGACACAACTGTGCACTCGGTCAACAGGAATATTAAGTTCCATAGGGACCAAGAGAGGGAAAAATAGAACTTTAATTAAAGTGGCGATACCTTCCTCCCACACACACACACACAGTCAAATACACACTCTCTCTCTCAAACACACACACAGACACACTCATATTTCCTCATTGTTTAAATGTCTGTGTGTGAAAAGTTTTAATATACCCTCCGTTTGCCTACCCACGTCTGCCCATGTGCCCGCGTATCACTTACCACTTCACCGCTCTTTGGAAAAAATAATTAGACATCTTCAGAGAGGAATTGGGTTACCTGCACATTAAAGAGGGAGACTGTAACGGGAACGCACACCAGGGACCAGACTAAACGAATGCCAAGTGAAGGATGGAGAAAATGAAGAAAAAAGAGTGAGCAATATGAAATTAATCTTCTTTTGGAATGAGCTGTTGTGGCTGGTTTTAGTCTAAATTGTTTTCTTTAGGTTTTTTTTTTTATCTTTGTTTCTTTTGATTTTTTTTCTTTTTTTAAAGTTTTGTTTATCGAGCCTCCCTTAACCAAACACAGGAAGTAGTTGGGGTGTGTTTATCCTTTAGTTTGATTGTGTGTTTGTCGTGTTGGCCGTAATGATTGGATTGCCAGGCATTGTGTAATTACCAATTAGAAGGGACAGACGAAAAGAGAGAGAGAGTGAGACGGAGAGAGAGAGAGTGATAAGGGAGTATTGAATTTGCACTTCAATTAGACAGCGCTTATAGAGTGTGGATTACATGCTGGACTCTTGGGCCACACCATTCTCTCAATTATAACACCACAGAGGTAGACGGAGAGAGAGAGAGATAGAGATGGACAGGCTGAAACTCTGCCCTATTCAGTGTACTGTACACTTGTATGCCAAAAGTCATGGGATAAGAGTGTGTAAATTAATCATGAAGTGTTATCTCAGGGGATAACAGATGTGAGTGAGGTTAAACCCTGAATATTCAATTTTTTAAGTTTTCAAAGAACAAACATTTAAGACTATATTAAACTTTAGTGTGATGTGTGTACCATGAATGCTTCATAGAGGGAGACTTAGTATTTACAAAGTATTTGCCCCCTACAGATTTCTTTCATTTTTTCTTTATTTTTCAGATTAAACAAACTTTAATATCAGACAAAGATAACCTGAGTAAATATAAAAAGCACTTTTAAAATTATAATTTTATTATTTATTTAAGTGTTTGCCCCCTTAAGCTAATAATTTGGTTCAACAAGATGTTTTTGGTAAATGTGAGATGGCCATTGTGTTCTTTTTGGTTACCAGTGTTTTTTGCCTTAGAAGTCTCCCATGTAGACCATTTTCGACCAGTCTCTTTATTATTATTAAATCATTAACACTAACCTTAACTGAGGCGAGTGAAACCTGCAGTTCGTTTAATGGTTTCCGGGGTATTTTGTGACCTCCTGGATGAGTTGTCCATGCCCTTTTGGAATTATTTTGGTCGGCCGGCCACTCCTGGAACGGTTCATCAGTGTTCCATGTTTTCTGCATTTCTGAATAATAGCTCTCACTGTGGTTCACAAGAATCCCAAAGCCTTATAAATGACTTTCTATCCTATTTTGTTTATCTTTTTGAATTTCTTCAGATCTGGACATAATGTGTTGATTTTGAGATATTTTAGCTGTTCATGTTGGCAGACAGATTCTATTTAAGTGATTTCTGGGGGCCAGACTGGTTTGGATATTTTTTTCCCTTTTATAAATGAAATTATTATTTAAAAAGTTATACTTGTTTGAAATTAAAGTTTGTTTAATTTTTGTCAAAATGTAAGTTTGACAAAAATGCAAAAACAAAAGCAACCAGTAAGAGGGAAAATACTTTTTCACGCTACACCAATGTAGGAATTTTGTTATTTAGAATGAATGAGTCAAAATCAGGGTTGCCCTAATGAGGTTTATTTTGCCTCGCAATCTGATCTGAACCTCTTAATGCTGAGTATCAGTCAGTATTGATCTGATCTGTTTTTCTGTGTGTGTTTGTATACAATAATACAATACTGTGCTGAGTTTGAAAGTTACTGTGAAAGTAGTTTATTGAATGTCCTTCATTCATACAGCCCAATGAGTCCAGTCTGCCTTTGCGGACTCAGTCGGTCTAATCAGTTTATTGATCTTGCTTGCATCACTAGCGTTTATGCCATTGTACAACACAGCTCACAGCACTGAAGACTGCGACAACAAACTAGTAGAAGAGCTGTGTGTGTGACCTGCTTATACCAGAGTACCCAAATTTCCTCAGGAATAGGAAAATATTTTGGCCATATATTTTTATAGTCAAATACATTGGTATTGCCAATAAATTAGTATAGACCCTGGAGCAGAAAAACATAAATAAGCATACTGGCATCATGACTAATTCCAGGCATGGGATAGAGGTGGTCTCAGTTGTTTGTGGTAAGAATGTAATCTCACCTCAATCTGACCCCATTATCATACTCCATACTCCACACATATTTGAGCTAAATGGCTGTTCAGGTGCAGTTTAACTTGATTTATTACCCAGATTAACAAATGCATCGCTGCTGTGCCATTCTAAGCTGTTTCCACTGAACATGTTATGTGCATTGTTTGCCGCTTACACTCTATGCTTACTAGAGGTGGGCGGATCGATCCAAATATCGATAATATCGATACAAACACTGGTATTGTTATTGAGCAATACTCATGTAAAAAGATCGATACTCAAGATGTCTAGTGAGGGGAGAATTTTTTATTTTATTTTCGTATTGTGTTTTCTCCTTTTCTACCTCAAAATGTATTTTCTTAATGTTAAGGCAAACATTGTTTTGTTACTGTTACTGTTGTTTCTAAATAAAAATGTTAATTGTGATAATAAAGAATTTTGTTGTCATGTACGCTTGGCGAAATTCTATCCTTAGTCTTTTGAATCTTTTGAATCTATAAAGCTTAAATATTAAAAAATAATTGGTATCGATATCGGCAATATTGGCCCTGCATTTACTTGGTATCAGATCAATAGCAAAATTCCTGGTATTGCCCGCTATGTTTAAAAATGAACACAGGACCTTCTTGCTGTATTTACTGTCTGGCTCCCATTTCAGAAGCCAATTAGATGAAACACCATGCCCCCATGGTAGGATGGAATTTTGGTGCATTTAGGTTTTTGCCTGTGTGAAAACAAATCAAACCAATGAGGAAAACGTAAACTAGTAATCAACTTATTTGGAACAGAGAAATGAACTACAGGTGTGAAAATGCCTTAGACCACCTCTTTTGGTCGGACCAAATTGTGGCCCTTACAAAGCAGAGTATGCTTGAAAGCACAGTCACACACACTTGCTCCACATACTTTCCTGGCCTAGTATAGTGTACCAGAAACCCTTAAGCATATATTTAGGACGAGCTAAACAGCTGCTTAACAGCCTGAAAAACAGACCTTTACTTGAGCCGAAAATCATTGAGCGTTTCTTGACATCATGGTTTATATAGAGCTTATGCAGTGAAGAGACTACAGAGGAGAAATTAGGGGGTTTAGGGAGTTTAAAGAGAGTTTAGTGTGAAGAAGAGTGTATCCTTGAGAACTTTTAGTCAAACACAGGTAGGCCCCGCCCAACACACACACACCATCCCCTTCTTTTTCCCTTGAGAGATTTACTCTATACTTTCCATTTAAATTGTTCTATTGTGGTGCTTGCGTACGCACCATCATCAACCAATCAGAAGTGATGCTTCTGGTCCTCCTGTCAAAGTCAAGAACTGTTTATCCAATCGCACTCTCTCTCTCTCTCTCTCTCTCTCTTCTCATCTCGTTCTCTTCTTTCTCTCTTTTTCGGTCCTCGGAGCGAATAAAAGCTTTATTAACATAATTCCCTGTGAAGGAATTCTAGGGAAAAGAACATAAACGCAAACAACAACAAAAAGCAGTTTCTAAAGAAGGTAGGACGAGTAAACACTACGAACAAGCAACACCCAACAATGTAGTTGCCGGGCCTAAGCAGGGCCTGAGCTAAATGCCCCAGTGGATTATGGGAGCAGCAAGCAAGTAGGCTATTGCTGGCCTTTTAGAGTGGATTTGCCTGCGAGGCTGCGATAAACGGCGGATTGCCTTTGTTCGGCTTAGCCACCGCGCTCTGAAAGGAGGCGCGCTGAAGGACGAGCCTTTTTAAGACGAGTGCGGCAACGTAAACGAGGAGTGGGGTGCGGAAGAAAAGGCAAGAAAGGGAAGGGAGGGGGAGAAACTAATTTGATTGCTTGGCTGCACTTTAAAAGACAATGCGAGATAATGTGAATAATTAATTGAAACAGGTCCTTGTGATGGGGTGCTGGCGGCTTAATTACAGACTGTGTTGTTTGCCCAAGCACCACCGAGATTAGGATATTTTCAAAGAGAAAACTTGAACAGCAGCTATGAAAAGAGAGAGAGAGAGTGAGAAAGAGAGGGCAGGAAAGGAGGAGATCTTTGAGGCTGAACTTCATTGCCTCATCGGTGAAGGCTCTGAAGATATCTGCGAGATTAATATTTCGTGACTAATTCATCATTGCTGATGCAGTTTATCGGCCGCCGTCCAATTGCTGTTTGGATGGCTGAGGAAAAAACTCAGCTCTGTTTCAAAGGGAAAGCCGGGACAGAAGGGAGGGATGTGGATGTTTTGTGATGTAGTGTGTGTGTGTGTGTGTGTGGATGTGTGTGTGTGTGGTAGTGCTGGTCTGTTTGTTTGTGTGTATGCATGCATGTGTGTGTGTGTGTGTGTATGCACCATTGTAATGTGAAAGATTTCTACCATTCCTCTGAGGGATGAATGTTCGCAGAAAATCTGCATAATAATTAGTCAGGGAATAGAAGGCAGCCCCCTATCAGATCTAAAAGAGAGAGAGAGCGAGATAAAGAAAATGAGAGAGAGATAAAGAGAGAGAAAGAGAGAGGGAGGAAGTCACAGACAAAGAACACAAGGACGCACATACACACGTACAGTACACAGAGGGATATAAACACCTGTGAACTTTAGGGCCTTCTGCTTTTAGTTATTGATGTTTGCAGTGCTGTTGTCATAGAAGGCTGTAATTAGGCTTTCTGAGAAAGTAAGCTTTCTAGGAACATAAGCTTTTTTTTTTTACATTTTATGCTGCATGCATCCTGACCATGCTGAATATATTTACACTTGGTGGTCAAATGCGTCTCTCAGTCTGGTTAGTCAAACTGAAATCCAATTGCTCTGTGGAACATATATTTCCTCCCACAGTTTAAAAACATGGAAATCAGGTAAATTGCTATGGTAAAATCCATGGAAATTTGGATTAACAAATTAACCTGAACTAAGTGTTATCAGATTATGGTAAGAAACCCGCACAAACACAGAAAGAACATGGAATCTGCACCCAGTTAAGGACATAAACCCAAGTCCCCAGTGCTGAGAGGCAAACATACTAAACACCATGCCACCATGCTGTGCTGTTGCATTTCAATTAATATTGGTGTTTTGGTTGTACTGGGAGGAGTTCGGATTGTAACCTGTATTTCTTAATACAGCTTTATGTATCACACAACAGCAAAATATTACCATATTTTGGTAATATTACCATTACCATTATAATCCAGTGCACCTTATGTAGGAATTTTACCAGTCAGGTATTAAGGAGCAGTAAAGATAAGCAGAGCAGCATTATAAAGGTGAGTTTTCAGTGAAGTTTCTCCAGCACTAAGGTCAGGTGCATCAGCATTAGCATTAGCCGCTGTCTTAGACAAAATATTAACTTAAAATTATTAAAATATTAAATATTATCCGACTCCCTGCTGAATCCAACTCCGCTTCGCAAACAGAATCGGCACAACACCGCCCGCTGTACAACTCCGCTGTACAACAGCGCATATAAATAAATTAAACACGAAAATGAGGGTATTCTATCAGTAATTTCAGTTAGTTTTAGTTAGTTTTATAAACACACAATACAGTTCGAGTTAGTTATGTTTTTTCCTTTTAATTACCATTTTATTAGATTCAGTTAACACAAATGTTTTTTCACTTTCAGTTTTTGCTATTTTGTTTGCTTTAGTGAACAATAATAATTGGTTACTTAGCAACATTGTGATTATCACACCAGAGCTTTATATAGAATAAAAATAGGAGTAAAAAACAGATGCCTACATCTCAGACTATTTTCTGGAGCGGGTCGGTCCTCGGGTCAGGTCGGGTTCGGGCAGCAAATCTAAGCTCTACAAAATATTAGAAATCTAAGCTTACTGTAAATAAATGGAAGCACTTTACTCACCCAAATGAACAGTTTTCAGGAGAGATTTTTTTTTTGTTTTATTATTTGACAGTTTTGTCTACTAAGGCGCTCCCCTTAGCTTCCCCATTAAAAGGGAAATATGGCGACACCCTTGCTCACTTCGATTTAGGCACCCTTACTAGTGTCGCATAATGCACCTTATCATCCGGTGTGCCTTATGTATAAAAAATAGACCAGAAAATAGTCGTTCATTAATAGTGTGCCTTATTATCCGGTGCACCTTATAGTCCAAAAAATACGTACGTCAGTTTATTTCCAATGTTGTACATTGTACTGTAAATATAGGAATGTGCACAGGCACCAAATTTGCTAATCATTGGTATTTGTTAACATGCACAGAAGCTTATAAATGTGGTGTTTATACAGCATTTGTGTTTGTGGTGGGTACGTTTTGGGAAGGTCCATTTTACTTGTAATTTACTCTCAGTTAAAAAAAAAAAATCAGGTAAAAAATCTTCTACCAACAAACACAAATGATAGATTGTAATAGAATTGTAACCATTCCAATAATACACCTCCAACAGAATTCCTAAAACAGCATTAATGGATCCCACCTCTGCCATCACTGCCAATAACTGTGGCATCTTTAGTTAATATACTGTAACCAATCACAGTTAGACTGTGTAATATGATCAGCCTCCATGCACACACACACACACACACACACATAAGCCCACATGGTAGGCTTTTACACTCACAATATAAAGCTGTCTCGCTCTCTCTCTCTTCTTTCTCTCTCTCGGTCTGTCTCTTTCATTGTATATCTTTTTTCCCAAATCTGTCCCCTCTTTCTATTTTTGTCTCTCTCCCTCTCTCTTTTTCTCTCTGAATCTGTTTCTTTCTGTGTATCATTGCCACAGTGCTATCTCTCTCTTTCTGCTTGTTTTTTTTTTTGCCTGAACTGACTGTAGCTGTCCCAGCAGTTCTGATGAAATCTCTCTCTCTCTCTGTCTGCTTTCACTCCCTCTTATTCACACACTCTCGTGCACACACACACATATGAAATCACTCCAGCATGGTTTGCTTGGGCCACTGAAGACCAAATCTGCTCACAGAACAAATAGAGAGACTGAGAGAGAGAAAGAGAGAAGCAAGGGAACAGGAGAAACAAAGAACATCATCTAGGACAGAAGAATATGAGTGGTTTCAGTGTGTGTGTGTGTGTGTGTGTGTAATCGTGTGTGTGTGCTTTCTAGCGAGAGGGAAATAAAGAGAAGGCCTTTCAAGCCATAGATCCAAACGGTGAACAATATTAGAGGCAGAGTAGTGTAAATAGCTGTTTAATGAGTCTTCACACAAGCAAATGGACTGGCCCGTACTATTACTTACACACACACTCACACACAGTCGCAGCCCACACTCCTTCCCCTCCAATTAGAGCTAGCCATTGGAAGACTGCCCCATATTTTCCAAAATAAATTTATGCTCTCTCTCTCGCTTTTTTTTTTTTTTTTTGCCCTGTAAAAAAGCTAAGCATGGTTGGGAACAGGTCCTGACTAATGATGTACTTAACTAAGCTAAACATTTCTGTTTCTAACAGATACAGCCCAACACAAGCACTTTTTAACATGCCCTCACTGTCTTGCCCTTTCTATTTTTTCTCCTCCTCATCATCATAATCATCATCATCTTAACTCTTCACTCCATTACTGTATTACCATATTTTTTTGCACTATAAGGCATCGAATTATAAGGCGCACTATAAATGAATGTCTATTTTCTGGTCTGTTTTCACGCACAGGCACATTTATAAGTTATAAGGCACATTTTAAGAGACTATATAAACTAAGGAACTTGTAATTCAGCAGGTCTAGCTGCTGGGTGGTGGGAGTTTAGCTAACTAAGTTAAGTAAAGCTAAGTAAAGAAAACTGTAACAAAAAAGTCAAATGAGTGCTGGATGTTAATCTACACAAATTTCTCTCCTGAAAACTGTTTATTTGGGTGAATAAAGCATAAAGTAAAGTTTATTTACAGTAAGCTTAGATTTACAAATTTCTCAAGCACTAAGGCTGGAACATTAGCATTAGCTGCTAACCGCTCTAGCAGTGCTAGCCGATCTTAGCAACAGGCTACATGCCAATAATACTCCTGTCTGAATGGGGAAATAGCTGTCAGCGGCTAATGCTAATGCTGCTCCAACCCCGGTGCTGGAGGATTAAACTAAAACTCCCGAATAAGACTAAAATTTGGCAGAGTGGCTTTACTGCTCCTTACAACCTGACTAGTAAAATGTATGCATAAAACGCACTGGATTAAACTAAAAGGAAAACTAAAGGGTTTTAAGTTTGGCTTATAGTGCGAAAAATACGGTAGTCACATTTTTTGTTTGCCTGCCTGTGAGGTGGGCCACAGAGCCAATCAACCAAGACCTGGAAATTACTGTGACCCCACAGGATAGGACAAGAACCGCCAATAACAGATAACTGAGGCTTCAGTGAACAAAGGCTCAACAAACTTGGCAGCAACATTGAGAATCTATGTCTCCAAATTTTGCTGTATCTATAGTGCAGGCTGGTAAAAGTGCTATTGCTGGTGTTGCTGACCATGTGTATCCCTTTATGGTCACATCTTTCTTATTGGACCTTCTAGCTCTGATAGTGCATGGAAATCGAAAATTGTATCACATGGCATTACCAGCAGAAATCACATCCACATTCAATCCAGGAGTCCCCACATGCATATTCTATAGATCAGTGAAGCAGCGGACTAAGGTGCTGCCACTAGGATCGGGAGATTGCTGGTTTGAATCCCGGTCATGCAGCTTGCCATCAGCTGCCAGAGCCCTGAGAGAGCACAATTAGCTTTGCTCTCTCTGGGTGGGTAAGATGGCACTCTCTCCCCACATAACTTTAATGGGTGATTTCAGTCAGCACAAGGCATCTGTGAGCTGATGTATCGGAACCGAGTCGCTGCTCTTTCCTAATGCTGCATCACTAATTTTGACCCACATTGTGTTGTGGCTAGCACAGATGGGACAGTTGACCAGATTAATTGGGAGAAAAACGGGAGAAAATTTGAAATAAAGTTTGGTAAATGCTGTTATATGAAAACATAGATGCACATAATTCACAGAACACATTTATTATTGCATAATAAAAGAACATCATTATTATAAAATGCAGTATGTTCATCTAAAACACAAACAGAACAAAAAGCATAATACATAATTTTTAGACTTTTTTTTTTATTTTTTTTTTTTACATTTTGCACACATCGCTTGTACAAGGCAAGTTTTTTTTTCCTATTTAATATCAGGCCTGTAAAATTCCACCTAATATGTAATTGTGTCTAACAAAACTCTTCCAGACTGCACAGAAAGAGCAGAAGACTGAGAACATCAAACACAGCAGACCCTCCTAGCTACACTGCATCGGCATGCCGGTCAGCCCAGGACTCACTTTATTGAGAAATATGTTACTACAACCAAGCCAATAACTCCAGTACTCAGTGGATGAGTGTCCTATTTTTTATTTCGGAGTTTCCTGCCTGCATCCCCTATCAAAAGAGCCAATTATTAATATTTTAATTAGCCAGCCTAACATGAAAAGCGAGGGTGAAATATTTGAAGTGAAAGGAGTTCGGATGGAGGCGGCCTGTTGCCAGAGATTTGCTGGTGGAATTCTAATTGCTTTCTAACTGGATGGAATACTGATTTCCGAGCAGCGGCAAGGGGGTCCGTTCAACGTTGCAGTGAGGGAGGATTCCTGGATAGTCAATGGGTCAACTGCACGGCTCACAAGTGTGTGTGTGTGTGTGTGTGTATGTGAAGCTATTCAAGATTTTATGTATTGTTTTTATGGTACCACTTTAAAATAAAACTACCTTTATAAAGGGTTTATAAATGGTTTACAATTAGTTTATTAACGGTTACTAATTAGGTTGTAAATGCTTTAAAAATCATTAATGATCAGTTATAACACATACGTAGAAAGAGCAACAATGAGCTGTTGTTTGCCAAATAGTGAACCCACAGCTATCTTTATTATTGCCCTTTCTAATTATGTGTTATAACTGATTATTAATGATTTTTAAAGCATTTACAACCTAATTAGTAACCTTTAATAAACAAATTGTAAACCATTTATAAACCCTTTATAAAGGTAGTCTTATTTTAAAGTGGTACCGTTTTTATAAAACCGAAAAACAATGTTGATTTGCTCATTTGCACCCCCGCCATGAAAAGCACCCTCTCTCGGCAGCATGTACACACCGTCTTCTTGATAAAAGCGGAGATAATTGCTTTAGCTAACTTTAATTAGAAACGCGCTCCCGAGAGGGGGTGCTTTTTCTGGCGGGGGTGCTGAATTAGGCACAACACCGGCGCTCCACCTACACGGATCATGCACTGCACATCACAATGGGGGCGTCTCTGGTAACATTTATGCCCAATGCATCTCAGCATTTAGTAACCCTGCTCTGTTACAAAACCAAATCCTCCAAATGTCAATAATACCAACACTCAAATTTAAATTTTACCAGTTGATTGTTGCAGTGGTGCCATTCTATTAGGACCACACAGGAATTCAGCAAATTTTATCCACCCATTCTTTCACTAATGTTTATAAAGGCATACTGCAGACTAGCTAGGTGCTTGATTTTATACTCCTGTGACATTGGGCCTCAATCAATCACCCCAAATTCAATTATTAAGAGGTGTGTCCCAATACTTTTGTCCATATAACGCGCATAAGTATGAGGCAGTGTGTAGCCATTAGCTCTGGGCGTACCCTATCAAACAAAGAGCGCAACGCTAGACTCATTAAAGATGCTATTGACTTTTTCATTAAGCCTTATTAAGACCTAATCAGTGTGGCATCAACACAGAGTAGAAAAGGTCTGTTATATGTGTGTGTAACTAGTAGAGGAAAAGAATGAGAGATAAAAAGAGAGAGGGGAGCAGCCAACACAGAAAACAGAAGAAGACTTGCCTATGCTTCTGCTCACAAATTGCAAACATTTACAGTATGAGTATGTCATTAATATTAAAGTGATAATTACACTGACATGCCACAAGTGCCACAAGGGGGATAGCAGTATGTACTTTTTTATTTTGAATTGTTTCCTTAGGGGCCAGATGGCTTTGGAACATCCACACAGGTATAAATTGTGAGGTGTTTTCTTGTGAGTGAGGTTGAGGCCTGCTACTGTGTGCAGGATGGCTGGGGGTAGCGGTGAATTAAGGTGGTTTGGGGCTCCTCGGCTATACTTGGAATGGGCCCCCATCTAAAACTCATAAAAAATAATGTTATTTATATTAATGATGCCAATCACTTCAAAATATTTTTTTTATAATTGTAATAATCACAACTATATTCCCAGGCTCCGAATGATCCAGCAGGCTAAGCGCTACCACTATGATCAGAAGATTGCCGGTTCGAATCCTGTTAATGTAGCTTGCCATCGGCTACCAGAGCCCTGAGACAGCACATATGGCCTTGCACTATTTCTCCCCCTCTCTCTTTCCCAGACTTCAAATCCATTGCAGTTCCCTTGATTAGCCAGCAGTGCTCAACACGACACTTAACATTTCAGCCAAAGCCCAGTCCTAATCCCTCATCAGCAGCAGCACCGCTCACGCTGGATAAGCCTGCCGGGCTCTTCTCTCATAACATTACAAACTCATATCTAACTATCACCTTCTGATTCCCATTTCCTCACAGTACACATGCAAATCCAGCCTGCAGAGCACTGCACGATATTAAAAAGAGCAACACGGAACGAGAACAGGAAATAGGAAAGGACTCCGTGATTACAGAGCTAGAGAGAGAGAGAGAGAGAGAGACGCTGAGGGCAAGAGAGGAAGAAATGCATGGCATGGATTTGGTGGTCTTAGGTCACACACGCTGCTGCCTTCAAACAAAAATGGAGTTTCAATCCCTTCATTCCATCTGTAGAGCAGTCCTCCAGAGAACACACAAACACGCACACACACTCACACACACACTCCAGAACAGGTCACAGTGACCTCAAGGCCACACGGCAGCCGATTACATGAAAATACAGAAAACTGATAGAACACTGTAGTACAAAGCCTTGCCAAAAGTCACGGGACAGCAGCATGTAAATGCATCTTGAATGTTTCATCAGGCGATGGCCTGAGAACACTCAAATTCTGCTGTATAAATGAGGTGAGGTGTTGTCTGTAGAAGTGAGTGAGGTCCAGTAATATCAGTTACTCTAAAATGACCATTTTTCAGAAACAAGTATTCTATCATAATACTATTTCTAATCTAGTATTCACATTAAAGTTACTTATCGAAGTCACTGTGCATTACTATTAAAAATACATATGTATATATACACACAAACACACATATACATGTAATTTATTGTGGTGACGGACAGTTCTGGTGGAAACAGGAGAGTTGAGGTGCACATTGAATTCTGCCGTGATTTGTTCAGCCGTGGTTTTATGTTTTTTGGATACAATCCGGGTTAGCACCCTAACATCCCTTTCAGACAGCTTCCTCTTACAGCGTCCACAGTTAATCCTGTTGGATGTGGTTGGTCCTTCTGGGTGGTATGGTGACATTACCCTGGATACCGTGGCTCTTGATGCATCACAAAGACTTGCTGTCTTGGTCACAGATGCGCCAGCAAGACGTACATGAACAATTTTTCCTCTTTTGAACTCTGGTATGTCACCCATAATGTTGTGTGCATTGCAATATTTTGAGCAGAACTGTGCTCTTACCCTGCTAATTGAACCTTTACACTCTGCTCTTACTGGTGCAATGTGCAATTAATGAAGATTGGCCACCAGGCTGCTCCAATTTAGCCATGAAACCTCCCACACTAAAATGACAGGTGTTTCAGTTTCATTGTCCATCTCCTGTACATTCGTCGCTTTATTGCTGGAACTATTGTTTATTTGGTCACGATAGCCTGTTACAACTTTCTATAATTGGTCAGAAAGTTCGCACCATTAAAAAAAGTGCTTTCACACTGCATATTAACCCAATCATGGTCCAGTTAATGCAAAGTTAGTCATCAAACCAGCAACCTGCAACTCACATATGTGCAAGCTTATTAATTATATAGATAGAAAGAGGTTGAAAAGGAGAGAAAGACAGACAAAGGGCCCTATTTAAGTGATCTATAGGCAAGCCGTGAAACGAGCACCATAGAGCTTGATTTAGGGAATGTTTTTGCTCTCATAACAACGGGAAAAGTTTGCATTGCGCAGCTTAAAAAACACACAAAAGACATGTACTAATTATTTTTATTTATCATGAAACGTGAAATAAATATTCGAACTGCGCAGAGCTTCTACACTTCTCAGTTAAGGAAACTAAGTGTCTTATTCACACTGTGAAGGTGCACGAGCAGGTCATTTTCGAAAACAGCAATGTTATTTTGTTTTGTGTTCTGTTTATTGGTTATGTGGCGCACCTGCATTGCCAAGATAGCAATCAACGTCTGATGGTTGACTATAGTCAGGGTTATAATTAGTCAGTGGGGCACCTGTGTTTTCTGCCGCAAAAATAGACACCAATACAGCAGAAATTTAGCTGAACACATCTCCCTCCCAGACCACCACGCCCATCAGCGTAGATATATTCGTAAATATCTTTGCTATTTGAACTACTCACGCACAAGATGTGATAATAGACTGTTGGCGTTGTGTAAGATAGCAATGAGTATCACAATGCACCATGCGCAGTGTGTATAAAGTAATAGAGAAGGACGTTAGTTGGTACGTTTAGGCCGTTTGTTTAATTACAGATTCTCATTTGCAAATATGCAAATTTTGGAACACTCAGTTCGGATTGTTTCTGGCTGTGGTGAGACGCCATTTTGTTCCTGTGTCTGTTGAGTTTGTAGTAAGAAAGAGTGAGAGAGTGAGAAGCACAGATGTTGTATCAGGCCAGATGTGTGTGTGTGTATGAGAGAGAGAGAGGGATAAAGAAATAATAGAGCTGATAGAGACAGATGGAACGGGTGAAAGGAGAGAGAGATTATGATTTTTTTTTTATCACTTCTAGCTCAAACACTTCTTTCCTTTATTTGGCAACAGCTGAATGAGACAGAGAATAAGAGAGCGAGAGAATGTATGTGTGTGTGTGTGTGTGTGTGTGTGTGTGTGAGTGTGTGTGTGTGTGTGTGTGTGTGTGTGTGGGTGTGTGTGTGTGTGTGTGTCTAAGGCCGGCCTGGGAGTAGAAGATCCAGCTATTTAAAGTCAACAAACACAGGCAGCCATCAGGGAGAGAGATATTTAAGTGTGAGAGAACAACACACACTTTAATATCCTCTCTCTCTCTCTCTCTCTTTCTCTCTCCCTGTCTCTGTCTTTCTCTTATTCTTTTTTTCTCACTTTATTTTCTTTCTGAAGTTCAAGTTTAGTAAAAGTAATATGATCTACTGATGCCAAAACTTAAAATATATATAAAAATATATCATTAATTCTTTCTTTTTTTTTCTCCCCCCAAAAAAGTTTATTTCCTTCTAATTTGTCCTCACTCTCTTACACACTCTCTCTCTCTCTCTCTCTTTCTCAATCACAATCATTCTTTCTCACTTTCACTTTTACCTACACTGAAAAAAGAGAATTGTTGGACCAACTTAAAAAAATTACTTCAATTGGTAACACATAAATAAATTAAGTTTTTACAAATTAGATCAAC
Organism: Astyanax mexicanus; assembly: GCF_023375975.1. NCBI lineage: Eukaryota > Metazoa > Chordata > Actinopteri > Characiformes > Acestrorhamphidae > Astyanax > Astyanax mexicanus. The sequence goes on along the minus strand of NC_064426.1, from coordinate 34,951,850 downwards.
ACAATTCCTTTAAGTTAGCTCAACGTAATTATTTGATTACTTTCAAGTTGACAGTTTTCATTATCTCAACTTAAATTTAAGGCAAATCAACTTAAATTATCCAGTTTATCCAACTTAATTATGTGCTTCATAATTTTAAAGTACAATGGAAAACATTTCAAGTTGTTTAAACTCAGCAATATAAGTTCTCCTGCTGCCTTAAAAGGCTGAGTTAACTCAATGTGGTATTCTCAACATATTTGGTATATTATTATTTAACTGCAAATACTGACAGTATAATACTGGAGTAAACTCAGCAAAGAGTGAACTCTGTAGCTCAAAGCCAGCATACTGCGATCACTAGAAACACAGAATAAAGTTAATGTGCTCTTACAGCCCACAAACACTGAGGCCTGGCAATCAAATTATATTATAATATTGCACGCCTAGGATAAGGTAGCTTTGGGCAACAGACAACACAAAGATGGTAAGTAAGGAAGAGGCCACACCCAATATGCAAATATATGGTGCTAGGAGCCTATAGGAAAGCTGCATGAACCAACACTGTAGAAAGAGCCTTGACACAGGTAGTGACTAAAAGTTGGTTCAAATCACATTTTTTCATTGGTTCAACCAACATTTTTAAGTTTTCAGGTTGAAGTTCTCTGAACTCATTTTATTGAGTTATACTGGCCGATAAGTTCACTCCACTTAATAATATTAGTTTCCACTGACTAAAACACAGAATCACTTTTTAGAGTGTATGTTTATTTTGCAGTGTTTTAAATCTACACTTCTGTCTCACACACTAAATTTACTCAGTCTCTTGCTCTCCTGCTCCCGCCTTTTTTTCTTAGTCTCTCTCATTTTTAAAGTGTCACTCTCTTACTCTCGTTTTCCAGCCACTTTTTTTTCACTTTTCACTCTTTCACTTATAGTCTCACTCACTGTTGCAGCTTCTAACTTTTTCCTCAAAGACTTTCTCACTCTTTATCACACTCTTTTTCACGGTCTCAGGTTTTTCCTCATAGACTTTTTTTTTTATCTCTTTGTATCTCTCTCAGTCTCTCACTCTTTATCACAGTCCACAGATGCTATGGCTATGCTTTCACAGCAGATATTTAGATATTTTGTTTAGATTCACATTTTGTACGTGATATGCATGCACTAAAAAGCATTGCTTCATGTTAAGTTTCACTTTAATCCTTGTCAGAATGTTGAGAGCTATGAATGAGTTCAGATCTAATTTTTTCTCACCAAAAAGGACACATTTTTCAGACATTGACAGTTTTTTTTTTTTCCTTTTAAGCTCAAACAGCACGTTTGAATCGTTTGTCGTGTATGAACAACGCCTGCGATTCATCTGCACACACTGTACGGTCCGACTGACCTGCTGCGACGGGGGAGCTTACACTGCACGTCTAAACGCAGCCCGTAGGCGGAGCTTTCTTTGCGTACAAACTCTCGCTTCAACACAACGCCTTGCAAAAGAAAGCGCTTAGCTTTGCTTATTTGTGCCCTGTTGTGCGCTGAAAGTCCACGGAAGAGACGTACATGGACTCGCAGGTGGCTGAGGCGACGTGGACTCTACGGGTTGTCCGTTTTACAGAAGGAGAGCGCATAGAAAAATGACTGCGCGTCAGGCTGCGAAAGGAACACCAGCAGCTTAAATAAAATAAAATAATTTTATTTTTTATTCTGTTTATTGTTTATGTAAAAACTGGTTTTGCAACACTGAATATTAAACAAGCAATCGGTTATTCACACTGGATAGGGACCCTCATTTACAGTGCCGCTGAGCATTAACAGTTTAAAAGGGATTAATAATATATATAAAAAATAGGAATAAAAACTGACATTTATTATAGACGAATAAAATATATACGTAAAAAAGGAAAAATAGGACCTTAAAAAAAGATCATAAAAATTGACATAAAAGGGAAAAAAATTATATCTTATGAAGATATATATTTAATGATTTGATTAATAAAAGAAGAAAAATAATTTAAATGAATAAATAAAAAATAAAAAATATAAACTCATTAAAAATTCGTTTAAAATAACCCAGGCTTTCTGCAGAATAATCAAAGTTTCAGTTAGTTTCAGTTTCAAATCATGAAAACAGCTCACCAAAACCTCAAACTATACTTTATATTTGACTATATTTACTTACAGGTCCTTTGCTTGTACTTACAGGCCCTTACTTATTTTTATTCAACTGAACTGAGTTCCTGTAGCCTCGCGCTGAATTCAGCTCCGCGCTGCAAAAGAGAGCGAGAGAGAGGCGCAGCGCATTTTGTCTGATTTATCTTGATTAATTATCAGTACATTTATTAGCTAGATTAGATAGTAAGTTTAATAGCACTAATTTTACTACACTTCTCCGACCTTATTTATTAAAACGTTTATTTTAGAAGACAGAGGTTATTATGCGGGCAATGCCGCGCGCAATGCCACGCGCTGCGCTAAGCAGGCTTTGCGTGGCTAATATTCTGGAGCACTGGACGAGATTTTAATTAATAAATTAACATATTTATAATTTTAATAAATTTGCCCTGGCGAAAAGAAACAAATTATAAAATATAGCTTTATATTTCTGTGCATGTTTTAAGTTTTATATAATTGACGGGCAGCACCAGAGGCTGACAATGTGCTTTATTTTTCAGATATAATAGCAAAGTGAAATAAAATAAATTTATGTTTGTCAAAGATATTTTCTCTTTTAATTTTTCTTTTCAAAAACTCCAGCTATTGACTGAGAATAAGCATCTGTTGAAATTCTTAAACAGCAGAATGCCTGTGTCTGCTATATTAAGCTATAAGTCTGTGTACCGAACATAAATATAAATCCTTATAACTGACAGAAATAAATATGACTAATAATTATTTATAGTTACTGTGCAGATTTTTGGGAAAACAGGTCGTGACGTTAAGAAATCGGCCCGCAAAACAGCTCACACTGTGAGACAAGCGACCAAAATTTCTGGCATGTCAGAAATCCCTGGTCGCGTCCGACTGCTCATTCGCAGCTCCTATGGGCAATTAATCGGACATCGCTTCCCCTCTCACACTGCACGACAAACGACGCACGATCAAGCTAAAATTCGGCCCGATCATGAAATTCAGTCGCATCCGACCAGATCGGGCTTAAAATCGGGCTAAAATCGCACAGTGTCCGCCTGGCTTTATGCTGCAACAGTGATCTATAGCTACATTTGACCATATTAATTAGGAACACTGCACAGCTGCAACACAAGTCTTTTAATGTTATTGGAAGAGACATGTCAGTTAAAAAAATTCAGAGCTCTGTCGTTTTTCTATCATTTAGGTCTTCAAATCTCTGCTACAGTTAATTTTTAGTTTTTAGTCTACACAAAGTCAATTAACCTTTCCATCACATTTTTTTACTCTTTTTGTCACATCATTTCCGATCTGGCCGTTTAGACAGAGTCACGTTGCCACAAATCGTATATGTATCAGATTTCAAAATCACATATTGAAGTGGTATACTAATTTTGAGGCGGTCTGCCTTAAATGTCCGTGTAGTTAATTTATGGAGACATGGTGCACAACTACATAAGCTTGATGCTACATTAAGTAGCCTGGTTCATAACCATATTCACACATTGAAGTTATCTAAATGCGCTCTTTGCACAACTACTTCCGCATTCTCATCAGTGCTGCTCCAGCGTTTCCTGTTTGGATTTTCCAACACACTCGCTATGGCAGTATTTTCAGCTGGTGTTTACAAGAGCTTCTAAAAATTAACCTCGACGTCAAGGAGACCAGTAAAGCCTACCACTAGAAAGCTAGAGAAAGGCTTTAAACTATATGCATCTTCATACCTACACAACTACGAAGATTTTTTTCTTATATTTTACATTAGCCCACACAGCACAGCATTAGCTAGTATAGCTAACTAGCTTGCTAGGTGCATTACTGTTAGTTGTTAGTTTCTTCTGTTATTAAATGGAAGTCTAATAAAATGCTAGTAATAATAATGCTAACTATAATAATTATCATAAAAATAATTAGACAAATGCTAGCTATAATAATACTCATAATAATAATAATAATAATAATAATAATAAATTCTAACTATAATAATAATAATAAAAATGCTAGCTATAATAATAGTAAAAAATAAGAATACAAATGCTAGCTACAATAATAATAATAATAATAATAATAATAATAATAATAATAATGCTAGCTGGTGGATCATTCAGGCAGGTTACTCATACTCGCTGGATACTCATTTTGACCTCTCGCTAGTAAAAATGTTAAGTTTTGCCTATACAGGCGAATGTAAACAATACAACCGGAAAATTGAATTGGAAACTGCTTCTTTTTTTTTTTTTTTTTTGCTTTTTACACAGCCACACAGTGGCACTTACCTACTGTGTGAACTGTCTCTAACTTTTTCATCCTACACCCTCTCACTCTATCACATTCTCAAATATTTCCGAACCCTAACCCTAACCCTAGACTGTGACAAAACTGCCTCTTGCATTCTTTTTTCAGTCTTTCTCTGTATCAGTCTCTCTCTTTTTCTCTCGCTTATTGTCTCTTACTCACTGTCTCACTCTCTCCCTCATGTTCTTTCTTTGTTGCTCTTTCTTTGTTGTTCTCTCTCTTTCTCTCTCTCTATCTATCTCTACCTGTCTCTCTTTGTGGGTCAGACTCATCAGTAAACAGTGGTAGTTAGAGAGTCCTCTGAGGGCTTTTGCTGAACTATGCTGAAGAGACTAAATGTGTTACTGCACAGGTGTGTGTGTGTGTGTGTGTGTGTGTGTGTGTGTGTGTGTGTGTGTGTGCTCGTGTGTGTGTGTTGTATTAGTGGGTAGTAATTGATAGTGGCAGGCTGAGGGGACAGGCTGGGTTCTGTGAAGCTGGAGGAGCTGAAACTGAGTTGGGTGCAGCTGGAGCTCCAAGCTTATGCTGCACGTCAACTGTTACTGATGTAAGAGTTGCATGTGGTAAAATGTGCAAACACACACACACACACACACGTATGGAAAGAATTGTGTTTGGGGGGAAGCATTTGTCCTCCCAAGTAATGATGTCATGTACACACACACTCACTCAGTCAAGACTATGAGTGCATATCCATGCACATCATAATTACTGATTACCTCAAATATCAGAGTTTGTAAGTAATCTGATCAACACATTTACTTAAACATGGATAATCAGATAATGTGAAAATTGACATGCATTTACACGAGTCAGGCAAATTTATCATTTAAAACTTTGTAAAACCTCATGCAGTGGCTTTTTTAAAACAAATTTAAACAGATTTTTTTGGCATATTACTATCTTGGCAGTGGAAAACACAGGTGCGCCACTGACTAATTTGAACCCTGTTAACAGTCAACATTCAAACAGAAAAAAATAACATATATGAAATAACATTGCTGTTCCTGTAAATGACAGCGTGAACTCACAGGACATTTTCCTCTGCTTAGAAGCACAAAAGTGCTGTGCTGTTAAAATAGCAATGCGCCAAAGTCAGAGCGCACCTGGATCTTAAAGGGAATGGCAAGTGACACACTGATTGGTTTATTTTAAATTACGCCCAGAAGACACCCATGATTAATTAAGAGAATTAGTACATGCCTTTTGCATGTTTTGAGCCACGCAATGCATATTTTTGTGTACTCGTGATAGCAAAGACAAACCCTAAATGGTGAGCATTTTGGTGCATTTAGGTTTATGCCTGTGTGAAACCAAACCAAACAGAGGGAGAAAGGCTCCAAATAAACAAACGCATCAACTGATCTGGACCATAGAAATGAACTACAGGTGTGAAAACACTCTTTTTATACTGTATCTAATTTATCATGCACTCTTTATTCCAGCGCCTTATATTGCCTTTATCTCCCCTCAAACATACAAACAAGTATATACTAGTATTTTAATTGACACTACTAATATAAACATAATTGTATTTTACATTTTTTACATTCATTCTTTTGTTTACATTGCAGTTAATCACAGCATATTGTTGTGATGAATTGGATTACATTTTTTAATTGATTGACACCACTAGTTTTCCCACCATCTCTCAGGTGCTATTAAACTTAAACACTGTTGGCTTATTTTTCCAGTAACAGGGTCTGTTTTCACTCGTGCACAGACTGAGAAATCTAAGAAAATTCCAGATAAGAGAATACATGCACTGAGGTGTATGATTGCTTAGCTAAAATCCAGCTCTCTTAATCTTTTCTTAATCGATTATGAACAGAATAATAATTAATAAACACATTCTGGCTTGTTGACAATAGATCCTGATTTTCTGTGGTTTTATTTTGAAGATGGGACCGTTTTGTGCAGATATTGTATGAAAAAAACAAAACAAAGACACACACTAATTCACACACACACACACACATTCACACAGAGCAATAGAGACAGAGAGAGCTCGGCTAAGCCATTAATAACCGTCTATCAGCTCCCAGTCTCTCCTCCAGCCCCTGTCAGTGTATTCCCTGTTCCACAGCCAGATGCCATGAGTCTCTGAGTCTCCAGCAGTGCACCACGAAAAGCAGACCCCCAGAGCCACCCCTATACACACACACACACACACACACACACACACACTCATATCCGCACACTCTCCTTCCCCTGCTCACACCACAGCAGAGCAGGGGCTAATACTGCAGCTTTCACATCACCAATTCATCTCTGCAGAGAGCCAGACTACAACCAGATGGTGCTGCCGTATGTGTGTGTGAGAGAGAGAGAGTTTGTTTTCACACTGATTTTGTAGGAAAAATGGGAAAAACCTACAATGTCAGGATCCAAAAAATGACCCTGACTGTGTGGAGTTTTCTGCAAGCACTCCATGTTTTATTGTTTAAAACTGAAAGGCTTATTTTTGCTGGACCACCTATAGCAGGCCAGCCTAGAGGAGGCATTTTTGCTTATTGACTGACTGACTTTAACACTTTATTCAGACAGGCAAATGCAACAAAGCTGCAGAAACCAAATGTAACCTTATTTTGGCCGAAATTGTGCTGTTTTACATGTCTTTGTGTCTTTGTTTGAAACGAACTAAATAGCCAAAATAATAGTACATGTCTGACTGCATGGTGCAGAGTGTAAAGTTGGTAGAGGAGGAATTATGGTGTGGGGTGGTTTTTCCCTTATATAAAGTGAAATAAACTATATATATATATATATATATATATATATATATATATATATATATATATATATATATATATATATATATTATTATTATTATTATTATTATTATTATTTTTTTTTTTTTATATACATATTGGACAGTTTGTGGGAACAGTTTGCGGATGGCCAAACGACTGCACACCAGTGCACAAAACAGGTGTAACAGAGTTAAAATGAACAGATAAATTAATTAATTGAGTTTCACCAATATTGCTCTATTATTTTAAAATGGGTTAAAAACATGTAAAAAAATTTACTTTTGTAAAAAAAAAAAAAAAAAAAAAATTGTTGGAAGCTTGTTCATTTTTCTTGCTTTGACGCCCCTGCAGGCTGTGTCCCTCTGCTGCTGCCGCCGTACCTCCATCAGACTAGTGAGAGCTCTGAGATGAACGGTGTGCAGCTGCTTTCCTTTTTGGAATTTTTTTTTTTTAATAATTTATTTTTAATTTTTCCCATTTTCTCCCCATTTTACCCAGCCAATTACCCAACTCACTCATTAGGACTCCCCCTAATGCCCCAACACACCAGGAGGGTGAAGAATAACACATGCTTCCTCTGATACATGTGAAGTCAGCCACCGCTTCTTTTCGAGCTGCTGCTGATGCAGCATTGCCAAGCATCACAGCGTGCTTGGAGGAAAGCGCAGCAACTCGGTTCCGGTAATTTAGCTCACAAATTTAGTAATTTAGCAAAGTGTGGGCTGACATCATACACAACCCAATGGATTGAGAGTGAATGTGAAGGCAGATAAGTAAAAGCTAGTTGGATTGGAACTTGAAATCACATTCAGAATTCACACACACACAAAAAAAATGAGCTTGATGCTTCCGTAACCAATCCAGGTCGAGATCATATTTAATATTTATACCAGACCTGCTTTAATATTTATAAACATTTCCTGAACTTTAAAAATTAGAGGTTCAACTGTGGTGTGGACTATAAGTGTGGATGATGTCTGTGTACTTTGGTACGCAGAAACATTACAATATGCAGACCAGTCAATCAATAATACCCCCCCCCCTCCCCCTCTGCTGACGTCCAACCACCTGCATCTCACCACTATCAGAGGCACACTGCTGCTGCTGCAGCTCAGCCAATCAATGAGCTCTCCCTCCTGCCCTGCCTCTAAACCCATACATCATCCAATGCCCCTCCCAAACTGCCCCTCCCAAACTACCCCTCCTATTTTTTTGCCTTTTTCAGATTTGAGCTGAGGGTGGAGTCAGCAGAAATCAGGGAGATTAGTGCCCCTTTATGAGATAAGGCACTATTTGCTTATTAACTATCTTGATACTGCTTTAAGTTGCTTAGTTTGTGGCTATATTTAGAACTCACTGCATTAAATCTGATTGCCTTAATATTGTTTTTTTTTGTGTGTGAAAAAGATGATGAAGCTTAACATTTTGCTGGCAGAATTAAGCCATTCCACCCTGAATGGCTCTGTAGTCACATTATGGGGGAACCCGTCTGCTTTTCCAGCTTATAGCCAATTCAACTCAGAATGTTTTATTTTATTATACAGCATTATAACAGTATTGTGCAGAATAATTGAGCTCTCATAATTGATCTCTTCATAATTTCCAAATGAGTGTAAAATCCTTTTGTTGCAGTTACTGAATTAGGAGATAAGCAGTCATGGAAATACAAAAAGTCTCTTAAGCTGTCTCAGTAAATTCCTCTGTAACTGTGTGTAAATAGAATGAGTATCTATGTTTGCAGTGGAGTCTGTGTAGAATATTCATTTAAAGCCATTATTTGCCCTGCATATGAATTTCTGAGTGCTTTCTGAGCTGATTTCAGTGCTCAAATTATCTGATCTACATGCCATTTACAAAAATGCTTTTTTAGGGATCCAATACCTGAAAGACTATTTAGGGAACCAATTTAGGGAACCTTTTTTTTTTTTTGGTATATATATATATATATATATATATATATATATATATATATATATATATATATATATATATATATATATATATATTGTGGCCGGCAGCGCCGACCTCGAGGAGAGAGGACACTGGAAACAGAGCGCCGTTCAGCACCGGACAGCTCCCAGCTGCACCGCCTTCCCATGCCTGGCCACCGTTCAGCACCACTGGTGGGACAGTGGTGGAAAAACACCAGCAGGCGGGACAGCCCCGCCCTCCGAGCACGGCTGGAAGACACTGAGTGCTGCACGGCTGGCAGCCTCTCAACTCCACTCAGCAGCCCCACAAAAAGGCTGCTGAAACGGCATTCTAGGAGGAGAGCCTCCAAGACGACACTAATGCTGTCTCTCTGTCCGTCTCTTTCTTGCTCCTCCACTCTGTCCTCCCTACAGAATCCTGACCCGCAGTGTGAGCCGCCGCATCCGGGACTCCAGGACCCTTCTGCCAGCCCGAAGAGGAGCTCCTACCCTCCTGCGGACTGGCTCTGGACTCAGCCTCCGGCCCTGCCCCAGCTGATCCCACAAGGAGTGGGCTGCAGAGCTAAAGACTGAACTTTTTCCTTTTGTCTGTGAAAGACTCTAAATAAATTCCCCTTCGGGGTTGTTTAAGTTATCCTGGTCTCGGTGTGTTTGGTCCCCCACACCCGCCCCGGCGGCTCACAATATATATATATCGACCACCGCCCAGCGGTAAAATCTGGTTCACCTTATTTATGAAAGTAGACCAAAAAAAATAGATGTTCATTGACAGTGCGCCTAATAATCTGTGTTTATGTAGCTTGCCCTCGGCTACCGGAGCCCCGAGGGAGCACAAATGGCAGCTGCTATATCAGCAGCAGTTAAAAAAGAGGCGGTCGCTGACTTCACATGTGTCGGAGAAGGCATGTGCTAGTCTTCACTCTTGTGTTAAAGCATCAGTAGTGATCAGGGGAGTTCTAACGTGTGGGTTTGGGAGAAAACAGGAAAAAAATTAGTTTAAAGTAAAATGATAAAAAAAAAAGAAATATTTGAATCCACCCCACAATAGATGTATTACATAATATTCATGCCAGCACAAAACATGCAGTGGGTAGAAGTGGGCAGTAATGGCTTCTACATCATTTAATTTGAAATGAATGTATTGTGGCGTGGAAGAGGAAGGAAGACCCGTGAGACTCATGCTGAATGCTCAACAGCTCCTTTATTGAACAGGCTTGCCACTCACTTACAGCCTTTAACAAGACTAGGAGAGCTAAAACCATTACCCACAGAGCTCAAATAGCCCAAAGGCCACCAACCCAGCTGTGTGTCTCCCAGATGGCAGATCCAGAGTGGTGCCCACCCTCTCTGCATAACCCCTCCCAAGGGAGATGCCCCACCCCTGTCATCCTCGCAAACAGGAGAACAGAAACATGCCTGCAGGCAGCCACACACACAACCCAGAGCCGCCACAGTATTCATTTTTTACACAACGGAAGCCTTTTAACAACAGAAAATAGCTACAATGCAAATATGTGATGCTTTTAATTGTAATCCAATTCTCTTTCCCTCTCTGTCTTTTTCTTTCGGCTAACATTCCCTCTTGTCCTCTTGATGAACGCGGACACGAAAGCAAAGAGGCCACTGAGGTTTTCCATTTTTTTTCTCTCCTATTTTACAGTGAAGTGCTGCTTATGACTAATTACAGTAAAGCAGGCTGATTTAAATGAGCTTTCTTCTTTCCAGCTCAATGTTCTTCAACAAAAAGAGAAAAGAGAGAAACGAGGGGAAGAGGAGAGTTCAGACACACTGTCTGTCTGCTTATTGACTGTGGAGAGAGGCTGAAAAATGACAGGACACAACTAGAGAAAAGGGACGGTAACGGCGTGAGATATATGACCCCTCTCTCACTCTCTGTCTTTCTCTCGCTCTGGCGCTCATTTCCTCGCCTCGTTTCTCCTTCTCACACAAATGGCGATTGGTGAAATCAATAACCCAATATGTTCAGTCACAGATAACGGATGATCAGAAGAGGAGCGTAATGATCCCCAGCACGACGTGTCCAGGAGAATGCGGATATGAGGTGACAAGCAGAAAGCTGGGGGAAGCTGAAGGCAGTGGCTGGAAGAAAAAAAAAAAAAGGTGTCCTCTCGGGAACACCAATCGTTGTTAAAGTAACCATAACAGTGGAGACAAATGAAAGCAATATCTGGGAATGGAATTAGACTTCATATAAAAACACGGATATGGGACATTTCGAGCGGTTGTGCCAGATGCTACCGTCGCTATAAGATGCACGCCGGTTGTATTGCAGAAGAAAAAAAAAAAACGGAGAAAGAGCGATCGAAGGAGAAAAAGAAGGCCAGAAAAGCCAATCTTCAGTCTTGGACTCGGAGCAGAGTATCAGATTAGTGACAGCGCTCTGACAGTCATGCCACTCTTCGGCTTTCTCTCTTCTCTTTAAACTGAAGCACTGCACAGAGCCCGAAGTGGGAAAGGTTAATCTAGCGTGTCTCCAGCATGCCTTTCTTGTAGCGCAGCCACAAGAGGCGTAAAGGTAGCCTTGTAGCTTAAATCCAGAGCTTAAATGGTGAATCGCTGTGGAATTTCCAGAGACTTTTATCCATTTATCCTGGCTATAAATACTCGAAATGTCTACCTGTGATTTGCTGGATTCCAGATGGATCCCAGTGGGACGTGAAAGTGCCGTGATTGAGCGTGCACTCTTAAAAACTGCGCAGTAAAGCTGCTACAAAGGGGATCTTTTTGTGATCCCACAGAACTGAGCTGTGGAGCAGTGGATATTCTAGGATCAGTTCCAGGAAATAGTTTTGTGTCCCATGACTTCTGCCATGTCCTATATAAGCTGCACTGAAATATGTGTGTAATATGTGGGTTTCCTGCATTGAATGTGGATGTGATTTTTGCTGAAGTCGCTTGTTTACTCGCATGGACAATTCTAGCCAGAAGCTGCCGGTCACGATCATTATCACTAACTGCACTGTGCACTGCGGGTGGTAATGCTTCCTATAAGAGTCAAGAGACTTTTATTGTCCATTCTGTTCCTATGACGTATTCCTGGTACACATGTGACCAGCACTATCAGGCCTCACTCAAACTCCTTGCTTGATAATTCACGGCGCCTTGCCATGAGCATGGTGGCCAATCTCACCTGAGCTAACACCAGCAGATGAAGCAAATGACATGAGAAAAACAGTCCAAAATGCTTGAGGTCTAGTGTGAAGTTTCCACCAATCACTGATGGTTTGGAGAGACATGTCTGTCATCTGCTGGTATTGATCCACTGTCTTTTATTATCAAGTCTAAAGTCAGTGCAGTTTTGTTTTCCCACAAAATCTTACAGCACTTCATGTTTTCCTTTGCTGATAACTTTTATGGCGATGTGGATTTCATTTTCCAGCGGGACTTGGCACACTGCCCACACTGCCAAAAGTACCAATTGGTTTTATATAATATTCTAATTTTCTGAGACACTGATTATTGAGTTTTCATTGGCTGTAAGCCATAATGATACAATAAAAGAAATAAACACTCAAAAAAGATCACTGTGGGTAATACATCTATATAATATATAGTTTAACGTTTTGAACTGAATTACTGAAATAAAGTAACTTTTCAAAGATATTAGAATTTTTTGAGATGCACTAATATTATGATTGCTTAAATCATTTAAATAATAAAATCTGAGTAAAAGAAATCAGAGCCGTGGGATGTAATGTTTATCTAGCGGTCAGGGTTTAAACACAACACAAAATGAAATACTGTCTGCCACCAAATTTTTACATGTGAACTAATCATTAAAAATGAGTGTTGTTTTTGTTAAATATCACAATATCGCATTATCGATATTTTCTTACACCCTTAATTGCAAATACAATAATTCTGCTGTTAAAGGCTCCAAAACTCTTTTCCTTCCAGTGGACTCTCTGATTATGTCGCATGAATATGATAACATCTAACTATCTAATATTTGTCAGTCAACACGCACGCTCTCTCCCCACTGACAGCCAAACAAATAGAACAGCATTTTTAATGTAGGGACACGACACGGCCTGCGGAGGTTTTTAAAGCACTTGCCGGGCCTATTATTACTGCCTCAGGACTGAGGCCTAATGAGTTGTCGGCTCTTGTGATAAGGTTTCACTTAACTGTGTCTTTTGAACACAAGCGCGAAGAGTGTGTAGACTCATTACAGCCGACTACACTCCTAGAGTTTCCAGCCTGAATGAATTACCCCAAGGCTTTCTCATCATTATACGCTCTCTAATGCAGCCAGCCCAGACCAGTTACAATTCCATTACATTTCTATTTTGTGAGAGCAGGACGTGCTGGAGTTGGTATGGACTGTAGTGTAGTGTGTGTGCAACATAAAGCCAGACTGTAATTGATAATTGGCTACACGATGACTAATCAGGCACGCCTCACTGCCTGTTCTTTAAATTCCCTCCTAGACTTTGTATCAATTTGCAACTAAATGGAAACGGTCCACTCTCTGGAATCAGTAATGCTAGCTCTCTCTCTACCTCTCTCTCTCTACCTCTCTCTCTCTACCTCTCTCTCTCTCTACCTCTCTCTCCCTACCTCTCCCCCTCTACCCCTTTCTCTTTTTACCTCTCTCTCTATAATAAAGTCTCCTTGAATTCTACCTCTCTCTACCTCTCTCTCACACTATATATATTCCCAACTTCTCTCTCTCTCTCTTTCTCTCTCTCTCTACCCCTCTCTCTCTACCTCTCTGTCTCCCTTTACCTCTCTCTCTCTCTCTCCCCCTCTCTCTTTTTACCTCTCTCTCTCTATAATAAAGTCTCCTTGAATTCTACCTCTCTCACACTATATATATTCCCAACGTCTCTCTTTCTCTCTCTCTCTACCTCTCTGTCTCCCTTTACCTCTCTCTCTCTCTCTCCCCCTCTCTCTTTTTACCTCTCTCTCTCTATAATAAAGTCTCCTTGAATTCTACCTCTCTCACACTATATATATTCCCAACTTCTCTCTTTCTCTCTCTCTACCTCTCTGTCTCCCTTTACCTCTCTCTCCCCCTCTCTCTTTTTACCTCTCTCTCTATAATAAAGTCTCCTTGAATTCTACCTCTCTCTACCTCTCTCTCACACTATATATATTCCCAACTTCTCTCTCTCTCTCTACCCCTCTCTCTACTCTCTCTCCCCCTCTACCCCTCTCTTTCTACCTCCCTCTCTATAATAACGTCTCCTTGAATCCTACCTCTCTCTACCTCTCTCTCACTCTATATATATTCCCAACTTCTCTCTCTCTCTCTCTCTCTCTCTCTCAATCCTTACCTTCTCACAGTCTTAATGCCACACTCCCTTATATTGCTCTCTCTCGCTCTCTCTTCCTTCCATCCTTTGCCTCTCTCTGTCTCACAGACACACCTTTTCATTCCTTGCTTATGTTCTTTCCTCACCTTCTCAGTCTTTCTGCCACACTCCCTTATTCCTCTCTCTCCCCCTCCATTCTCTCGCTCTCTTCCTTCCATCCTTTCCCTCTCTCTGTCTGACACACACCCTTTCATTCTTTTCCCATGTTCTGTCCTCACCTTCTCTTAATGCTTTCTGTTACGCTCCCTCATACCCTATATCTCTTTCGGTTCTACTTTATAACAAGACTACCTTTATAAAGTGTTTACAAATGGTTTACAATTAGTTTATTAATAGTTACTAATTAGGTTGTAAATGCCTTAAAAATCATTAATAATCAGTTATAACACACATAGAAAAAGCAACTATGACCTGTTGTTTGCCAAATAGTGAACCCACAGCCATCTATATTGTTGCCCTTTCTACGTATGTGTTATAACTGATTATTAATGATTTTTAAGGCATTTACAACCTCATTAGTAACCATTAATAAACTAGTTGTAAACCATTTATAAACGCTTTATAAAGGTAGTCTTATTATTGTTACCTCTCTTTCTCATTCGCTCTCTTTTTTCCCCCTCTCTTCTCTTGCTCTCTTGTTCTTCCATCCTTTCTTTCTCTTTTGCAGACACATACTCTCTATTCCTTATTTTATTTTATACATTTTTTTTCTTTCTTATTCCTCCCATGCTCTTTTCTATCCCTCTTTCTTTTTACTTTACTCCCTCATTCTCTCTCTAATTCTTCCCTCCGTTCTCTTGCTCTCTTTATTTCATTTTTTCTCAATTCCCTTCCTCTCACTCTCACCCTTTCTCTGTCACACGCTCTTTCTATTTCTTTCTCTACATCTCTTTCCCTTCGTATCTCTTGCTTCCCTTCGTATCTCTTCCTTCTCATATTTTTCTTTCTTCAATCATCCCAGTTATTCACTTATCTCTTTCCCATCTGTTTTTCTTCACTCATCTCATTCTCTTTTTTTATCACACTCTCCATCTCTCTTTCTCCCCTCTTTTATTCTCTTTCCCCTGCTTTCTCCTGTTTTCTCTTTCTTCAAACCTCTCTTTCTTTTCTTTATTTTTCTTCCATCCCTCTCACTCTTTCTCTTTTCTGTAACTCTTTCTTTCTTACACTCCCTCGCTCTACGTTTTGCCCCATTCTTTCTTTCTTTCATCCTTTTCTTCTGTTTTGTCTCTCTTGTCTTCTTTCTTCCATTCCTCATTCTTGTTTTTCTTTTCCACACTCTTTTTATCTGTCTGTCAATCATCTCTCCTATCTCAAATTTTCTTACTTCAATTTATTCCTTTCTTTTCACTCTTTTTTGTCATTCTTTCCATGTTTTTCCATCTCTGCACCCCTTCTTCTCCCTTCATTTTTTTTTCTGTCTCCCCTTCTCTCCTCCACTCACATATAGATATACATCTCAGCTCCCTTATTCTCACTCTTCTTCTTCCCTCTTTCTGTCACTGATTTTCTTTTTTCTTACTCTTTTTCTGTTACTCTCCCTCATTCTCCTTAGTCTTCCCCCTTTTCCTCTTACTCTCTCTCTCTCTCTCTCTCGCTCTCCTTTATTCTTCTTCATCTTTCGCTGTTTCTCAAGCTCTGTCTCTCTCATTCTTCCCTTCATTCTCTCTCTCTCTCTCTTTCTCTGTGGTTACTGGTGAAAACAGTCTCCAGTTGGTGGAGTACTGGTTCTGGCTTGTTTCCAGTGTGGAGGCGGCTGCTGTGGAAAGACCTTGCGATTTGATTCTCATGCTCAGCTGTTGGAATACTAATCACACCGCACAGCCACGCGCCACAGAGTCCCAGCGGAGCGAGCGGCAGCCCACGGAGGCGGCGGGCTGGTGTGAGACCGCCCTCTACGGGCCGTGTGTGTCACCACCTGAACGACCTTCACTTTTACACCATCCTACACCTGCCAAAAGCAGTGATAGAGACGTGGTGACACACTCACAGCAATGCTCACACAGCAGACTAGTTTGCAAGTGCAAGGGATTACTCAAACCTCTCAAACCTTACTCAAGAACTATGATGTAGAGTTATATTCATGAATGCTGCTTAAAGGAGAACTCTTGGTGTAGTAAAATGGACTTTTGCTGTAGTAAAACATGATAAAAAGTACTTACCTTTGATGAATAGCACACCTCCGTTCTCCCACAGCGTTCCTAGATCTAGAAATTTTAACAGTTTGTTCAAACCCCCTTCAGACTGGGTGATACAGGGCATAATTTGCCCCGATAAATCGCTTTTTCCACCGTTATCCAGCTCAAAGTAGCTCCACACCTCCTTGCTAGAATCCGGATAGCCCTGACATTTAAAACGAGGCATTAATAACTTAAAAAGTGCACAAGAAGCTTATTAAAAATCACTGCTTATCCTATAATGCAAGCTCCAGCTCCGAGCGCCGCCATTACTCCTGGCACCGGCTGCTACGCTATGCGGAGTCTACATAGTCTACTGGCTGTCAGGGCTCTCCGGATTCTAGCAAGTAGGTGTGGAGCTATTTTGAGCTGGATAACGGTAGAAAAAGCGATTTATCGGGGCAAATTATGCCCCGTGTCACCCAGTCTGAAGGGTGTTTTGATACTAACTGTTAAAATTTCTAGATCTCGGAATGCTGTGGGAGAGCGGAGGTGTGCTACTCATCAAAGAACTTTTTAATCATGTTTTACTACAACAAAAGTCAATTTTACCCCAGAGTTCTCCTTTAAGGCTGCTTCTGTTTTGCAAAGTAATGTTTTATGTTAAAGGATCATTAAGGCTTATATATTCTGTAATAGCTCATAACATGATCAGTACGAATCATCAGATATAAAAAAAAAAAAATACTAAAAGCAAGTTAAAGCACAGACAACTTCTTCAGAGCTTTAGCCAGTATTTTTTTATTTAAACTGTTCAGTACATCACAGAAATCTGTGTGGGTTGTGTCCTAAGAATCTGCTCACCACCATTCGCCCAGTCCCATTTCCACACACAGGCTTGCCAGGTATAGACAGCAGCATGCAAACAGTGTGTGTCAGACAATGGAAATGGGCGAGCTAGCTATTTTTCTGCTGAACAGGTGTGATGACCTTTTCAGCAGAAAAATAGCTAGCTCGCCCATTTCCATTGTCTGACACACACTGTTTGCGTGCTGCTGTCTATACCTGGCAAGCCTGTGTGTGGAAATGGGACTGGGCGAATGGTGGTGAGCAGATTTAGGAGGAAAAGGAGAATAAAAGGGAGCAGGACAAGGAAGAGGGAAAGGAGAATAAGAGGGAGGATGATGGGCAGGAGGAGGAAAAGGAGAATAGGAGGAAGGATGATGGGCAGGAGGAGGTAAAGGAGAATAGGAAGAAGGATGATGGGCAGGAGGAGGAAAAGGAGAATAGGAGGAAGGATGACAAGCAGGAAGAGGAAAAGAAGAATCAAAGCGAGGATGACAAGCAAGAGGAGGAGTGGAAAAAGAATATTATAATAAAGAAGTAGACGAAGGGTAGGGAGGAGGAGAAGAAAATGATAAACAAGAAGAGGAAGAAACTCAGGAGGAGGAGAAGCATAACAGGCATGAGGAGAAGGAGAAAAGGGGCAGACAGACACTTGCAGACATGGAATCGGGTGAGCTGGCTATTTTTCTGCTGAACAGGTAATCACTGAGCTTCAGTAAGGTTGTTTACCATGGCTGGGTAATTTATGACCACCACCACTAGTGTAATACAGACATGCATTTTAGACATTGCAAATGTACATATCATTACTGATCAGCAAGTAAGACCTATCGTCGCTTGCCAATATGTGTCCATATGGCAACCTGTGTGAGCTTTGCATCTGGGGAGGAGTGGGTGGGGCAGAAAGCTCTATCCAGTGTTTGGTAATTGGACTCCTGTAGCCATTTTTTAAGCTTGCTTGCATGTGTTGCTGATAGTTCCTTTAACCATGTCCAGATGTGGCATCAGTATTGTCATTTAGATTTTTTTTGCAGAAAATAAGAAATGGTTTAAATAACAAAAAAGATGCAGAGCTTGCAGACCTCAATAATGCAAAGAAAACAAGTTCATATTAATAAATATTTAGGAGTTCAGAAATCAATATTTGGTGGAATGACTGGTTTTTAATCACAGTTTTCATGCATCTTCATGCACCAGTCTTTCACACTGCTTTTGGATAAATTTAATCCACTCCTGGTGCAAAAATTCAAGCAGAGCAGTTCAGCTTGATTTAAAGGCTTGGGATCATCCATCTTCCTCTTGATTATATTCCCGAGGTTTTCAATTTTGTAAAATTAAAGAAACTCATCATTTTTAAGTGGTCTCTTTCTTTTTTGCAGGGCTGTAGAGCATAATGATAAAGAAGTTGAAGAAGAAGATTATGGCCCAAGACTGTGAGGATGAGGATAATGGTTATGACTATTATGATGCTAAAGATAGTGTTGATAAGAATAAGAAAAATATGTAAAAAGTGTAAGAAAGAAAGGAAGCTGAACATTTGAGCAGGATGTTCTGGATGAAGATGATAATAAAGGAGACGGTGATGATAAAGAAGAAGAGGAAGATGCGGCAGCAGCAGCAGCTCTGCAGAGGGGCAGCTGTCGGGATGGCGGCAGCTGGTGGAGGTGGAACACCTGTCCCACATTCCCCACCCCTCATACACCCTCACCTCCCTGGCGTCCCTGCAGCGACAGATGGAGTCCGAAGATTCTGATCTACACCTCCTCACCCGCACACTCCCCCGCCCCCTGTCCTCTCCTCATGGCCAGGAAAGAGGCCTCATGCCTGGGGAACACGTGGGTCAGGACCAGCCTCCTCACCCACACTCTCCACAGCAGCACAGGTCAACTGCTTACAGACACGCATTACGCTGCCAGACACTGCCAGCTCCTGCAGACACACAAACACTACTGCCCCCCAGTGGCTAGTAGTGGAACTGCAGGGAGGAATTACTGTCTTAGTTGATAAAAGGGTGCAAAATTCTGATTACTGGATGAGTCATTTAGATTATAGTCTCTTAGTCAGTAGTAAATCCATGAATCATGAATAATATGATTAACTGTGATTCAGTTTGATTCAATTATTTTCAATACAATGCAGATTTTCTTTTAACAAACTGCAAACAGAGGAAATACTTATTGTCAGATTATTAATGATAGAACATTGGAAGAAGGAGAAAGAGTATGAGTAGAAAAAGTAAGAGGGGGCAAAAAAGAGAAAGGATGACAGGCAGGAGGAAGAGGAGGAATGAGAATAAGATGGAGGAAAAGGTAAATAAGGGATAAGGGAGGAAGACAGGCAGGAGGTGGAGGAGATGAAGGAAGGGTAGGTAGAAAGAGGAGAAGAAGATGATAAATAAGAAGAGGAAGGGTAGGTAGAAAGAGGAGAAGAAGATGATAAATAAGAAGAGGAAGGGTAGGTAGGAAGAGGAGAAGAAGATGATAAATAAGAAGAGGAAGGGTAGGTAGAAAGAGGAGAAGAAGATGATACATAAGAAGAGGAAGGGTAGGTAGAAAGAGGAGAAGAAGATGATAAATAAGAAGAGGAAGGGTAGGTAGGAAGAGGAGAAGAAGATGATAAAGAAGAAGAGGAAGGGTAGGTATGAAGAGAAAGCAGGTGGGAAGAAGTGGGAAAAAGAAGAAGAAGAAGATGATGATGATGATGATGAGGATGAAGAGGAATAAAGTCAAGAGGAGGGGAAGGAAGAACAAGAAGAAAGATGACTGGTGGAAGAGAAGAAAGAGGAAGGATGACTGGAGGAGGAAGAGGAGAAAAAACACTGTAAATAAGAAGCTGAAGGGTAGGTAGGAGGTGAAGGAGAAGGGTAAGTAGGAAGAGGAAAGGAAGATAAAGAAGATGGATGATGGGCAGGTGGATAATACGAAGGAGAAAAGAGGAAGGATGACTGGCAGGAGGAGGAAGAAGAAAAAATGAAAGAAAAAGTTAGACTGTAAAGAAGATGAGGAAGGATAATATGCAGGAGGAAGGATAAAAGGAAGAGGATAAAAGGAAGGATGGCAGATTGATGAAGAGGAGAAGAAGAAAAGAAAGATAAAGAGGAAGGCAGGCAGGAATGAGAAAAAGAAGAAGAGGAAGATAAAGATGAGGGATGACAGGTGGAAGAAGAGCATGGTGAAGAAGAGAAAGGAAGACAGGCAGTATGAAGAGGAAAAGAAAGATAAAAAAAGGAAGACAGGCAGAGGAAGTGGAGACAAAGAAAAAAAGAAGAGGAGAGAGAAAAGAAGGGGAGACTGAGGAGGTGGCTGAACAGAAAAAGGACATACAGTGGCAGGTGAGAAGGAAAAAGGAGGGGAAGAACAAAAATGAAAAAATGAGAAAGGAGGAAGAAAAGAGAAGTTGGATGGGCAGGAGTGAGAAGGATAATCAATAAGAGAAGCCAGAGAATAAAATAAAAATAGGATGAGAAAGAGAAGAAATAGAGAGTAATAAAATATTTTATATTTGTTGTCAATAGGTAGTAAAATGTAGTCAGTGTTGAGGTTTTAATACAGTTTTGGCAACATTTTCTCAACAGCATTGTCTCAGTGTTAACTTTGGACGATGTTGGGCATTGTTGTAGGAGTGTAGGCAGTGTTCTGACAGTGTTGTGTGTTTGCTGGGCATTAGCTGAACTAATCTCA
Source organism: Astyanax mexicanus (assembly GCF_023375975.1). Classification (NCBI taxonomy): domain Eukaryota; kingdom Metazoa; phylum Chordata; class Actinopteri; order Characiformes; family Acestrorhamphidae; genus Astyanax; species Astyanax mexicanus. The sequence continues at coordinate 34,930,789 of NC_064426.1, read as the reverse complement.
AACTGTATAAACCAAAGGACACTAAAGACCTTCAATAGTCTCTAGAGGCTTTTATGTATGCGTCAGAGCTTGGAACCTGATTGGTCAGTGGTATGCACAGCGTGGCTAGTGGGCCAAAGGTTAATTGGGTCAAGAGACATATTGACCTGAAGCAGCTCTATAAACATAGACGCAGCCTTGGGCGGCTTAATGATGATGTACTTGTTGATTTATTGCTCTTACAATTAACCTCACGCCACCAGATCCTCACTGTCACTGAGCTTCAGGACTAATGAGAGACACATAGATAAAAAAATAAAAACATTCATCAGTAATTAATCTCAGAGAGTGTCCCGTATCAAGAGGAAAAAAAGGAAAAAAAAGAAGAAAAAGATAAAAACAATAGAGAAAAGAAGAGGCAGGATAAAGGAGGAGGAGAAAAAATAAAAAGAAGAGGAAGATTCACAGGCTAGAAAAAAAAGTAGAAAATGAGGAGGAGGAGAAGAAGAAGAGCAGAAGAAGCATGATGAGAAAGAAGAGGAAGGACAATAAGGATTTTAGGAAGAGGAGTTAAAAAGAAAGTACAGGAAAAAGATAAGTTGAAGTGAAGGAATGAGAAAAAGAAGGAAGGATAATAAGGAAGCGGAGGAGGACAGAAAAATGACAGAGGCAGAGGAAGTACAACAGGCAATGAAAGAAGAAGAAAAAATGAGGAAGCAAAAGAAGAGGAAGAAGATTCACAGGAAAGAAAAGAAAGTAAAGAATGAGGAGGAGGAGAAAAAGAAGGATGATGAGGAAAAAGAGGAAGAATGACAGGGAGGAGCAGAAGATGACAAACGAAGAGAAAGGACAACAAGAATTGAAGGAAAAGTTAAAAAGGAAAGTACAGGAAAAAAGAAATTACAGATGCAGAAAGAGGAGGAAGTGAAGGAATGAGAAGAAGAAGAGGAAGGATAAAAGTGAAGAGGAGGAGGACAGGAAAATGATGAAGAGGCAGAGGAAGTATAACAGGCAATGGTAGGGGAAGAAGATGAAGGAAATGAGGAAGTAAAAGAAGAGGAAGGACAACAAGGATTGTAGGAAGTGGAGTTAAAATACAGAAAATACAGCATACAAGATAAGTTGAAGTGAAGGAATGAGAAAAAGAAGAAGAAAGATCATGAGAAAGCGGAGGAGGACAGAAAAAAATTAAAGAGGCAGAGGAAGTATAACAGGCAATGATAGAAGAAGAAGGTGAAACAATGAGGAAGTAAAAGAAGAGGAAGAAAATTCACAGGCAAAAAAAGGGGGAGAATGAGGAGGAGGAGAAGAAGAGGAGCAGAAGAAGGATGATGAGGAAAAAGAGGAAGGATGACAGGCAGGAGGAAGAGATGACAAACAAAGAGAAAGGACAACAAGGACTGAAGGAAGGGTTTAAAAGGAAAGGAAGTACAGGAAAAAATAAATTACATTATGCAGAAAGAGGAGGAGGAGAAGTTGTGAAGGAATGAGAAAAAGAAGAGGAAGGATAAAAGGGAAGAGGAGGAGGACAGGAAAATGTTAAAGAGGCAGAGTAAGTATAACAGGCAATGGTAGGAGAAGAAGATGAAGAAAATGAGGAAGTTAAAGAAGAGGAAGGATGGCAGGTAGGAGAAGAAAAAGAGGTAAAAGAAAAATAAGTGGAAGAAGAGGGTGAAAGAGGTGGTAGGGGAAGAAGACAAAGGAGCAAAGGAGATGAACAAGAAAGAGAAGGAGGAGGAGAAGAGGAAGAAGGAGTAGAGATAAGAATGTAAAGGATTACATGCTGGAGAAAAATGTGAAAAAATAAAAAAGAGAAGAATGTGAGAGGAGATGCACTCTAAGAAAAGTAAGTACAGATTTGTACTTAAAAGAGTACAAAGCTTGTCGCTGGGGCTGTACCTTATATCGAGGTACAAAAAAGTACCTTTCAGTGAAAGTCCTTTTTTGTACCCATGGTTTTTGTGTCAGTAAAGATTATAAAGATTATAAACATTATCATCAACTAAATATGGCTCAAAAACTTGATCATCTAAAATTGTCTGGCTTTCAAATAAAAAAATGTGCAATTAAAATATATATTGTTTATTAGTGCAGTGATACAGAATACTGAATGTACCTTTTGGCTGGTTAAATGGTACAAATCTGTACTTATTGCTGTTAGGAATGACTTTGTACTTCAGAGGGAACAAATCTGACCCGTAAAGACCAATATTGTACCTTTAAGGGTACAATTACGAAGAGTGTACCCTTGAGTACAAAAAAGTACTCATATCGTACCGCTGTTTTTTAGAGTGTGAACAAGGAGAAGCAAAAGAAACAAAAGAGGAAGAACAATATGTAGGAAGTGAAGGAAAAGAACAATAAGTTTGGATGACAGGATAAGGAGAAGAATGAAGTAAAAAGAGAAAGAGAAAAAGCATGTGGAATAGAACAAGGCACAGAAAAGGAAGAGAAAGGACAATAAGCAGGAGGCAGAGGAGGAGAACAAGGAGCAAGAAAATTTGAAATATAAGGAGGAGAGGGGGAGAAAAAGAAGAAAGAGAGAGAGGACAATAGGCAGGAGATCGAGGAGGAGAAAAGAAGAGGAGGACCAGTGACCAGTAAGGAGGAGAGGGAGAATGAGGAGGCAGTTCAGAAGAAGATGGTGAAAAGAAAAAGGAAAATAAGGACAGAGAGGAAGAAAAGTGAAATAAGGAGAATGGTGGAAAGAAAACATGCCATAGAGGGAGAAGTGATGGATAGGAGTAGAAGGTAGAGAAGGAGAAGTGCAGAAGTAATTGCAGTAATTGGAGATGTATCTGGCACGGTGTTGTGTATCAGGAGGAAACGCAGGCTTTGGTAATCCTCCGCTTGCTGTCACTGAAGATTTAAAGCCAGGCCTGTGCTGCTCCTTTTGTGTACATGGGGGCTCATTACCATCAAGTCTGCGCTAGGTCAAAGACCATTTTCTCCTACAACAGCAACAAAAGCCCATCGTTCCTCCTTACATCTGCTATTAGTGCTCCCTCTGGACTCATAATGGGACGTTACCAATCCTCGGCTGTCCCGTAAAACAGGAATAATACAGTCCTGACTGCAACTTCTCCTGCCACCGCATGTTTTATTCCTCCATAAGTGCTGCTAGTTTGGAACCAAAAATGCAATGAAACAGCAGCTGATGAAACGAGAAGATACACAAAGTTAGCAGTTTATTAGGAACACTACGCTCATTGGCTGTTTTATGTATCAGATATACCTGTCAGGTATGTAAAACTGGATGGCCAAACATCAGCCACAGCTGGTCTGTACTATATGTAGTTTAGTTGGATCTACACTACCCAGCAGGCCCTTTGCAACAGGACAGGCAACCCCCCAAAAAACTGGTTATGAATTAAATGCGATGAACGATGAGCTGTGTGAGAGGCCGTTTAATTTTTGTAACGGTCAATGCAGAAAAGAACAACAACACTGTACTCACTGTAATCTTACACTAGTTACTTACAGTAGAATATAACCAGACTGGAACATGTTCAGCAGTATCCATGCACACCAGCTGTTCACTGTCTTTAACGCTAGATTGGATAAACCTAATCTTTATATTTGACAATATTTGTTTAACCTTACATGTCCTTACTCATCTTAAGTTTTTATAGGGCTATATTTGTACCTGTGCTCAGCCTAAACTCAGTTCTGCATGCTGCGAAAAAGAGACAAGACGCAGCGCTTTTTGCCTTAATCTTGGTCAAACAACAATATAACTTTTCAGTAAAGATGGTGGTTATAATGTGTTTTATACCCCTGCTTTGCTGCTCAAACTACACGTGGTCCAATTTTATTTATTATAACATTATACAATTTTTGAACAAGACAGAGAAATGGTGCAAGGATGATGATATGTAGATGATATGTAATTTGTCCACTGCCACGCACCGTAATTACACTTTGGGTGCACGTTTCCACGAAGATCCACGTAAACACAATAGTGAGTGGAAATGAAGGAGCTACTAAACGCGATGTCACGTGACCGAAAAAGCCAGAAAAGTCACTGGTCCTCCTGTTTTTTCAGTTGCAGTCCGGATGCAAGAGTTTTATCACTGAGTAGGGCTTAATTTACAACAATAAATTTACCCTGGTATTAAGCATGGGGCCAAAAAATCATTATTATCCACTTCTTATCTAGTCCTATTCAATTGGAAGTACTTATATACAGGGAGTAAACAAGCTGTGTGTGCATTTTCACAAATTTGCGCATTTGTGTCAGCAATAGCTGCAACTTAAAGTAGCTAACTGCAGTGATTAGAAGACGTGTCCACAAATATTTGGACACATATTGTATATTGTTCTTTTCTTAATATAACAATCAAATAAAGGTTTTCATTTGGGTCTTAATACTTTTGCCTATAGATAGAGCTCAGGTTGTAATCCATCCATCTCTCTCTCTCTCTCTCTCTCTCTCTCTCTCTCTCCATCTCTTCATTCATCTATCCATCTCCCCTTCCTCTTATGCACTTATTCCTGATAGGTCTAGAGCAGGGGTCGACAATTAAGTTTGGCTGTGGGCCAGATATTTTCCAAGCCATTAGGTGGCGGGCCACAAAAAAAAATGTGTTTTGGAAAATGAAAATTACAGGCTAGTAGCTCTCCAGCCCAGAGGGTTGTTAAACCCAATTGCAGAACAGTTTATCTTAAAGCAGATAAACTAAATAAATTAATAAGCACACCGCTCCTCATGCGGGTTCGAACCCGCACTATTGCTGCCCAGGCTAGTGAATTGAGACACGGCTGAGGAATAACACCCTTAAAAGGACATAGGGAGCCCAAGAACGGGCAAAATAAGAAAAACAGGTGGAAATTAAAGTCACATTGAGCACAGCAGAGAGACAGGGGAGGAATGTAAACAAAAGCTCACCAGAGAAGAGATTTATTTATTTTATTTTATTTTTTCCTTATCGTTCATTATAGTTTAAACAACCTAATGGGCCAGATGTTTCATGCTTGCAGGCCACATCTGGCCCGAGTAATTAGAGACATGGCAAAAAGTTGCCCTGGTTTAGATTGTAAAGAAAACTACCCCCAATTTGTTATTAACAGTGTGTCTATTTAGACGTACAAAATACAACAAAAATATAATTTTAAATCAAATTATCAGACTCCAAATTTCTATAAAATGACCAAACATGTTAAATGTACTTTTCAGCCTTTTTAGACTGCAGTCCCCAAGCCCATATCCACAAAGTGCACCTGTGTGATAGCTATATCTGTTTAAATGGCCACAGGCGGAGGTAGCTGACTATGCTGGCAAGTCAGAGCAGTCTGCCATGCTGGCTCGTATGCATTCACAGTTTCTGAGAACTGAGCCAGCAGGAGGCTCTCACTGATTGGAGTGACAGCCTGGGAGACCCTGAGCCTGACCAGCAGCCTCAGCAGTAGGCCTACATGTACACAGCTACTTTCCAAGGCACAGCATGGCATGCTGGGATGCCTACGACCATCCTTTCCCCCTGGGAGCCTTGAAAACAGTGGGAGATTGGCCTCAGAAGTAAAAAAAAAAAAAAAATAGAACTTATCTGGCGAAAGTGAGCTGTGATCCTTCTGGTCACAGTCGCTTTTGCTCTCCAAACCTTGAAAAGCTTTTTATTTCCAGTTGACTTACACAGCATGAAGATTCATTCACAACTTTTAAAGGTGGATAAAAAGCTTTAAGTTAAGCGTACTCTGTATTTATGTATTCTGGGTGGGTTTACCTACTGAATGTTGAGTTGAGACTGTTGACTTGTTTGCATGAATCGTGAGCATTATTTTCTATTAAATCTGGACATTTTACTACTGAGTATTAAAGGAGAAATCAGGTGTGAAATTGTATTGAGTCGTAGTGAAACATGATAACAAGTACAAACGTTTGTCAAATAGCCTACCTCTATTTTCCCCCAGCATTTCCAAATACAGCAATGTAACCAAGCAAGCAATAGGGGCATAGAGTTGACCATTAACAAGCTCAAAGTAGTTACACACGTCATTGGTAGAATTCTGAGGGCCCTGACGTTTAAAACAAGGCACTGAGAACTTTAAATGAGCACAGATAGTTTGATAAAAACACTGTTTATAAACACACAGTACCTTGAGGTGGTTCTTAAAGGGCCGCCATCTTAAAATTAAGTCACAATAAGTGGAGTTATGTATCATAACTAAGTTTTGGGAGTGATCCACGCCCTCACTCCTCCCACTTCCTTCCCTATTTAAACCATCACTTCCTCTCTACCTGCTCATTGAACAACCTCGCACCCACCTCCTCCCCATCTTCCTCCTTCTTTAATTTCATTATTTTCTCGTGTTTATCTTCGTGTGAGGGGGGGCTTCGGCTTCACGCTTTACAGCGAAGCTGCCCCGTACTCCACCACAAATTCTCTGAGTTCGCTCTCTTTTCTTCTTCTCTGCTCAGTCAAGGGCGTGGGTCAATACTAGCAAAGTTACAATAAGTCAACTGATGGGCATGAACCAATAGGTAGGATAGAAGAACAGACTGCAAAATTAATGCTGTGTAAATGCCTGAAAAATCTCTGAAATATTAATGCTTTTCTACAGAATTACACAGAAGTCACAAGTAGTAAACTTTACGTAATTAAGTACTAAAACCTTTGGAGCTAAGTTTATGCCATTTCTTGTTTGGTGCTCTTCATTCTCATGTAGACAGTCACCAGATATTTTCAGCAACAGCTGTAATTCATGCATTTCCACAAAAGTATGAACTAGTCTCCTTGCTTTTTCAGAAACACAGTGATGCTGAGTCAATTCAACCCATCATACTGTATTTTCTTTTTTTTTTAATAATGACCCAGTGTTGGCTTGTAGAAATAGCACAAACTGAGTTGTTTTTATCCCAGCTGTGTGTGTGTTTCTAACCTCTCTTTATGGAATGAAATAAAATATTACTGTGCATTCAGTACGGAAATATATAGTAAAAATGGATACAAATGATTCAAATAGCAGATTCGGTTCCCAAATTGTACAAACTATTAACTCTAGTTCACCAATATACTTCTTCAAGTGCCACCAATGATTTTCCATGGGGTTCATGTCACATGACTGTTATGACCACTTCACAATCTTCCAGGACTTCTCCTGAAACCAAGCTTTAGTTCACTTTGACGTAGACTTGAAATTATAATTGTCCTTTTGGAAGGACCAGTGACACCCAAGCTTTAGCTTGATTGAATCAGCCTAGCCCTTGACATGCTGCAGGTGTCCAGTGCCTGAGGAAGCAAAGCAAAAGCAGCCCCAGAGCATCATCAAACCTCTGCTATGCTTTACTGTAGACAGGGTGCAACATTTCTGATGGTCCATTCATACAAATTGGACACATGTAAAGAACAGCTGCCAAAGTCTCCTTTATTTAAAAAATTGGGTACAGTAGCAATTTGCATAGAACCAGTCTCCACCTGGATGTAAGTAAGTAAATGATGTGGGGTTGATGCTGCAGTTGGTCTGCAGGTTTAGGTTCAGCAACAGTATGTGCTGAAAGAATGAGGTCAGCTGACTACCTGAATATACTGAATATAGGCCAGGTTATTCCATCAATGGATTTTTTCTTCCCTGATGGCACGGCCATATTCCAAGATGACAATACCAGGATTCATGGGGCTGGAATTGTGAAAGAGTGATTCAGGGAGCATGAGATCATCATTTTCACACATGGATTGAGAGAGAGTTCACCACAGAGCCCAGACCTTAACCTCATTGAGAATCTTTGGGATGTGCTGGATGGAGAAGAGCTGCTTTGTGCAGTGGTCAGACTCTACCATCATCAATGCTGCTGCAAGATCTTGGTGAAAAATTAATGCAACACTGGATTGAAATAAATCTTGTGACACTGCAGAAGCTTATCGAAACAATGCCACCGTGAATGTTCAACGAAATATTAGAGTGTGTGACCTTTTTTTTTGGCCAGGCGGTGTATGCCATAGTACTCCCAATTGAAAATGAATAGCGTAAAAGTATGCCTCAACAAGTGTGGTGACTAGAGACCTGTTAGATTTTCTTTGACATATCAATCTGAAGCCAAATGCCAGTAAGTTCACTCTCTCTAGTGCAACAATGTCGCTCCCCTAACATCGAGGGAGAGGAAAGCGATGCTATAAAGTCTTCAAAGATGTATTGTTTGGGGGGATTTTTTATTCATCTTCTACCTCCCCTTTCCCCTCTGTGCAGTGCGTCTGGGGACTCTCCATCATCACTGAGTGTGTAATGAATCCATGGAGACGCGTTTGGGCAAATAATTGAACCGTTATCACTCACGACTTAATTACACACACAGGGAGTCGCTCCACGGAAACAGCCAGAGAGGAAGCCACAGTCAGTCAGTGCTGAAAAACAAAGAGAGAGAGAGAGAAACTCAAACGTATTCCATCACTATAGAAGATGGAGAAAGAAAGGGTTAGCATACATTAGCATTCAAAAATGTTTTCATTTCCATAATGTAAAACCAGTTTGGCTGCAGATCAGCAGATAAAATGATTCCACCATTCCACATAACTTAAAAAACGCCTTTTTTCATTTCTGCTGTCTAGCATTGTCTAGAGGGGTATAAATTCTCCTAGAACTCTGTGGCTGTGACAGTGGAACTGTGTTCTCTGGAATGATGGTGCTTTTTTCCAGTCCCTCTTGAATAAGCTGTAGAGGAGATTCAGAACTAATCAAAAATTACCCAATTACAAAAAGTACCCAATCTTGTTCATTTTCTTGAGGATGAATGTCATCAAATCCTCACAGCAGTGTTCCAAAATCTAGTGTACTCTAGTCTGACAATCATTTACTGATATTTTATTATGAATCCAGCCAAAATATGTCCCACTTTTTACCATAGCAGGTTAGCATGGTTACAAATACAGTTGAGTTACATGCCTGCTACACAAACAAACAACTGCCAAGATACTGCAGGAGCTTCAGTCTAATATTACATAAACACACCCAACACAGACTCAAGGCAGGGGGCAGGGAGGGCAGGAGGGGCAACCATCCCCCCTGGTGCCACCATGGTGGAAATGAGAAATAAAAAAAAAACTAAGAATAGCTTGAGTGTACACGGACATGCCTAAAGTCATGGATTAACAGTGTGTAAATTGATGATTAAGGACAGCTTAAGGACACACACACTTGTGTGAGTTGTGAGATGTTATCTTGTGACTGAGGCTGAACACTGGACAACATTGTTATGGTAATGCAACGTAAATGATGTGAGTTTGAATGAGGCCTGATTGTGGGTGCTAGATGGATTGGACATTCCATTTCTGAAATTAACAGCAACACATGTGCAACAGACATAAATAACAGTAGGCATTACCACCCCACCCACAGTGAAAAGAGCAGTGGGTGGTACTGATCATGACTGGTAGACTTTGCCAAAATTCACACACACACATTCAATGCAGGACTCAATCCCCACATGCATATCCTTAATTTTTATGGGACATGCCAAAAGTCATTATGACACATGACACTCATTCCAGGCCTATTACTTTTGGCGTGTCAGTGTAGAAGAAGATAAAAAAGAAAACTCTATTGACATGTAAAGCATGTCACATGATCTTTCAAACACGGTTGAGGCTGTTACTAAAAAGCAACTAGAAGAATCCAAGAATTCAATTCAAGAATTCAAAATGCTCTATAAATGTTTGCTAATTACCTTTTCAAATTTGATTATGTCTTTATCAACAGAGTCAGAGATTAGAAATATCCTAGCAAAGGTACCTCAAAGGGATTCCCATGGTTGGAGCGGAAGCATATTTTATAAAATATCAAAGAGACAATAAGTTGTAAACACTGTTTAACCAGCCAAAAGCTGTGAGTTTGCAGGGGGGCTTGGATAGTTTTAGATGGTGACTCGTGTGTTCATGTGTAAAGAGGGGAAGGGGGGAAAGGGGTGGGGGTGGTTGTTGTGTTAGCATGACGCTAATCAGCTGCTGGCAGCGCGGGGTCCAGGCGGGCGGTCTCTGCTTGGTGCCGTGGCACCCCGGGTGTGTGGCGTTGGGTTTGAAGTTTAATGATGCCAGCTGCCGGCTCCGCCAGCCTGCGGACACTAACGAGCTGGCAGTGCCAGAGGAGCGGGAGAGGGGCACCTGGATGCCAGGCACGCACTGCGGGGACGGAGGGGGAGGCGGGGCAGCGGAGGGGGGGCAATGGGCGCAGAGGGGCGAGAGGCGCGGGACGCGCTCTTTGAAGAGGGTCCCCTTCCCCAAACCCACCCTCCCCGCCATCACTAGCACCATTTCCATATTTCATTACGCACCGCTGAGCGACAGGCCCCTGCCAGATGTTCTATTTTCAGCTATTTAAATTTTGACCTGCTTTCTGCATGCCAGCGTGCATGAAGAACAGGAGTGGGAGGGGGGGTTTGGAGAGATTTCAATCAACAGCAGCACAGATGCTGAGGTAGATAAGAAGGTGGGTTTGTTTGTTGTGTTGTTTGTCTGTCGATTGTTCTGCTGGTGCTGAGGAAAAGGTTGAGAGAGCAAAGTGAGACTTTAACCCTCTTTAACTCCCTCAGTCTGTTCACACTGGTACTTATGCTGCTGCAGCCAACAGCAGGCCTGCCACACAAACAAACAACTGCCAGGCTACCGCAGGCGCTTCAGTCTAATATTACATAAACACACCCAACACAGACTCAAGGCAGGGGGCAGGGAGGGCAGGAGGGGCAACCACCCCCCCTGGTGCCACCATGGTGGAAAAAACATTGCTCAAGTGCCCTTTAGAGTGCCCTCTGCCTTTCTTGTGCGGAAAAAAAGTGATCAATTGCCCACTTGAGTGGCCCTTCTTGCAAAAAATGATGATGATGTGCCTCTAAAATCAGAATTTTACCCCTTTATCTCTCCAATTTGGAAAGCTAATAACCCCACCCACACCTTAGAATTCTCCCATCACTATGAAGGCTAGCACATGCCCCCTCCAATAAGGATGGAGAGCGCAATCTACCCAATTGTGATCTCTCAATTGTGACTCTGGCTGCTGATGGCAAGTAGCACAGTCCAGGATTCTAACCAGCAATTATTAGATCATAACTGCAGTGCCTTAATCCATTGGACTACCTGAAGCCAAAATAGACCCAGAAATTTGATAATATGTTTTAATAAGTGCCAGTCTATAGGAGACCTTCTACCCTTGCAGTAGAAAATGGTGCTGGGGGTGCCGAGTGGTGCTGCTATGATCAGGAGATCGCTGGTTTGAATCCCGATCATGCAGCTTGCCATCAGCTGCCGGAGCCCTGAGGGAGCACAATTGGCCTTGCTCTCTTTGGGTGGGTAGATGGCACTATTTCCCCTCATCACTCCTAGGGTGATGTTGATCAGCACAAGGCATCTGTGAGCTGATGTATCCAATGCGAGTCGCTGCGCTTTCCTCCGAGTGCGCTGTGATGCTAATCAGCAATGCTGCATCAGCAACAGTTTGAAAAGAGGCAGTGGCTGACTTCACATGTGTCGGAGGAGGCATGTGCTAGTCTTCACTCTCCTGATGTTGTGGCATCACCAGTAATATGGTTTAGACAAATAGAAAAAAAGCACTGCAGACATGGTAAAAAAACCCACATCAAAGAAAACTGCATAAAATGCATTTTACTTTCCTCTGTATTTCTAAAAATGTGGTCATTCAGAGTAAATATTGATAAATGTGTAGTTTTAAAGTGTTTATATGAAACTTAAACAAATACCAACTATGCTGCTGAAGCCAAAAGCTACATTATATTGATATTGACCACCAACCGAATCGACAATCTCGAATATGGGCTCTTTCACTGTTTCTACAGCCACACACACACACACACACACACATGTACACACACACAGTTCTGACATCTTCTCCCTCTTTTGTCTCCAGGCTGCTGCGCTGCCTCTCCCAGCAGCTATTAATATGGAGCTTGTACTGAGACCACACACCAGCCAATATTTCACACCAAACTACTGGGACACAGCTGACCTTTCTCTGAGTGAGTGTCTGAGAGTCTGTATTGGGAAGAGAGGAGGGGGTTGGAGTTGGGGGAGAGGGAGGGATAGTGGGATAAGGTGAATGGAAAGATAGAGATAGAAGAGACAGAAAAAGAAAGAGAGAGAGAGATGTTTTAAAAATATAAAATGAAAAAATACACATATTTTTTATCAAAGGTACTATTTTGTTTTAAATTCAGTAGTCGCTTAGAGGGGCTCAGTAGACCTAAGCCCACTTGAAATATTTGCAATATTAAGAATAAAACATTTAAAACAAATGAAAATAAACCATTTAAAAAGAATCATCTTTGTGTTGAGATACTTTCAGGTAACCCCGTCCAGATCCCATATTTAAAAAAAAACAAGATCAGCTTGAGAATAGAGAAGGGAAGAAAAAAAGGCACATCAGGCACATCACATTATCTGTCAAACGTGGTGGCGGCAGTGTCACAGCATTAACATAATGTAGCATATGTATTATGAGTGTAATAGTACACGATAGGGCATCTCACGATACAGTAATATCACAATTTGTTGCCACAGTAATGATATCTTATGAATATGCAAGATAATTCTCTGTGATACTTAGGAAGAAGATAAAATAAGCAAATACCAGGAATTATGAATTTACTGGTCTCAGTTTCACAGAATTTGACAACCAATATACATCACCACAGGTTTGTTTACCCTATTCATTTGATTAGTGCCACCATGTGGTGTAATGAAGCAGTAACTTTAGTAAATCAAATTGATGGGCATTCTTATGAGGAACTTAGAGCAATCAATATAATATATATCCATATTTGATGCACCATATCAATATGATACAATCGATAGTGTGTGCTAAATCTTAAAGAATGTTACGAAGGGTTACATACAGTGCTTAGGAACACATACTTGGAAATCTGTATGTACTGTATTTTTTGGGCTATAAGGCACACCGCATTATAAGGCACACTATCAATAAATGTCTATTTTCTGGTCTATTTTCATACAAAAGGTGTGCTGAATTATAAGGCACATTAAGCGACACAAGTAAGGATGCCTACATCAAGGATATCGCCATGTTTCCCTTCTAATGAGGAATCTGGGGAAGCGCTGGATGTTAATCTACACAAATTTCTCTCCTAAAAAAAACATTTATTTAGGTGAGTAAAGCACTTCTGTTTATTTACAGTAAGCTTAGATTTCCATTATTTTGTATAAGGGTGATTTTCAGTGAACTTTTTCCAGCACTAAGTCTGGGTGCAGCAGCTTTAGCATTAGCCACTAGCCGCAGCACTAGCGGTGACGTAAATGCCATCCGAAAGCGCTAGACTGAGGAACCCTTAGTGTGCTATCAGCTAGCAGTTTGTCTCATGTAGCTTGTTGTAACACAGCAAACATGCAGACCACAGTACAATATACTCGCCTCTGAATGGCGAAAGAGCTAGCGCTGTGGTTAGCAGCTAATGCTAATGCTGCTGCACCCAGCCTTAGTGCTGGAGACCTTTCACTAAAAACTCACAATTGTAATGCAGTACTTCAGCAGAGTAGCTTTACTGCTCCTTAATACCTGACTGGTAGAATTCATACATGAGATGCACTGTCAATTTTTGGAAAAAAATTAAAGGATTTTAAATGCGCTGTATAATCTGAAAAATACAGTATATTTCGGTACATTTTTAGAAATTGTATCATTCTTTTACATCTGTGTAATTATGTGTATATTGTTTTGTTCATAAATAATGTAATTATTACACTGATGATACACAGTCTCAAATATAACTCAAATATGATGCACATGGTTGATGCTTTTGTCCACATAAAAGTGTAGAAAAATGAGTGCTGTGGTTGAAATCCCTGCATACACTGCGAGAAAGAGAGATGGAGAGATGTGGGAGGAATAAATGTGTGCAGGACTAAAAGCTGTCAACACTGAAGCCCATCCATCACTCTAACCCAATCACCTGTAAGCACTGCCGGCTGCATAACCCAATCATTTGCAAGCATGCTCTGCTCATAATCCAATCAGACTCCCAGCTCCACCTGTCAGCAGCGCGGAGTGTGGGCCAAGCAAGACAATGGCCAAAAGGTTACCTCGGGTTAGCCTCAGGCTAACGAGCTAACGGCTGAGAGGAGATATGCTCACTAGATGTAATGATGTAGAAATGTATGGGAGTTGGTTGCTGCTGGATCCAAAATTACAATAATGATGTTTGTTGGTTGGTTTGTTTGTTAGGTGATGAATTTCATCTTACGAACACGTTAATGATGAGAGAATTAATGAGAGATGTTTCTTGGTTTATGTCCATCTGTAATTTGGCTTACGGGTATGTGTTGCAGTTGTATGTACTATATATATATAAATATATATTGTAGAGTGTTAAGAGAATGTTTTGACATATTGGCTTCAGGCTATGTGTTCTCCAGCATTTCCATATCCACTTTCCTTTGCTTATAAAGTCTGATTGGGAGAAGGGGGGGGGGGTAGAAGCTGCTTGTGTGTGAAAGAGGGAGAAATACATTAGAGAGAAAGAGAAAAAAAAGAATAGAGGCGAAGAAATTCATGAGTCATCCAGACTATAAAGGAACACATAAGGAATCATGTAAATCAACTTAAAAGTGTTAAATAAACCAAAATACTCTGTGTGTGTTGTTAAGTTGTGGTTTTTGAGGCTGGTAACTCTGATTAACCTGTCCAGTGCAACAGAGGTAACCACCCCAGGAAAGGAAGACCAAGAGTTGGTCTCTTGGTCTTCCTTTCCTGGGGTGGTTACCTCTGTTGCACTGCACCCATGATGCACCCATGATGCGTACGCAAACGCGTAGTTCACAGAAAGTATATCTCTATCCTTAGTGGGAAAAACAATAAAATAATGAAAAAATATTTTCAAAAGCAGCAAATTCTACAGTATTTTGGTGTGTTTATGTGTGCTGCCGCTAGAATGCTGAATGAGAGAACTTGTCTCTAAGAAAAGTGAGTTCTGTAGAGTTGCAGCAGTGCATTCAATAATTTCCTAAATATGTTGACCCAATATGTTGCCTCAATGGCATTGATTGCATTGGTGATGAATATCATTTGATGTTAACCAGGGTTTGACTGTTGGCTTATGGGGTGTAAACCGGTATTTGATGTTGAGCTTACGTTAGCGTAACACTGGGTGTTAAACAATGTTTGATGTTGAGCTTATGTTGGGCTAACGTAGGGCTAACACTGGCCGTCATTCAGCATTTAATGTTGAGCTTATGTTGGGCTAATGTAGGGCTAACACTGGCCGTCATTCAGCATTTAATGTTGAGCTTATGTTGGGCTAATGTAGGGCTAACACTGGCCGTCATTCAGTGTTTGATGTTGGGCTTATGGTGGCCCAACGTTGCGCATCAACCAGTGTTTGACGTTGGGTTTACGTTTGGCTGTTAGCCGATGTTTGATGATGGACTTACATTGGCCTAATATTGGGTGTCAACCAGTGTTTGACACTGCCCTTCAACAGAAAGAGTCAATCAGCTGGCTGGTTACACTGAGAGTAAAGCTCTAGTGCTCTAGTGCAGGGATGCCCACACTTTTCTGTACTTGGTACAGGCCATCCTAATCTACCAGACCTTATTTTTAAAGCTATAGTTTATGAAAATGATACAGACAAAATGGTGCCAGACAATGGTGTTCGCGTAGTTTAGAGAGTTAAATTCTCAGGGTGCTTTTGCTTTTGAGTTGAGCTTCATAAAGATAGCCTGCTGAGCACTTAGCTGTGATTTCCGTTCTTTCACTGTTTTATCCTCCTGAGCTCACTTTTCGGGGGAAAATTCATTGTCAAACTTTGTGTGAACTGATAGACAATCGACGTTACCCTTCTTGGGAAGTGCGATGGCTACTTTGCAAATCAAGCTGATGCATTTGGAGTTTGACATCATAAAAAATAGTCCTTTTCTCACTCCGAATGGAAGTGATAAGTTTTAAATGTGGCTTTTTTTATGTGGCTTTGCGTAAACAGAAAGTTGAATTCTTTGCGAAGCACACGGTTCTTCATGCAGTTAACTCTTGGTCTTCTTTTCCTGGAGTGGTCCCGATGAGAGCCAGGTTCATAGCCAAGTTCCTGAAATGTTTTGTACTGACTGACCTTCATTTCTTACAGCATTTTTTCCTTACTTAGTTCAGTAGTTCTTTCCATAATATTGATTAGAACATTACTCAAATTCTATTTCTTCACAACTGATGCTCTCAAACACATTACGAGGCAAGAAATTCAAGTAATGCAGTCTGTGGTATTATGGGGTGGGTGTAGCTATGGTAATATAGAGCAGCAGTGCATTGGCTTTTACATTAATACACTGACCTGCCTGTCACCATTTACAGTTTAAATGTAGCATAAATTTTAAAGAGACGTGAACTACCAGCATATTCTGTGTGATTGACTGGTTGATTGTGATCGACTTATTGGGCAACCCCTGCTCTATTGGGAAAAACGCTCCTCAGAGTGGAGGTGTGGGTGAGCATGGTAGCTAAAAAATTAGTGATGTAAAATATGTTTTTGAACATTGAACAGTAATTTGACCTTCACTTTTAAGTATTTTGGTGTCTCCCCATTCATAGAAATCAGAGCCTGCTCTTGTGTGAAGATGAGCGCTGAGTACCCAGACTTGCCTATAAGGGCTTTGGTGTAACCAGTCATTTAGAGCACCAGTTCATTAAACGTTTAACGAAAAGCAGATGCCATTACTGTACAATATTTTTTTTAGACACTTCAAGAACCTAATTTAAATTCATGTACCAGAACCAGATGTGGATTTTATACTTTAAAAAAGCTTGTTTTTTTACTTATATATATTTTTTGACAGCCTTTTTACGGACCTAAAATTACAGGTAATCCTGTGGCACATTTATTTTCTACAGACAAAAAATGGTCTTTCATACAAAAGCCAGGCTTTTCCTAACTAAACAATAGATTGCTGCATGCCTAGATTGCTGCATATTAGAACTTTATTAAATAATTAACAGCATTGAGCGATTTCAAACCATTCTCTAATGATGTTTACAATAAAACTCTGACCAACTGAATGCAGATTAGATGGAGAAAACAAGAGATATGATTTTATAGTCTACGCATCCTGTGTGGATATAACTGTTGGCAGAAAAATCAAGGAGGAATCTCTGAGCCTTGATCTTCTAATCTGACAGAAGAGTTCGACTTCTGGTGATAATGAGTTGTAGCTGCCTCTTTAATAATGTCAAGCTCCTTAAAGTTTTAAAAACTGAGATGAAATAATAAACACAAAGTATTTGAGACTTAGGAGAGACGGAAAGCTTTTCAAACAGGCAGTGTTTGCCCATCCACTCACTCAATCAGAAGCTCGATCTCTGTCTATTCTGAGAGATGGGATAATCCAAAACCAATATCTCGGCTTTAAACCCAAAGAACACAGTGCTAAAACTAATACACGCCAGTAGAGTAGCGTAGCGTAGTGTAATATGCCCTCAGGAACCTTCTTAAGGTGCACAAACACGGTAAAGACTGTGGAGTTTGCCTAGAGTTTGAAGAGAAGAACTGTCACACTTCAGAAAAGTAAGTGTGTAGAAACTAGATAATTATAGTTTATGGGGTGAGTGTGAGTATAATCTGTAATGTAATGTACATATATTTGATAGTAAGAATGACATTGCAGTCAGTTATTGCTGTTCTGGCTTTGTGCTCACAGTGACTTTGAAATGAGGTTCAAATGCAGTTTTAAACTGAGGATTTCTGTATATAAAAGAAGAATGGGTGTTCTATGATCTGGAGACCATACATAGTTGTCCAGTATGAACCCTCAATGCCATACAGAGATGCCAGGATGGATCCTGGAGTCATCAAAGAGATATAGTAAAAATACCTCAGATCTTTGAGAGTTTAGCCAAACACAAAGGAGCCAAATAGTTCCTTTAACTTTTTGAACAACTGTTTAAATGTATCAAAACTAGGCCATGTTGTGTCATGTAATTTAAATTACATTTCTGTTGCTCCCCTGTTTAGCAATTGGTCCGTAAATACAAATATAGCAAAGCACACTTAATAATGACTTTAAACGGTTACAATAAATAGTGTAACAGTGCCAATGTATTCTAAATGGTTGTTGGTCAGCCAGCTAATGTAGCAAGTGGTGAGTATTATGGGACTTTAGCCTGCTGCTAACCCCTGCTAGCACTGCTGGAGCAGCATTAGCATTAAACGTGCTAACCACACTAAGCGCTAGCTCTTTCGACGTACAGAGGTGAGTATTATCAGCTTGTAGCCTGCGTGTTTACCATGTTAAAACAAGCTACGTGGGATGAACTGTTAGCTAATATCGCCCTGGGATACAGGAACACTCAGGGTAGCGCTAGTGGTTAGCTGCTAATGCTAATGCTTCACCCAGCCTTAGTGGAAGTATGGAAAGCAGACAAATTTCAGGACAGAAATCTGTCTAGATTGACATTTAGCACTCGTTTGACTTGAAAAGAAGAATTACAGTTTGAGAATTACAGTTTTGTTTACTTAGCTTAGCTTTAAAGTTCTCGCCACCCAGCGGGTTAGTTTCCTACTGCGTTATTAAACAGTGCAACAAATTGCACAAATTAGCCAAGGAACAACTTCTAAAATTATGTCCTTAAACCTAACTGGTAAATCCAGTGCTCTATATTAGAAACAAAACTGTACAAACATTGCTGTCCAATTATTTGTAGACTGCACTGTTTGTTCACTGTCAGGAAAAATAGGAAGTTTGACTCCAGAGCTGTAATACAGCGAGGCGGTTGGCTGGAGAGGATGGACACTGGAATGACCAGCGTCTGCACAGCAGCTGAACTGAGTTATGTTAGATGTGCGAGTCTGTATTTCACACCTGCCTGACATTGGCAGCAGTGTGTGTCCACGCTGAGTGGTGATTGACAGCTGCAGTGTGTGCCTGTGTGTGCTGAGGCTGACTCTGCGGTTCTGAATTTTTAATCTGGCTGCCATTTTCACTCTGACCACTTGCCAGATGCTGTCCGAACCCTGTCCTCCACTTACTCACCTACATTTACAGGATATACACATGTAACGTTCAGGTAAAATGGAGCAATAATAATGGTTTATCAATGGACATTTAAGTATGATTGTCATACATTGTTCTGACTGGCTTCATTAAAACCACCAGCTTTTTTGTAGTCATTGTAAATTTTAGGGCATGGAATTGGTTACCATATTTTTTGCACTGTTAGGCGCACCTAAAATCCTTTAATTTTCCCAAAAATCGACAGAGCACCTATTAATCTGGTGAGTCTTATGTATGAATTTTACCGGCCACTCCGCAAAATTGCAATGTTATTCAGGAGTTTTAGTTTAGTTTACTAACACCGGGGCTGGAGTAGCATTAGCTTTACCCGCTAACTGCGCTAGCACTTTCGTTGTTAAGAGAGGAGTATTATTGGCCTGTAGCCTGCTTCTAACCCTTACTAGCACTGCTGGAGCAGCATAAGCATGACCCGCTAACTACACTCGCTATTTCCCAGTTCAGAGGGGAGTATTATCGGCCTGTATCCTGCTGCTAACCCCAGCTAGCACTGCTGGAGCAGCATTAGCATTACCCACTAACCACACTCACTATTTCCCTGTTCAGAGGTGAGTCTTATCGGTCTGTATCCTGCCACTAACACCGGCTAGCACTGCTAGAGCTGCTGAATCTGTTGCTACACAGTTAGTGTTGGTCCTTCCTCTTCACCTCCTTCGGCAGTGGTCACAGGATGCTGTCCACAGGACGCTGTTGGCTAGATAGTTCTGGTTTCAAAAGGCTTCTATATGATCAGAGGAGCTGATAACATAGACAGAGAAGTGGTCATAATATATTGACTGGATTGTGTAGTTACATTTGTAATGGTTCCCATTGACTGAAACAGGTATTGGTGAATGGTTTCCTCAGTATGAATGTGGGAATTTTATTGTTAAAGGAACTTCCTATTCCTTGCGCAGGAAACACAATCCCTCCTACTACAATTGCTTTTCTTCAGTCACTCGCCCCGCTGTGTGTACATGTGCGGGGGTGTGTACATGTCTCACACCACATCGATCCTCCTGTGACCTGCGGTGGATCATTTTCAGCACTCCTGACACTCCATTTCCCTCCACTCTCATTATTTCCCTCATCAGAGCCGTCTCCACAGAGGCACAGAGCCCTCTGCTTTCGGGTTGGGTCAAGAGGTCAGGCAGGCAGCCCACTGGCCCACACCACACTGACCTCTGAGACATCTGACAGCAAATGTCCACCAAATAGCTACACTTTGTACTCAGACCTCTACAACCTGTGTGATGTCGGTCCAATGCAGATCTGTGGCTTTGTAATAAATTGTAAAGATTTGCCTCTAATAGTGGCCATGCTCTGTTTAAATATAGATTCACTTAGTCTAGTGAGTTCTGTATCATTTATTTAGGATTTAAACAGAGTCATTCAGGGTGAACTGATGTGAACTGAAGTGATTAGGGCAGTGAACACACACTAACACACATAAAAAGTTTAAGAGTTAAACGGCCACAGAGCCCAGTGAGCAACTGGGGGTTAGGTACTTTCCTCAAGGGATGTAGTGGAAGCTGATCTAGGGAATCAAACCAGCAGCCATCCAGTCGGAAGCCCAGTTCAGACCCCAGGGAGCAATTGAGGGCTGGATGCTTTATAATGAAATGGAAGCTATTTAGGACAACAACCATACATTTTTCAGAACATAGCTCGGTTCAAAGCCCAAGAAAATAATTGGGACTTGGGTGGCTTGCCTAACGGATGCTATGAAAGCAGGCATAATGAATCAAACCAGCAACCTTCTGGTACATAGTCTAGTTCAGACTGCAGGAAACAACTTGCGGTGCCTTGCTCAAGGTAGGCCATGGAAGTATGTCTCAGGACCAGCAACACTTCTGTCCAGAGCTCAGTCCAGACTCCATGAAGCAATTTGCAGTTAGGTGCCTTACACAGGAGATTCTATGGAAGCCAATCTCAGGAATCAAACCAGAATCCTTCTGGTCTAGAGCCCTGTTTAGAACCCAAGGAGCAAGTTGGGGTTAAGTGCCTTGCTCAAAGGGCGTTGTGGAAGCAGGTCTCAGGAATCAAACCAGCAACCTTACGGCCAAAAGCCTGGCTCAAAGGCTAAGGAGCAAATTGGGGTTAGGTGCCTTACTCAAGAGCTGCTGTGGAGGCGGATCTCAGGAATCAAACCAGATCTGAGGCCTTTTCAGACTCCAGGGAGCAGGGAGCAAGAGATGCAGCGGAAGCATTTTTTTTTAAAGAATCAAACCAGAAATGTTCTAATCTATAGTCCAGTCCAGACACCAGTGAACAATTAGAGGTTTGGTGCCTTACTCAAATTCTGGGAATATGCTCAGCAGCTTCTGTTCCTCAAACAACTTTTACAACCTTTAGGCCACAGCTGTCCCTTAACGTTAGATGTCCATGCTTTTTTCGAGAGCTGCCCTTTAAGACATAAGAGTCTTCATGTGAGACAAATGGCACCTGTGCAGTATGGCATGACTTGGACCTTACCCAGAACTAGGGACTGGCAGGATAAGTCTGGGTACTAAATGTACCAATATTCGTTCCAAACATTTGCTTTCACAGATACAGCTCCTCTGATAGCACTTTTCTTCCAAAAGAACTCGGGCTTCTAAGAACCGTGGTGCTTTTCAGCAAACCAGTCGGCGTTTCCACCAGTTTCAGTGAAACCGTCAAAACGTTACATTATACGTCATCAACAAAGGGTGTTGCACAGTGGTGGTGGACAAAAGCAGAAACATACACGCCCACAGATGACATTACAGTTCATGCTGAAGAACCTAGTATTCTTCATTTCCACTGCAAACGAAATTTCCTGGTTTCAGAACCTTTTTTTTGTTGGTGGTAATGTGAAGAAAGGTTTAAAATTACCAGATCTGTGCCAGCTCTATGTTGGTGGGAAAGCAATGTTGGTAATATCTAGGAAAGTTCTGGGATATCATGTATATAATACAGGGGCTATTATAGATTATATTTGCTTTGTAGGCTTTGTGGCCCTATAATGAATCATCTGACATTAAATCACTCTTACCAAACTTATTTAAAAAAAAAACTGAAGCAATCCTGAAAAACTTACAAACTTATAAAGAAGTTTGTCATACACAGAAACAGGTGTAAAGATCTGAGGCCACCTCACACTCCAGTGGTTGACTTTAAACTGTGTGCTTTTTATTATTCTAAAAAGCTGACTCTTAATGAGGAGAGGAATCACCTGCTCACCCAGATTTTCCAACCTTTCCAATATTTCTTCTCAATTAAGTAAGACTTAAGTGTCCTTTCTCACACTCGCCGTCCCTTGAAGCCATTAAGTGAAAATAGCCCCCTCACCCACTCTCTAAAGATGAAGTAACTATTCTTTCATTAGCGCTTGAAATCAGAACTAACCTTTGGAAAGGCGGGAGAGTTTGAAGGCGCGAGCTGCTGGCGAGCGGCTCCTTGACATTTCTCGCGAGGCTCGGTGACATTTACCAAAGTCGTCAGGCTGGGGCAGAAAAAAGGATGACAACCATGAAGAAGAAACAGCTAAGCAGCGTATTCTGTTCGAGAAGAGCTCGTTTTATCAGCTCGTTTCCACACCTGTAGGAACTGAGCCACCGGGGCTTTATTTGTGCTACACGCTTGCCTGGTCTTTCAGCACCGGGTTACTATGACTTCTGCCATACTGGAGGACTGTGTGTGCTTCTTAGAAAAGCACAGAAAAAAGATGAGCTTTATTAAATTTGAAAGAGACTCACAGTTCAAGCATATCTATAGCAAGATGGAGTAAACACCGTACAAATTGAAAAGACTGGCGTTGTATAGGCATTGGAACCTTGAACAGAGTGGCATGGTGTCAAAGGAGATGTGTAGACTTTCAGCAGTGCTTAAGGCTTATGACAATAGCTTTTGGGTCATTACCAGAATACCAGAATACTGATGCATTTGGCCCTCAATATAAAAAAAAAAAAAAACAATTTTAAATCATATTCATAAAACTTCAGTTTACACAAAACTTTCCTGTGTGTCCACCCTATAATGGCAAGGTGCACAACAGAATGAACAATTTTACAGAAAATTGTCATTTGGGGAAAAAAAAAAAACATGGTTGACCTAGAGTTCCAAACATTTAAATCTTTCTTTAAAAAAACATCAGTAATGAAGCACATTTTCTAATAAGACACCTCTTCTTTTTCACCTTTAGAAAGGCACCTCTAAAGTAAAGAAGTATACCCTCCCACAATATCTGCTGGTACACCACCTCTCATTTCAGCACATATACAAATGCACGTTAGAGGGGTGATAGAAGGCGTGTGGAGGCAGGGATAAATGAGGAGCAGACATTGAATGAATGGAGTTAATCCAAGGCTTTTCTGCTTTGTATATAGCCATGACCATCAACCTTAACATTACATATAGAGAAATAAAGAAAAAAATCATTAATTGAGATTAAGAGAATTAATTTAATTTTCAACCACTTGGGGGCGCACTAGCCTAGTTTGATCTGGAATGGAAAAGGGCTCAGTGGTTTGAACCATAGACTGTATATAAAGATGGACGCAGTGTCGCCGTTCCCATTCATTCAATGAAAATCAAGCCAAAATCTTCCGCCATTTTGGCGATTCAGAGACCAGAGTCTGCGCAGTAGAGACCAGAGGAGGGAGAAAGGCTGTGGAGAGACCGCCTACTCATTTAAATAACCCTGCCCCTGAGGGCTGCCTCGCGGTCACAGACTGCAGAGCGGGGCGGAGCGGAGCTGATGGTCTGTTATTGGTCCCGCCCATAAGCAGCCCTTTTACCATAACCACACCTTTTTTGAATAGAGCCGAATAAAGTTTTAAAAACCGAATTCTGTGGGGATATAAAAATTTGACAATATGAGCAGAGGTTACACTAGCTGTTGCATTTAAATAATGGAGGTAGAATTAAAGCATATTAGAAAAAAACGTGATTGAAAGTTGTCTGTTTTGCCATTGAAACCTATGGGGATGGGTGGAGTTACACAGCTTTCTGCAGCCGAACAGCAGGGGGCGCCCGACCTGTGGTGGCTTCACTTGACGATGCTCTGTCCAGCTATATACAGTCTATGGTTTGAACAATGGGTTGGTAATGATTGAGTTGTGGGTTCAATATCCGGGTTTGGCAAGCGGCCAGGTGCCCCTTGAAGAGGGGCCTTATCAACCCTCACTGTTCCCCAGGTACCACAGCAGAGCTCATGTTTGCTTGTGTGTGTGTGTGTTCACTGCACATCTGTGTCCAAAAGAAATAGTGGTTGTGGTAATCACTGTTTAACTTATTCACATAGGTATCAAGTAATAAAGTACAGATACTTTTTTTTTCTTACTTAAGTAGAAATTGTGTCTATAATTTTATCTATATTTTAAGTAAATATTTTTCACACTTTTTACTTCTGTTCTTTACATTTTCACACACATCTATACTTTCTACTCCTTACATTTTTAAATAGCATCATTACTATTGTTACCTATTTCATGTCGACTTGTTTTTATTCCGGCTTTAAAAAAAACTAGATAAATCTATCCACCCAGATAAAGTGAATTTGATTGCGGTTGGACACACTTCAGCAAGGACATGACAGTTGTGTGTAGCCTAGTATGAAGATAATCCGTGCAGAGTCTTAAGAGAACTAGAGATCTCAAAATGTCCCAACTAAGCTTCTTTAATATATTTGCATTGAACTACAATGCGTTCATTTTAATGGGCATATATGCAACTGAAACAAAGAGCCTTGTGGATCTCAAATTTATTAACATTTTAATATAACATTGCAGTCATTAAGGCTTTTAGAAAAATGTGTTTTGGAAAGTTTTTTTATAGGCTCCTGTGGCGCAGCCTAAGCTTTTGTCCTTAATGCCATTTTTCCCCTTTATGTGACTTTTATTTTTTCTATTTAAGTAGTTTTGAAACTTTTTTTGAAAAAGTTTTACACTTTTACTTGAGTAAAAAGCCTGAGTTGATCATTTTATTTAATTAAAAAAAACTATTATTAATTATAGGCTCTGCTATTACCTCTACCTGAATAATGAATATGAATAGCTTTGCTTATTAAAATGGTCCCTTGTTTTGTGTCATTTAGCTTTAAGTCTTATAAAAATGACATTAAAGACATTCGGATGCTGAATGGTATAAATCAGACGCTATCTGTTCTAGGACTTTGTGACCTAAATCCAGTTTAAAAAGATCAGATTTGACATGTCCACACAGCCCTAAAAACTCTAAGATCTAAGTGAGTAAGATTAAGGCAAAAAAAAAAGGATTTGTCATTTCTGCATGGTAAAGTGAATCTACCCCAAGAGATCAAGCCTGATAATTGTGATAAGTGTTTAACTGGCTTACACTTCATAGTATGGAAAGGAAACATATTATGGTGTTCAAACTACTCATACTGCACTGCTAGTGTTGGGGGTGTACTAATTGACATACTCATTAGTATGGTTGTATGCTGTTTTGGACACAGTTGTTGACTTTAAAGCCCAAAAAAACAAAATTTTCCCTTAATTACAGTCAGTAATGACGTGCATCCTCACTGCAGTTTTGCTCTTCTTGCTGTAAGCGGACAGGATCATTAATTACGTTAAACCGGGCAGTGCGTGGGCATGGCCCACCAGGCAAGCGCCTGGGGAAGGCAGACCGTGCTAGATGCACCACTCGTTGCCAGGTTGAGAGTCCAGTATTTACAACCAATAAATCATAACATCGGTAGTTGGCTAACCATCAGAAGAAGAAAAAAACAACATTTCAGAGCGGGGGCAGAGAATTTAGACTTACGTGTTAAAAGTCATGGGATCAGTATGTAAATTGATCATGAAGTATTACCTCAGGGTATGGCTTGGAAACAACCACACCTGTGTAAGTTGTGAGGTGTTATCATGTAAGTGAGGCCAATGAGTTCGTGGCAAGGCAGCATGAATTGTTAGGAGTTTGAGGGCGTTGAGAGTCCCTGGGCAGTAGGGAATTATTTCAATAAAATATGGATAATTTAATAGTCTTGATTTCAGAAGAAACAATGAATGAGCAGGTGTCCCAATACTTTTCTCTATATTCATCTTTTGGCCAAAAGATACAATTTAAACTGGTCACAATCATTCTCTTAGCTATATGATTGCATACCCCAACCATCTACTTTCATCAATATGAAAAGTTTTTTAGCTCTTAAGCACACTATCCACACCCCAACAATGCATTTCTACCAACCAATATTAAACAGAAAAAAAATGCTTAAAATGATCTTAAACCAGCAGGAGTCATCCATACCACACATCCTTAGATGTCGGAACTGGCCAGCTGCCGGGACCTGTCAAAGTCCAGGAACACAACACAGCATGCCGGGGGAGGGATTCAGCTCCTCATTCACTGTCTGAGCTAAGAATACTACAGTACTTTCACCAGGGACTCCAGGCATTTCTGTACAATTCTGCCTCTTGGAAGACAGCCATTATAGCACCACACTTGGCTCTCTTTGAAAGGTTACACTGGTAGGAGCCACAGAGGATGACAGTGCTAGAGCTAATTAGTTTAGAACGATGACTTTCCTGACTCTTGCTTTCAGCCGATGGGATAACTGTACTCACCAGACCGTCAGGATGGGTTTTGAGTTGCGAGATTGCAAGAGAATGTTTAGCACGGTTCATTCCTTTCTTCCAAACAGACATACAGATACACACAAAACACAAACAAAAGCAAGACCCAGTGCCATGATTTTTCTCTGTACAAGGGAGATAAGACTCCTTTATTGTTTTGCTGTAGACAACCATAAAGAATGAGAAAGTACAAGGAGGTCGTAGCCCAAATAGATTTAAAAAAAGGGGACTCAACAAATGAGCAGAGACAAAATTGTGCGGTTAGCCTCTTTGCTTATGTCGTGGCAGGGAAAGGGACACTGGAGAACAGTGTGCGAAATGCTTCTATAGTTTTTCTTTTTTAGTTGTTTACTCAAGCCTTTGGTGCAGCAGTGTAGCAGGAGGCTTCCCTGAATAACGCCGCTTTAGAAGTCAGGCCTGTCCTTCTTCAGTTTGCTGTAGTCCATGTTCACTGCGTAGAACTGGGCACACAAAAGGATACAATCAGAGCTGATTTTCAGACAACAAATAGGCATGGAACAAAGATTGAGAAACAAAATGAGCAATTTATCAACAAGCAACTACTTTAACAAGCTCTTTGGGAAATTCAATAACTTCGAACCATGTTTAAGTGTCTAACTTGGCGCTGTATCAAATTCGCATTAAGGAGACTGCTTGATTAGATTTGTGACTAGTAACGGAGCTCGCATAAAATGAGCTTATGCAAGGCTTAATGAATTAAACTCATTAAGAGTGGAGATTAGGTTCTGATACGGTCATTCGCTCCTGCCAGAACTCTTAATTTGATCCCCTTAGGCGTCGTGACAGCAGTGCAAAGCTTAGATAACTACCAACACTTCAGTGCTTCCAGTAAAGCAAGGAATACCCTGCACAATTCCCCCCTCATCTTTGCTGTCACACACCAATTTTCATAACTGTAATGAATACACTAAAGAGCAAAACCTTGAGATGTGAGCAGATATTTAATGTCAGCTTTAAAACATTCCTGTATGCAAAGCTTAATGCAGGATGTGGGCAGCTAAAGTAAAGTGCATATATCAACGCAACCATGCAAAAACCTTGTATCACCTGGGTTTTTTCTTTTTACACTTTGACATGTTATAGTGGCAGTTATTTTGTTTACATTGGGTCCAAATTTAAGCATAACAAGGAAAAAAAATAAGGACTTCTACTGAAAGTGCACTTTTTTTGTTCTTCTGTAAAGTTGTTTTGCCATGCCAAAAGTCATGTGACCTCCATATGTAAATTGATCATAAAGTGTTATGGGTCAGAGAAGGCATAACCACCCACAGTGGACAGCACAGTGGGCAGTAGTGATTGTGACCAGCAGTGTCTGGCTAGAATTGTCTGTGCGAACAAACAAGTAACTGAAACAAAAATCCCATCCATATAAAAAAAGGAGGCCTCACACAAGCATGTGTCCCAGGTCACTGCAGTAATATTTAGCTTCCATGGGATGTGGCAAAAATGATGGGATACAATACTAGCTCCTGTCCCATGACACAACATTCAAAAGTAGTTCACAAACAAGTACCAAAAAAAAATAATAATAATAATCATCATCATACCTTGTACTGATCGGTGGGCCCCAGTTTGTTCCAGGGCTCTGGGTTGTTCGTTTTGTCCCAGCTGTGAATGGGTGAGTGAAGGAGTGAATGAATAATGAAGACATGCATGAACAAATAAATAGGTGCAATGGAGTATCTTGATGCCTTTAACTGCAAGGGATTTACAAAACAAGGCAAGCCAGTCTAAATAATATTAAAAAGAAGCAAATTAAACTGTGCATAAAAAGTAAAGTCACCATTGAACTGGTGCACTTGTTAATGTGTTCTTTTCAGGTAAGAGTTAATTCTGGTCATTTGCCAGAGCAACAGAATACAAATAAAGCCCTGTTTAAAGTCAAAACATGAACCAAGACTTGGCAGACTGTCTTCTGTACCTTACAGTAAATTAATAAAAATAATTTTAATCTTCTCTTAAAACAAAGCCTCTTCATTTGAACTCCTTTGAGCTAAATGGCATCTTTTAACGCATTCACAAATTAAAGCTGGATGATTTGTGATAAATGTAATGTGGACTCTTACCAGACATCAGGGTTACGGATTCCCAGCCTGGCCAGGTAACCCAAAGACATTGTGCACCCGCCCCCAATGAAGACGAAAAGGGGGATGAGCTAAAGAGAGGACAAAATAAATCAGGAAATGTCTTACAATAAAAAAAATAAGTTTTACAAGAGTATAATTAAAGCAAACAGAAAAACTGTACAAGAATATAAAATGTGGGCCTTGTGTCTCTAAAATGTAAATAGTTGATGAATAAACTCTTTCTGCACGTAGGCTTATTCATAAATAAACAGCCACACTATTTACTTTATCAGCACTGATTGTTTTAAGTCAACCTGAAATCAGAATTGACCTTTTTCACCTTGATGGTTCTTGTATTGTTTCATAATGTTCTCACGGCTTTTGACTGTTGCCTCCTACCACTGTTCCCAACTAAAACACAACAGAAACTAATCTCCCCTCATACTCTATTTCTCTCCAAAATATCTTAAAGAATGGAGGGAAAATGCTCTAAAAGGTATTGAATTCCCATGGACTTAAATGACAAAAGCAAGTAAAAATCAGTGTCCAAAGAGGCCTAAAACTAAATCCATTGTAGCCAATACCACTTTCAGGAAAAAAAAAAAACATTTACAATTTAGCTTTGCACCATTTTCTACTTTAAAAAAATCTCCATGTAAAAACACTGGTTATTAGGAGTTCTCAATGTTTCCCTATTTGGGGTATAACAATACACATTTTCAGGTTTGATATGATCTGTCTTTAGTCTAGATTTTGTATTTTGTTTTCTACACAGCTCTTCTTGGCTTGCTCATAATACAAACTTCACTTAATACTGCTGCTGCTGTTTTATATTTTTGATATTTCAGTCAAATTTGATTTAACCTAGCTAACTTGTTAACTAATACAATTCCCTCAGTTTACAAGAAACTAAAGAGAAACTTAAGAGACAATTTGTTAATCAAGGGAACAGTTTAGTAAAGCATTTAGGTAACGTTTTAAGTATTTAAATAATATTTTGGAGGCTAACTATGCGAAATTTATTCTATCAAACTCTAGTTTAGTTTATTAGTTAGTCAATAGCTAACTTTAGTTACTTAAAAGTTACAGGGAAAAACATTAACCAGGAGAGGCACCTATACAGTAAACATGTAAGCCGCATTTGTGGGACAGTTTAGTAACAGTATCGTGTAAATAAGGCTGGAAAAGTACTTTATTCGTGTTTTATTCTCCTGTAAATTACTAAAGTGAAACTCTGCGTAGCTGCGCGCGACCCTTCGTCCTCGGTTTACACTGCTCGTCCTTGAGGTCCTAAAACAGCCGTCACGTGACCGGGGGCCTCGTCAAGTAGCTTAGTTACAATATAAATCGAATATTAATGCGATTTAAAGTCGCTTTTTAAAAAAAGTCGGGTTTAAAATGTACAAATCGTTGAAATTAACTAATTCACTGATTAATTAAAGTTAAATCACACGATGGCCAATGACAACATACGTTTATCTACCCTAGTTTAGATAAGTAGTTTAACTCTTTGTTAGCATTTAAGCTAACCTAGCTCAGGGTACGTCTGACAGACACTTGTTTTGGACATCTCACACAGTTCACAGCTCAGACTTCACAGCTGTGGCGATAGATAAGCAGGTTGTTTATGGCTAAAACGTCTCCTTTCTGAGCGGACACAATTCTCTTACCTTAATTATTAAGATTAGTGTTTAAAATTTTATATTTTCGGCTAATTTTGACGAAAAATAACAAAAGACGCCTTCATTTAACATTAGCTCTCTGAATTCCTTAGCATTTTAACGTTAGCTTAGCTAGGTTTCCTACCCTAGCTCGTTAGCTTCTAAGCTAACTAGCTACCTAACGCGCCCCTACAGCCACTAAAACTGGAATATCCGCGCAGTTCCAGGCTTTACTCACGGCTGGGTGGCTTTTAAGTTGGCGTGCAACAGTTCCCAGCATCGCAGCGGATCGAGATGATTAAAGTCTCCCAAACTTGTACTCAGGTAACCGGATTAAACCGCGGTCTCGCCAGCAGTAGCGCACGATTTATAGTAGCAGCTCCAGCGTCACCAGATAAGGAGAGAAATCAAGCCAGAGAACACCCACACCGCCTGTCTCCACCAAACCCTTCTCTACTACCCGGTATTTAATAAGCTTACTTTCCTTAAGACTGTTGTGTGTGTTGCTAAATATAATATTTTAGGTTAAACCAGAATTTTTCTACTTAGTAAAAGTGACCCCAAACATTATCTGGGTTCCTTCCAAAAGGCAAAACCCCGGACACCCAACTCGTACGTGCAGACAGACCACAGAGCAGTAGTAAACTTTTAACTTTGAGTGTAAAAAAAAAAAATAAATAAATAATAATAATAATAGTTAATTAATTTGATTTAGTTATAAATCATTTGAGCATTTACATTTTCTAAGCGAGTGCATGAATGTGTTGTACTTAAGACGCTTCTAAACAATAAATAAAATATATTATTGTAAACAGCAAAATAATAAAAAAAAAATAATTAAAAAATAATAAAAATGTGTTTTTATGAATGATTTAAATTACCTCGGCTACTTTTTCTGTATTTTTTCCTGTTCTGTGTTAATATGATTTAATAATAAATAATTTTAGAAATAACATTTTTAAGAAAGAACGTGAATTTGCTGTACTAATCTAAACAATTTAACAAAATCTCTTATTGTCAACAACAATAATAGATGTCTTCCCATATTTTCCCTTTACCTCGTTTAGGCCCTGTTTAAAAAATGTTTTTGTTTTGTTCTTTTTAATCTTGAACTTCTATTACTTTATGTACATCATAATTGTAAGTCGCTTTGGACAAAAGTGTCTGCCAAATGTAAGGAATGTAAAAATAAAAAGCTGTCAAAACAGTGGATGTGCACTGTATTAAATATGTTTTTATAAATGATGTAACTTTCCCCGGCTTTTTTTTTCTTCTGTTAATTTGATTTAATAAAATTTTATTTTACCAATTACATTTTCTAAGCAAGAATGTGAGTTTGTTGTATTTGAAAAAAGAAGAAATAACAAAAAAAATCTATTATTGTCAACAACAACAAAAAAATCGAAAGCTTTTAAAAAAAGTGAATGTGCACTTTATTAAATGTGTCTTAATGAATTATGTAAATTTCCTTAGCTCCTTTTTTCCCTTTTGTGTATAGATTTGAATATATGTAAATTTGCCTAAACTTGCTACAGTATATGCTAGATTATGTATGTACATGTTTCATCTTTTATTAAGAAGAAAACCTAATTAAGCAAGATGTTATTCTTAGTTTTAACTGTATTGTTTAATCTATTGTGATGTTTAAATGTGTTTATTCTCTTTGGAAAAATGTATCTCCACAAATAAAAAAAGGCATGGCAAAATCTTGGCATGTTTTCCTCCACCAGTCTTACACACTGCTTTTGAATAACTTTATGCCACTCCTGGTGCAAAAATTCAAGCAGTTCAAGCTAAATTAAATAAAGTAATATTTAAGTAGTCTCATTTGTTTCAAGAGCTGTATATGTCCAGGTCCTGGAGGCACTTGGCCTGCAAATTTACAGTACAGATCTTAGAAACCATGACAGGAAATTTAAGATTTGAACTGTAGAAATATGAACAAATGCAGCACTTATTTGTGCTACACATTTCAGCACACATTGCATATAGTGTACAACCCAAGATTGTACCATTTAAATTTGAGTGAGGAGAAAAGAGAGAAAGAGGAGAGAGAGTTTTTGAGTGAAGCTGCCCTGAGGGCAGGCTGTTTAAACGCTGACTTTAGAAATGTACGGTTTTGCTACTGTGCCAGTTCTCCTCTGCTCACTCCTTTAATCAGATTGCCTTTCCTGACACCCACTCGTGTTTGTTTCCCCACAATTTCATTTTCTGCTCTCAATTGAGCATTAACCTTTCTATGCAGAGATCCCTGGTTAAGCAAACAGAGGCAAACAACCACACTCTAGAGCCGTGTCACAAACGTGACAGGTTGGCAGGAAAGATTGCCTGCAGGGCAATCTGACCCACTTTAATCCCTATTCTCTTTCATAAAACACAGCTTCTTTAAACTTGATTTTATATTGTCTCTAAAAACCATCACACTCAAAAGGACCACTAGCCAGGTTTATATTCATGGATCTACACTCAAGTCCTTCACACATTTGCATCCTTTTAAAAAACATCTTAATTAGGATACGTGTTTCTTTAAAGAAAATGTATATGGTCTTGGACATTTATTTACCAAAGAATAAGAATTTTGTACAGCAACATTTGTCACCTTTAAAAATCAAGCTTTAACCCAAAGTTAAAATGAATTAATAAATGTTAATGCTGTCGTAATCAATTTAAACGGCCAAGCTGATAAATTATTTACCATTAATTACCATTTTAAAAACACTTTTTGCGTGTCATCTCATTTAAAAAGGTGTCAGGACCCAACTTACTTTTGGAAATGAGCTGAATCTTTTCAAAAACATTAAAAAAAAATTAAAAATTTTAAAACAATCTTTTTGAAAACTGATTTAAACTACTTTAAAAAAAGTTTTAAATCTGGAAAACATTTGAATCAATTTGGAAAACGATTCAAACTTCAAAAAAATAAATAGACTAAGGTCCCTTTTAATGGGACAAATCACTTTAATTTGAATTGATGAGAACACAAGAGAAATTAATCTTTTAATCAGTGATTTTAATCAATTAAAAGGATTAACATCCCTGTAAAAGATTAACAGTTAACAGTGAGGAAAACATATGAATTAGATGAATGTGAAATGTTTATTTAGATCTGGTGATGGTTCTAGAGAGAATAAAGACAAAGAATCAGCAGACTCTACAAAAGATAAAACAATTTATTTACAGAAGTTGTTGCTAAAATATAAACGGACACAGTATTATGATAGTAATGGTCTTATCCTGGAGACAACTAAAAAAAAAAAAAAAAAAAAAAACAGAACAAACACACCTGGCCTGTATTTTAAGGACTAGACTAAGAAAAACATTACAGCAAGCAAATCTAGCGGACTACAGTAAAGCTAAAATACACAACGTTACAGGAGGAACCCGCACCAAACTAACTTCTGACTGGATTTTAAATCCGAGTGTAGCTGTTTTCAGTCTGAAAGGGACATGTGTTAAAAAAGAGTGATAACGAGAGCTAGCAAAGTAGCTAGAACGCTATTAAAACAACTGCAAATAAACGCAAATTAACAATAACGCATGAAACTCGCTCTTCTGAGGGCAAAAGAACCTGTCTCTTCTCCGCGTAGAATTAAACAAGAGGCCCCGCCTCTTTTAAAACGCCCCTGCCCCTGATTGGTGATTAACGGATGATTGACATTTTACTCCACCTTAACGAACAGAGGTAGGAACGTGCGCCCATCGCATTTTATTTTAGTTTAGTTGAGCTTAGTTTAGTTTTTGAACCTGGTTTGCTCAGAGTAAATATGAATATATGGTGGCGTATGTTCCCTCAAAGCAGAGAATGTTGAATAAACGTTATTTTATGATTGCATTACATCTTCTAAGCTTTATGGTGAGAAACAACCTTTATTTTAACATAGCTTAATAGGAATCATCAGTCAATATTGAAATTCTGACATTAAATCACTGTTTAATTTTAAATGTTTTTAATGGCTGGGCTTAGCTCCTCTGCACTCACCAGAATATATTTTACATTTTAGATTATTTAAACTAGCAACTCTTGCATAGATGCCAGCTTTGCACATCTTTCTCAGTCAGCTTCATGAGGGAGAGTCACCTGGAATTTCAGTTAACAGCTGTGCTGAAATATTTGAGTTAAAGTTGTTAGAGGTAGAGTTACAGGTATACAGTGAATAGCTCTATTTGAGTAATGTTCTAATCCATATTATGGCAAAACTACTTAATCACGTAAAGAAATGACTTTAAGTATCCTCAAGAGCAGTCACAATAAATGTTATGATGAAACTGGCTCTCATCAGGACCACCCCAGGAAAGGAACATCAAGAGTTATCTCTGTTGCACAGGATAATGAAGTTCATCGGAGTTTCCAGCCTCAGAAACCACAAGTTAACAGCTCTCCAGATAAGAGCACCTAAATGCTTCACATAGTATTTAAGTTTAACACTTAAGTTATTAAGTGGTTCCTTATGTATTCCTTTTTAGTCTGGATGACTTCAGTATTCATTTACATTGTAGGAAAAGGTGTGTCCAAACTTTTGACTGGCACTGTATTAAATGCAAACAATACATATAAAACTATAACACTGAATGAATGTATAATCAATGTTAAATCAATGTGCACAAACAAATCTATTCTGACGTTGGAGATCAATGTTGTTTTAATACATTATTTTAAAGAATGTTTGAATACAGCATTAGTTTTTAAATAAAAAAACTGAACTGTTTTCAGTATTAGCCTTTCTTAATATTTCCATATTATTCCTAATTTTGACAGATTATGTGAAAACTTCTCAAATATGTACTGATTTACAATCAGGGTGGATTTAACCATTTTCAGACCGTTTCTGTTAATTATGAGCATTAAACTTGGTTTATGGACAATATCCAGTAAATTACAGCAACATATAGATGATTTTAACATAATTGACAGACATTTATTCCATATTTTACTTTGTTTTAACCTTAGACTAGTGTAAGGCTTCTCCTCTAGAATATAAATCATAGGCCTTTGTCCAAATAATTGTGAACAACCCTTGTTATCAAATAATTCATCTACTTTTTTAATTGCAAATAAATGCGCACACTCATACACAGCTTGTCTAGGATTGCCCGTAGAATAAGACTCTCTGAAGCAGATAAACCTATTCACACCATGCCTAATATCTAGTGTGAGCAAGAGGGGTATAATAAAGCCCACATTAGCACTGAGCTATGGAGCTGTGGAGTATCATCATTTTTTGGAATGATTATTATAGGAGGAGTAACGGAGGTTGGGAATGATGTGGGGTGGTGATCATCCAACATCCTGGCCTCAATAAAGCTCTTTTCACTGAATGCAATCAAATCCTCACAACAAATCTGCCTCAAAATCTAATAGAATATAACAGATATCTAATATCCTTCCCTGGACAGTAGAAGCTTCAGTTACTTTAACAGAAAGCGTAGTACAGATTTGGACGCTAATATTTCTGGATTGCTTTTTCAGCACATCTGTTTGTGATGTTGGATGCAGTTTAAAAGTCTGTTTAATATTATGTAACTCAGCATGGACGTGAGAAATGATGCACATATTGGGTTCATTTGTGTCCAAGTTCTAAGTTTAATGTCATCTGATGGGGTGTTTCTCTCTCTGGACAGATGGACAGCATGGCGGCGCTGGCAGAGTCCCGCACAATGTTTGGCGGTTGTTTATATACAACAGCTGGTCAACAGAAACCCCAGCAGCCTGTCAGAGTCCCTTTCAGTTTAACATCCATTACAGTTCCAACTGGAGATGGTCAAAAAAAAAAGTTATAAAATGAGACGCATAGCCAGACAAATTGTTCCAAAACATTTTTTTATTTTTCTCTAAAATGTACGGAGAGGAAAATGACATTTGAACAGACAGTAAACGAGACAGACATGAATGCAAACATATGAAAACTCGTTCCATGTTTGTCTTTCATGAAAGATTTGCGGTGAACAGGTCGGAATGAATTTCATCAGGAATAGAATAGAATAGAATCTGGCTGAGTGTGGTTTGCTAGTTTGTGTGGACATAACGGAACACTGGTTGTAGGTCTTGGATGGAGCGTGTACATGTAAACACACACACATACACTTACACACACACTCATGAATGAATGAACAAATGAATGAATGAAGCTGCGTTTCATTTACCTCGGATGTCTGACTGCCTTCCAGCTTAGCATTCATCAGATATCAGCTATAGCATTGTTAGCATTGTTTCAGGTTAGCACCGCTAGTGATAACAGTTGATAAAAAATGATACAGTATTTTGTGCATCCAGACAGCATTCAAACATCTCCATAGATAGAATCTGGACAGTACTGTGTGTGTACGAAAAATTCCGACATCTGCGCATCTTTCTTAAATGGAACACAACACAAGTTTTACAGTTCTGAAAACAAAATATGATTCCAAAACATTAATTCAGGACACTTGATACGAACTAAAAATGAGGTATTGATACAAATTCCAGAGCAGAAATAAGACTAAAACTGTTATCTGAGTTTAATTTACAATGACTGGTCAAAACTCGGCGTTCTCTTGCAATGCTCATGTTCCTATGGTGCTAGGATCCCTGGGTAATGCAGTTCTAAGCTGGAGAATGTGCAATATGTTGACTATTCCTCATTCACAATTCATACTCTGTCCCTTTACTTTCTAGAACCTAAAAGCAAATCCTGGCTGCTGTGCAAGCAGGGGCTGATGAGTGGAGATCTGCACACGGGCCGTAGTGTCCCTGTTCAACAAGGCTAGCAGATAACTCCAGTATATTCAATGCCATAAAAATAAGTCATATATAAATGTCTTTAAGATTAGCCACTGATGGGAATAGTGCACTGACAAACAGATGCTTCTTAAGTTTACTGTCTATGAGTTCAGCACACAAGTGTGTGTGCTCACCCAGTCAACACACACACACACTCTCACACACTCATATGCTCAGGCATTCTCTTTGTGCTTTAGTGTGTAGTCTTCTTGGGTGCCTTTCCAAACTTGGCATCGAGCCCCAAACCTAAAAAGCAGAGAAATTAAAAAGAGAGAAAGAGAGATCAAAATAACATTCAACCACAGCTTTCAGCCTGTGTAAAAAAAAGCTCATATTAAACTGAATAAAGTGAAACTTACACAATATTTACTAATATTTACCACCAGATTAGCATGGTAAAAACTAAGGATATAATGAATACTGTATTTGGATTCTTGTTAGACTGAAGGGGCAGGATGGAGAGTTCGGTCTACATGACTCTTCACACAGTGAAGAAACCCACAAACGTATTTTTCTT
This sequence comes from Astyanax mexicanus, assembly GCF_023375975.1. NCBI lineage: Eukaryota > Metazoa > Chordata > Actinopteri > Characiformes > Acestrorhamphidae > Astyanax > Astyanax mexicanus. The sequence continues at coordinate 34,893,246 of NC_064426.1, read as the reverse complement.
GTTAAAATTTACAATAACCACTATATTGCCATAGTTTAATGTGTAATTTCCATGTCTTTTGCCATTTTATTTATAACAAGCATTAAAAAAACTAGTAGTGCTTTTCAGCTAACTTTCCTGCTCCACCTTAAATGGTGCATCATTTAAACTAATTTCAGTTTTCCAAACAATGCCATATGCAGGTCCTGTCAGCCCACAGTAGTGCCATAAACCAGCCAATAAAAGCAGAGCTTATCGTTTGTTTTTGTGTTTTTTCATTCACAAGTAGAACAAAAATCTGTAGGTTTCCATCTGAGGCAGGGTTGTATATGGAAATACCACAGTTGTCACATACTTGCAGTTTTTATACACCACAAATCAACTAAAAGAATTAAAGCATTCTTCTGCTCTTTTAAGTAATCCTAATTAGTCTTGATTATGTTCTTTGAGAACGTGTATGATATTTATGTGAAAAAAGACTAAATTGATAAAACTGGGAATGACTGCCAATACTGGACACAGATAGTGCTTTGTGACAATGCCAGCTGTAAGAAGCGCAAGTCTGACATGACTTAAAGAGGAATTCTTAGCTTTTATAGAAAATGCCTAATGCTTTCCAAAAAAAATAAATAAATAAATAAAATAATCTAACATATCCATACTCTTCATATTTACTCTGTAAGTGCTGCACAAAAAAAAAAAAACGTATTTTTGAGTTAAATTCTGGTTGGAAAGAAAGGAATTCTCCGAGATCCCAACTGACCAATGGAGACTGATCCTAGATTAGCGGTCTTAGACAAAGCTGAATATGACCCTTCATAAAGCTACTGCACAGCCTATACACTCACGCACAATAGGATTACAATCAAACCTAAGCCCTTAAACCTGCAGCGGCAGAAAGAGAGAGAGAGAAAGAGAGAGAGAGAGAGAGAGAGAGAAGAGACTGGAGACAGCTCATTACTGAAAAAGAAACAGAGGCACAAATAGGGTCTGATTTAAAAATCCGCAGCAAGATAAAGGTGAGAACCCAGCTCCAAAAATATTAATAAATAAACCCCTCCCCCTTTCTGTCTTGTTTAATACTGTTAAAAATATACCAGATCAGAATGAGGTAGACAGGAAGCAGAAATACTCACCCAAGAAAACGAGGATGGTTCCGAACCATTGCACGGGGCTGATTACGTTTCCGAACAGCAGCACCGAGCCCAGGATGGTGAAGAACTTCCGCGTGGTCGTGACAATAGAGCAGGTCAGAGGTCCAAAATACACAACCGTCATAAAGATAAAAGTCTGACAGAAACATGGGGAGGAGGACGCTGTTACTTTGACTGTGCATTATTACAGCATTGATAATTAGTAAACAACAGGAGTATGTTTAACTGTATTCAGAATTATATACAGTATAGAGTGCATGACAAATGAAGTGAAAAAGTGAAAGAAAAGAAGAAAGGGGTGAAAAAACAACAGTAAAAAGAAGAAAAAGCAAAAGCAGGGTTCATACACTTATACACTTTTTAACCAATAAATTTCCATGCCTTTTCCCTGCCTTCGCTGCAAATTCTCATGACCATACGATCTTTAAAACATCAGTACAGACATGGACAATAAAACTAAAAATCCATGTTGAAACTGATTATAATGGGGAGGAGTGAGCGAGCAGATAGAGATGGATAACAAGAGAGTAGGTGAGAGGGAAGCGAAAAAGAAAGAAAATAGGGAAAAGATAGAGAGAAGAAATGCAGAGTCAATAAAGGGAGACAGTAAGAGATGCAGAGAGCAAGAGAACGAGTAAGCTTGACTAGAAACAGTAACTAACAGAAGGAGAGAGCAAAAGGGGGAGTAAAAAAAGTGGAAAACAGGGGTGAGAGGTACAGAGAGAGACGGAGAGAACAGAAACAGAATTACAACAAATAGGAGAAAACACTGAAAGTGGGGGAAAAAGGGACAAGAGAGACTCAGGTCAAGGGGGGGGAGAGAGAGAGAGAGAGAGAAAGTAAGATAGATAGAAGTTAAACAGATTGACAAAAGGGACAGAGAGAAAGAGAGAGACAGACACAAAGACTAAACAAAGAGAAAGAAGAAAAAGGGTGGTAGAAAAGTGTGAAAGAGGGAGAGAATGTGAGAGAAAGAGAAGAAAAGACATCAGTGAAATAGAGGGAAAGAGATGGAGAGGTAGAGAGAATAGAGAGAGAGAGAAAGTAAGATAGATAGAAGTTAGACAGATTGGACAAAAGGGACAGACAGAGCACAAGAGACAGAAACAAAGACTAAATGAAGACAAATAGAAGAAAAAATGGTGGCAGAAAAGTGAGACTGGGAGAGAAAAAGTGTAAAAGAGATAGACAGTCAGAGAGACAGAAACAAGAAACAGTGTGTGAAGCAAGAGCGCGGGTAAGAGAGAAACAAAAAAAACGAAGAAACTGGGGAAGAGATAGAGAAAGATAGAGAAGAAAAACAGAGAGCAAGAGAACGAGTGAGCTTGACAAGAAAAACACTACAAAAAAAGGCAAGGAAGAGAACAACAGAGAAAAATCAGTGGAATAGAGGGAGAGAGAGAGAGAACAGTGAAGGAATAAAGACAAATAGGAGAGAACACTGGAAAAGAAGGAAGAAAACAAGACATTGGGGAAACGAGCGTTCGTGAGAGACACAGAGGTCAACAGAGAGAGTGAGAAAAAGTAAGACAGAAGTTAAACAGATTGGAGAAAAAGGGACAGAGAGAACGCAAGAGACAGACAAAGAGTAAATGAAGACAAATAGAAGAAAAAACAGTGGTGGAAAAATGGGAGAGTAGGAGTGACTAAGAGAAAGAGTGTGAAAAAGCTAGACAGTCAAAGAGACAGAAACAGGAAACAGTGTGGGGAGCGAGAGAGCAGGTTAGAGAGAAACAAAAAAGGGAAAACTAGGGGAGAAATAGAAAAGAAAAACAGAGCTAATAAAAGGTAGAGAGAGAACAATGACAGAATTAAGACAAATAGGAGAAAACCATGGAAAAGATGGAAGAAAACAACACAGTGGGGGAAGAGGCGTGAAAAAGAGAGTAAGAGCAAGAGAAAGTGAGACAAAAGTTAAACAGACAGAGAAAAAGAATGAGAGAGAAAGAGAGAAAGAGAAAGAGAGAGATGTATAGTACCTGTCCTAGAGCGCTGGTGATGCCAAAGAGCATGATGTTGTAGATGACGCTGGGGTAGCGATCAGCAAAACTCAAAAACTCCCACACCTCACCTGTCCACAGCACAGCTGGAAGAGGACACACACACAAACACACAAACACACACACACACACACACACACACACTATTTAAAGGTATAAAATATCTCTCCAGTCTACAGCTCTGACACAGACAAGCTGCTCTGATTCAGTGCTGGAAGAATTTATCTGATATAAGTGCTCTAAGGTACTGTTAAAATCCTGTACTTCAATATTTTCCATTTTTCCTTTATATGATGTGGTTTTAGGATTCTTGGAGTCTTCTTTATGTATCGATCTAAGCTGGCCATGTTGGCAGTCGTTTTATATTTAGCCTAAATATATTTTTCAGACAGTGAAGGCTTTAAAAATCGTTTAAAATTCTTTCCCAGACCCATCTTCCTCTACAACTGTCTTTCTGAAGGCCCCAGAGAGCTCTTTTTAAAATGAATGGGTCACCATGCCCTGACCTAAAACAGGGATTCCGCTATCTTGACTGATCATGTTCATTAAAGTAGTTACCTGTATCTGCCTGTATTTATCTGATTCAGTGATTCAAATGTAATTTGTAAAGATTAGATTTAACATTTCCACACAGCCCTGAAAATATCTGTGCTACATTCATACAAAAAAATCTATTCTGTGTCTCTTCAACCATGTAATGTAAACAGAGCCAAAGACAGGCTCCTCCAAAAAAAATGCTCTTAGTGATGTTTTAATCATCTGTGCCAAATTTAGACATCTTAAGAAGCAGCAATAAACATCAGGGTGTCTAAAGTGTTTCGTCACAAGAAAATTGCATTTCTATTTTAATACTATTCAAATCAAGCTCAGCCTAATTATATTGCTTTGACCCTAAATCATCTTGTTAAAGGAGAAATCCGGTGTGAAATGGACTTGAGGTGTAGTGAAACGTGATGACGAATACAAAACATTTGTTAGATAGCCTACATTTCCCCCACAATTCCATAATACAGTGGTTTTAGACAATGCTTCCAACAGGCTTAAAATGCTAGTGATGGGGGCATAGCTTTGCTCGTGCAAAGAAATCACTATTTTACACCATTAACAACTTTAACACAAACTCAAAGTGGCTCCAGAATTCAGAGGGCCCTCGCATTTAAAAGGAGGCACTAAGAACACAAGGAATAAACTTTGAAAGTTCACAGGGAGTGTAATACAAATAAATAAATAAATAAAAAGTCAGGATAATGATCGAATAGATAGGATAGGTAAATAAAATTATAAAATTATAATGCAAAATTAATTCTGTTGAAATGTATGAATATTAAAGAGATATTATTAGCAACAGTTGGAACTCATGCATTTCCACTGAATTAATTTTAATTAGTTCACTAGCATTGTACACCTGTTTCGGTAAGGTGGGGTAAATGCAGGTGGGCTATTCTCCTTTAACCTCACATTTCATTCAGTTTGAAGCCTCAATCACATAACACACACATTGCAATTCATTTATGTTGCTGATTAGGGGTGTGCCATATCGTATCGTAAGCGATAATATCGCCGACATTTTTGAATATCGTGAACGATATTTCATCCTGAAATATCGCGCCATATTACCCACCCCAATTATCACACCAGGGTACTATTTTTTTTTCCACACTGTTCTCATTTCCCATTATATATCTACTATATAAAGTAGATTTTATTTTAATTGTAGATATATGGAGATATTTGGAGTGCATCTTTAGGATAATGACATTCTGGATCATTGACTTCTGATACAACCCAGATAAAACTTTTGTATTTTTTAATTTCTCAGTTAGGGGTGTGCCAAATCGTATCGTATGCAATAATAAAATTTCATTTAATTTTGTTGCAGTTGTGTATTTTTGATTGTTTTTTTTTTAATTCAGTGTTTTGTCATATCGCCAAGAGTATCGTTATCACAAAAATACCATGAAATATTGTGATATTATTTCAGAGCCATATCACCCACCCCTATTGCTGATGATACACATAAAACTAAGACATGATGATTACTATAGTAGGCAAAATGTCTGGACTGGCATTATGAATAGAAAAACACTTCAGCACTTTCCATTTGTTAATTTGTAGCAATGAATTCTATGCTAATCTGAATAAACCGCTTCCTCCGCTCATATTCAATCTATTATCCTGCAAGCAATGCAACTCTTTCCTATTCCGTCTGCATGCCGCTGAGTCTCTCTTTAAAAACTTTATTAAACAGGGCCAGTCACACTGAGATCTCCATCTCTTTTCCCCAGGAGTGTGTGATGAGATTAAAGTGCGAGGAGCTGAAAGATTAAAAGCGTGCGGCTGAACAGATGCCTCTCCGGCCCTGCCGAGACCGTCTGACCAGCTGCCTAACACCAGCGGGGCTGCTCCCTTTAACACCGCCTTCAACACAACCCAAACCCACAGCTACAGCTGCAAATACGCTGGAGCAATAGCTCCCCCTTCTGAAGAACAGATAAGACAGCAGGCATGAGGGCAGTCAGACACCTAAAGAACATCATCTTAAAGAAGCATTCAGTCACAATGCTTACAGACCTTTTAATGATACAAAACATGCATTGCAATAAAGTTTTTAAACAGACAAGATGTTTAAAAACCCTAATTAAAAAGAATCTGAGACCACCTGTGCTGCTCTTTCTATTTGTTCAGTGCAGACAAATCAAGTAACATGGTTTAGAACATGATAGGACTCACTTTAGACTCTGTTTAAATGTAACCACTTCCTGTGTTTAATATCTGTATTCTAATAAGATTTTAACCACATGCGTTTAGACAGACTATAAAGCTCACTATTAATGAACGTCTATTTTCTGGTCTATTTTAAACACATTTCCCTTCTAATTTTAGCAGACTTTGCCTCTGTGGGTACCTAAGTAAAACTGTAATTATTAAAAAAACATTTTCCTTCAAAGAAAGAATTTTTTTTTTTTTGCCAAAGCAACATTATGGGACTATCGGTATTCTTGGCTTCACCCTTAGATTTTTACCCTTACAAGAGTGCACTTTACACGGGCATTTCTGGACAAGCTAGGAGTTAATATCTACATATTCAAAACTTTTCAAAATCAATTTAAAAAATCATAGTATTGCACCTCCTACACAGTTTACTGTTTATTTATTATTTAATTTCGAAAAGAAAATATTTGCATGGGTAGTTTGTTAAACATATCCTTTTTCTAAATGATAACATGATAATTTAGAGGGTCACAATGACACAGATATCATTAAGGTCAGAGTGTTCTGGGACTAACTGAGGACACAGAGCTAAACAACTCCATGATAAGAACTTATGGTCGTCTTTTTGCTGGACAGGCTGGAGCTGATCAAATTATCTGAGCTGGTCAACAAGCTGTTAACTGGATACTGCTGATGAAGTCATATTGATGAATTCTATTCAAATGTATTTGATCCTATTGGGTTTGTATATAATTCGCATAAAGATATAACTACTTAAAGGTGTGACATGTTAAGGTAGGAGAGAAGATGCCCAAGGGTACGCTCACCTCCATTGACCCATTAAAGTACTTTATTCTTTTCTAATATACCTCCTTATGTATGCTGCTTTTTATACAACTCTGGAAAAAAATAAGAGACCACTTAAAATTGATGAATTTCTTTGATTTTACCAAATTGAAAGCCTCTGGAATATAATCAAGAGGAATATGGATGATCACAAGCCATCAAATCAAGCTGAACTGCTTGAATTTTTGCACCAGGAGTAAAGGCATAAAGTGGCATAAAAAGCAGTGTGTAAGACTGGTGGAGGAGAACATGATGCCAAAATGCATGAAAACTGTGATTAAAAACAGGGTTATTCCACCAAATATTGATTTCTGAACTCTTGAAACTTTATAAATATGAACTTGTTTTCTTTGCATTATTTGAGGTCTGAAAGCTCTGCATCTTTTTTTTTTTTATTTCCGCCATTTCTCATTTTCTGCAAATAAATGCTCTGAATGACAATATACTGCCTAAACTGCTTCAGAAACTGAAGCGGCCTCTTAATTTTTCCAGAGCTATATATTTGTAATTCTGAAACAACTATTCAAGTACACTTTAATATATTGTCAATTCTAAACTTTCATAAGTCACACTTTCAAGTCATGCTTTGGTAAATTACCCCACAATCACCAATGTTAAATATTTTCTCCTGTGTTGCAGTAACATACCCGAGCCCAAAAACAGCGTGGACCACAGGTTCACGTTCAGCATCATGTGATTGGCTCCTGTCTGGAAACGTGCTCTCATATGATCCTGAGCCACGCCCGTCAGACCATCCAAGGTAAGAGACAAAAGCTAAAACAGGAAGAAACACAAAACAGGTCTGACACCAAAATAGTCAAAGGCTTATAGACTAGGGTTGGGTGGTATTTATACTGTCATTCCATGTCAAAACATCACTGTGGTATAAATATTACTGAGGATTTTTAACACTGATAAATAATCAAATACAACATTCAGTTTGTTTACAGACTAAGTGAACACTTCACACACTTAAACTCCACTTATATTAATTTTTTTTCTAACTTTTTCCCCATTTTCTCCCTACTTTGCTTAGCCAATTATCCAACCCACTAATTAGGACTTCCCCCATCACTAGTGATGCCCCAACACCAGGAGGGTGAAGACTGAAGCATGCTGCTGCTGATGCAGCACTGATGAGTAGCCAGCTCGCTTGGAGGAAAGCATAGCGACTTGGTTCCGATACATCAGCTCACAGACGCCAGACAGGTCAGACAGCTCAGTACAGCTCTTTTTGTTTAACTAACCGGAGTACTGGTGATAAAATCTCGTTTCTGAGTGAGTGAAGCCTTTTATTCCCCTATTATCAGCCACTTCAATCAAAACATTGTAAATCTAGGTTTACTGTAAATAAACTAAAGCACTATAGTGGAGAGATGCGTGAAGATTAATATCCAGGACTTGTTTGACTTTGGAAGAATTCATTTTTTATGCATCTAGGCACCCCCCAGCAACAAGATCTGCTGGAATGAGAAAGATCCTCTATTATCCACTACCTTAGTTTATTCTTAAAATACCCTATATTAACTGAAATATACATACCTAAGCATTTATTTTAATACTAATAATAATATTGGTGGCTGATAAACAAGACTTTCTCTTTTACCAACGCTTACTAAAATAACATACCTGTCTCACTGTCAGTATAAGGCATTTAAAGAATTAATTGTCTATATTGAGATTCCCAGTCATGGATCTATTAGAGGACAGTTCACTTCCAGTCTTGGAGGAACCTCTCTCTGGTTGCTGGGATTTTCCAATTTCCAATTTCCAGTTCTTAAAAAAACATTCATATCTGTTTGGTGCTTTCCCAGCTCAAACACAAATCACAGTTTTGACTCAATGTTCACTGTCAAGTTTTTTGGTTTTGTTTCAGTAGAGAAAGCACCAAACTTGAGAGATGTGAGTAGATTAATATCCAGGACTTGTTTGACATTGGAAGAAATTATTTTTAATGCATCTAGGCACCCGCCCCAGCAACAAGATCTGCTGGAATTAGAAAGATCCGCTATTATCCACTACCTTAATTTATTCTTAAAATTCCCTATATTAACTGAAATATACATACCTAAGCATTTTTTTAATAATAATAATATTGGTGGCTGATAATGTTTGTAATAATGCACATTTTTAATCACTTTGCTTTTTTATAGAATCTTATATGCAGATTCAGTGGCTTTGGCTTTGACATGGACAGAAAACTAGTGGTCTTTTGTTTTTTTTTTCCCCCCACCCGTTTTAAGAAAGTGGCTCAATTTTAGTGAGCACCCTATCCTGTAGCCATCCTAAATGCACATGAATGAATGAGCTATTTTGGTCTGTATTAACCAAAGAAATTAGACACATCAGACACGTCATATTTGGGGGGAAAAAAAATCTTGTTTTAAGACACCATTAAAATGTTCTAATACCGCCATATATGGTATTCAGTTAAACTGCCCAACTCTATTACAGGCAAAGATCAAATAGATTTGTCACTAAAATAGATGTGACTAAAATTGCTTAATTCATTTTATTGAGCAAAAAATAAAAAAAAAAAATTTTAAAAAATGAAAGCAAGTGCTTTACACTCACCAGCAGCATCTCTCCAAAACCGAAAATATGTTCATCTGAGGTGGTGGAGCCCTTATTGGGTTTGTAGAGGAAAAGTGCCACACCAGTAACAATCAGGAGCACACACAGATACTTGGCCATGGGGTACTTCTTCCGCAGAATGGTCACTCCTAAGATCATCACTACAGAACCAAAAGCACATTAAATCAGCATTACTGGGAACTGGTACTTCTTGCTTCTGGGCTCCCCCAACAATCAGGGTTAGGGTTAGTGAAATTCATGCTTTAAGCCACCTCTAAATGACACATAACACACTTTATACATGCATTTCTGGACAAGCTTAGAGATACATAATATCTGCTGAAAGTGAAAGAAGCATGTGGACTGAGGCTAGAAAAACATTATAGGATTGTACATAAAAAATATGACTTGGGTCAAGCAGCACTACACAGTTGTCATGAGTGTTGCCTGGCCCTAGTAATAGACATTATTAACCCTATTACAAATCAGTAAAAACTGTCTACTAAAATCTATTAAAATACTATTAAATTGTGCTATTTATAGCATGTTATAAGTCTGTGAGTTAAAAACATGCATAACAAGATACATGTATAAGAAAATGTTATTATAAGTTAATAACACTAATAGTGTGTGTGTGTGTGTGTGTAAGCATTAAAAGGCCTGGAGAACTGTTCACTTACCTGGGATAGGTTTACATGACTTCCCCAATACCTAGAACAGAAGAACAGAAATAACAGAGAAATCATTCCAAATACGATAAAATTATTTCTGGTACCTTCACAGCATCTCCTGATAACTAAGGCCAGGCTCATTTTACAATCACTTTTTTTTCCTTTTTAAATCAGTGTTGAATTAAGTTTAGATTTTATCTTTAATCAGATTCATTACTTTAAGTCTTATGACTAAGTCTGTAAGATAATTTATTAAAAATGTATTTTCATCGTTGTCACAATATGATTTTTCATGATACACACATTAAAAGAGCTGCAAAACTCAAATTGCTCCTGGAGAGGGAGCTCTTCATGCTCTGCAGACTGAAGGCCCATGACATAACGAGGCTGGAGGAGCAAGGCAGATTCTGATGTGGAACCAACACTGTTCTGGTTCACAAACCTAATTTTTCAGGGTTCGTCTCTTTTCCACCAACAAAAGTAGGTTTCAGAACCAGGAATGTTCGTTTGCAGCGAGAACCAAAGAATACTGTGTTCTTTAGCGCAAAGTGTGTTCACTGCTGCTGTGCAACGCCCTCCGTTGATGACGTATGATATGACGTTTTGACAGCTGGTTCATTGAAAAGCATCACAATTCTTATAAACCCAAATGGAACTGATTCAATAACCAGAGTTTTTTTGTTGTTGTTGGAAAAGCACTCAGAGTGAGGTAGAGGTCCACAGTGAATGCACACACCAAACTAGATAGATAGAGATAGATAGATACTTTATTGATCCCTGAGGGGAAATTTTGGGCAGCGGGTATACACAGTACACAAAAGTTACTATGGAAGGACATGATTAAACAATACTTATAAAAATACAAATGCAATAAAATATAAAGTATAAAAGTACAGTCTGTAGTGTGTAATAGAGGTAGTTGCAGTTGAACACAGTAGACAATGAACACCAGTTGATGTGCATATTATGAGGGTAACTGATGCCAGCCAAATTTGCAGTGCAAGCTTGTGTGTCTGCAAACTACTTCATAGCCTGGGAGAAATGAGAGCAGCCATGTGCCAACAAACCTTTAAGGAGCCTAAACTAATTTAGGATCTTAATTTATCGCATTCCACTTCGATATTACACCTTTTTTTTTGTCCATATTGTGCACCCCTACTATTGACTATAATGAATATTTAAATTGAATCTTTTATCACAGAGACTTTAAAGAGTAATAGAGTGCTAACCTGTGTGGGGTAGTTGACATACTGCAGAGCAGAGTTACTGGACACCATGGCCCCCAGATAAGTCAAAGCACACACGCCATAGAGCCAGCTCCGCGTGTGGTCTGGCCTGGAGCCCTCAAAAAACTGGATCACTGTTCGGTAGCAGAGGATGAGAAAGGGAAGAATGAGAGAGAATGAATACCAATGAGGAAAAAATGGGAGGTGAATGGTAATATGAGAGGATGACTCACAGATTCGGGCAAAGACAGAACTGATGATGCACTGGATAAGGACAAGAGTGGTGGCATAACGAAACTTCTCCTTTTTCTCCCCCTGGCTGTAGTCTCCTCGTGTGCTGAAACACAACAAAGGGTTGGAGGGAGGTGCTTATCTAGTACAGGTTTCCAACCTTAACAAACCAAACTGTAACTTGAAACAACAGTAGAATCTAATCATGCTCCTCTCAAATGAGCTTAAAAGAAAAGGTCAACACCCTGCAGGCCAGACTTAGATGTTATAAACTAGGAGTGTCATTAGTGTGCATCCTAGGCAGGGAAACCGATGGTTAATTTAACCACAATAATTATATGTGACTATAACAGTAGTTTTCCAGGTATTCTCCACAGCATAAGATGAGCAAGCTATGCCGTTCTAAATTTGGAGCCCAGACATCTACAGCACTTGTACAAAGGGCACAGTGCTAGGATTTTGAAATAAGACACTACCGTGGTGTAGTGATGTAGGACTATTGCGAGTAGTGTCCCATGTGTATTATAAAGGGGAATTTGGAGTAGCCGGTCATAGATGTGAAAAAAGACAAGACTTTCTCTTTTACCAACTCTTACTAAAATAACATACCTGTCTCACTGTCAGTATTAGGTATTTAAAGAATTAATTGCCTGTATTGAGATTTCCAGTCATGGATCTATTAGAGTACAGTTCAATTTCAGTCTTGGAGGAACCTCTCTCTGTTTGCAGGGATTTTTGATTTTCCAATTTCCAGTTATTAAAAAACCCATCCATGTCTGTTTGGTGCTTTCCCAGTTCAAACTCAAATCACAGGTTTGACTCAATGTTCATGGCCAAGTTTTTTTGGTTTTGTTTCACCAGGGAAAGCACCAAACTTTTCTGGGTACAGGCCTTCCGGTATTGTATCTTAAGCAACCATGCAATGTGGAGAGATGTTTCTATTTTTAAGTCATTCTAAACATTTGTTTATTCAAGCCTTTATAATTATATGCACACCTTGGTAACTTTTTGACTAATTAAAACATAAGAAACAAATAGTCATAAATCCATTGATACTTTAAATCTTTGTTACTTTTATTTGAATCTCACTTTTTGTCCTTTTCTTTTAGTTTTGCTTGTATTTGTTTATTTTTTAATGTAGTAAATTTCAGTGTTATTGAATATATAGGCATTGTGAAACTGGCCTATTGTTGTACGGTATCCTAAACAACTTTCGTACAAAAAAAAGAGTTTGGTTTATTAAATAAAATGGTTAAAATCATTTTAATCTGACTAATAATCCGCAGATCAAAATAATTGTTAAATGCAGCCCAACCTAGTTCAGTATGGAGGTCGAAAAATAACATAAGTATAAATAAATAAATAAATAAATGCACATAGAAATGAATAAAAAATATATAAATAACTTAAAAAACATGCAGAAAATAATTGTGAAGATAAATAAATAATCTAATAAATACATTGTCATAACAAAGAACACACTTAACATTATATCAGAAATCTATTTCCATATTTTCATGCATGAACCCAACATTTATTTATTTATTTCTGCATTTATTTACATGTTTCTGCATTTCTTCATGTATTTATTTAAACATTTCTTCGTTTATTTTTTATAATTATTTATTTCCACATTTCTACATATATGTATTTATTCATTTATTTATTTCAAAATTTCTCCATTTATTTAGATATTTATTTATTTCCACCTTTTTTCCCTTTATTGATTTATGTATTTCAACATTTCTTCGTGTATTTAATGATTTATTTCCACATTTATGTATTCATTTTTTAAAAACAGTTCTACGTTTTTTTCTCATATTTCTTCATGTACTTGTTTTTAGGTCTGTATTTAATTGTTTTTATTTATTTCTGTATTTACATAACTTATTTACGTATTTCTATAATGTATTTATTTATGTATTTGTATATTAACACTTCAGTCCACTACATAGGGAGGATGGAATCAGTTGAGATTCACCTATTAGTTCAGTAGCTAACTAACTACCAGCTGTCAGGTTTCTAGATAAATATGTAAGAGTATTCCTCACAGCTCTTTAAAATAGCTAGATTTAGAGTTAGCTAACCGCTTTATGAGTGAGCTAGGCTAGGCTAGCTGTAGCTGGGTTATATCTAACGTTAAATCTCAGTGGCCGGCTGGAGCCTCTCAGTAACTCACATGGTCTCCTGCAGTATCCCGTAGTAGAAGTAGCAGATGAAAACTCCGAGGAAACAGACAGCAAACCGCACTCTCTCGTTCTGCCAGAGCGAGCCCTTCACCGCGCCTTTCCCCGCAACCATAGTGTCGTCCAGTAACGCCGGTAAGACCGGGATGGCCACAGTCGCCGATCCGCTCGGGGGACCCCGTAAGCCCGCGTCCCGCTCCACTCTCCCGGCTGTGTGGAGTGCGGAAATGGAGCCGCGGTGAGAGGAGCTTTAGGCGGGGATGAGGGCAGGGGGGTTTCCCTGTGCCCGCAGCGCTACTTAACAGCTCAGATAAATGATCCCTGACATATAAAACACCCTGAGAAATGTGAGAGAGAGACAGCTGTTACCTGTGCTTTACTGAAACTAGTTCAATAGAGCTCGAATAGCTATCATGTGTCTTGTAGCATCCTGTAAAGGCTGTCTATTTAAGTTATTTGTCTGCTCCTGTGTTAAACCTAAACACTGATTTTCTACCTATAGGTAAATTAACTACAGTAGTTAGTTAGCTGGGTTAAATATCTTAATAAAGGCACTATAGTCCCTTTTCTTCTAATCTACTGTAGACCACACAGCAAGTGAAGGCTGAATGTTTTCATTTCATGTGGAGGACCAGAGACCGTCTACAGAGGAGAACACCCACTTAACAAAGAGTTCCAGATTTTCTTAAATAACCAGAGAGCGCTCCTGAGGGAGTCCAAAATAAATGGGTTCATATGGAAAAAAGTGGGCAAAATTACAATTTATAAATGTTTGATTATTTTCATACGGAAAAATTGTCTGATTTCCTCAACACAGAAACAGAAGAGATATATAGTTACCTAGTAGATCTACTTCACTACTGTACATAAGTACTAAAGAACTGTATCTGTACTCTACTCCAATACATTTTTATAATATTCAGTTTTATTTATACATCACTTTTTATAGCAAATGTTGTAACAAAGCAGCTCTACAGAGATACGGGTGCCTGTTTTCTGTAATAACCACACAAAACAATACTTGTATGTTTTTTCCCCCAGTACTTGAGTAGTACACTGTAGAATAAACCACTGCAATACTTAAGGTAAAAAAAATAAAAAGCAGTGTGTAAGACTGGTGGAGAACATGTCAAGATGCATGAAAATGTTGATTTCTGAAATTTTAAAACTTTATTGAATTAACTTGTTTTCTTTGCATTATTTGAGGTCTGAAAGCCTTTTCATTTTTTTTGTAAATAAATGCACTAAATGACAAATTTTTTATCTGGAATTTGGGAGAAATGTTGTCTGTAGTTTATAGAACACTGAACACTGAAGTGGTCTTTTATTTTTTCCCAGAGCTTTATATAGCGGTTACTTCAGCATCAGCTCACCAACCAGTCATTTAGCTGACAGTAGCATAAAAGCTAGCGAATCTGTTGTGTAAAACCTATGTTTTGAATAAAATGGAAATATTCAGATATGGTTTCTTTACATTTTTGGCAAAATAACACATACTACTTCCCAAAATTAAAGGAACATCATGAACAGGTGGCTAGACACTATTTTTAATTCGATTTTTAGCCGTTTAGCTCCATTTACCACCATTCATTAAGGGCTCACTCGCGGGCGCCCTCTGGAGGTCTGCAGTCATTTTCTGATAAAACCGCTAAGATTAAAAAGTGGGCAGGCTCGTTATAAAGCAGCTCTGGCAGGACCAATGCTAGTTTTGAGAAGATGCCTTTAAAACATGCCTGATTTTCCCCCTCATAACGAAGTTAAAGCTGGGCTTATGTTATGATTTTTACATTCCACCTTAAATAGAGATGATGTGGCATTCAGCCATACTGTTACCTGTTCCATTTAAGGTGGAACAGATAATTATTTTATTGGCAGTACACAGGGAGTCTAGGCAGGTGTGTTATTATACTGAAGCCGGTATGTTATTTAAGATCAAACTTTTTTATTAAGATCGTAATTCAGGAATAAATGCATAATTTTAGCCTCTGGACACATTATTTAAAGGTTGGCGGACCCATAAACAAATGCCACACACACGACTTCTCATTTTCTAGGCAATTATAGCGTGTTATATTTTCATTTCAGTAGCAGATGGTGTTAGGCATTAGATTAAGACCGCTACTTGCAGAAACACCGGTCCTTTCTGAACACAAGGCGCGGTAAGATTTTACGTCTTGGGATGTGGAGGAAAGCGATTGGTCCAAATAAGCGCAACAGCTCTGACTCGGACCAATGAGAATGCCTGGATTAGTTCGAAGGCGTGGCTTCTGCTTCCAAAGCATAACTACACGTGTCAAGTGTGAGAGCCAGCCACTCATCAATAACAACACAGTCTGTTATTATAACTAAGAACAGGCTGTGCTGCTGAATGAGCAGGTTTAACTGTGCATGTTTTTCTCTTCAGGATCATCCTTAAGACCACTCAACCACAGCATGGACTGTTCACACCTCTGCCTACATGTTTATTTTACTGTAACACGTTTAAAATCGCACTACTATACTTTCTGCACTAGATCAGTCATGTTCTGTTATATCCATACCATACTAGTGCGTCCTGATTTCAGTAATTCAGTTCAAAATGTTCAAAATTACAACTAATGAAAACCCAAAAATCAGTCTCTCAGAAAATTATAATATTATATAAGACCAATTGTTACTTTCAGCAGTGTGGGCAGTGTCCTAAGTCCTGCTGGAAAATGAAATCTGCATCTCCATAATAGTTGTCAGCAGAGGGAAGCATGAAGTGCTATAAGATTTTCTGGGAAAAAAAACTGTACTGACTTTAGACTTCATTAAGCACAGTGGACCAACACCAGCAGATGACGTGACTCTCCAAATCATCACTGATCATCAGTAAATTTTACATTTCATTTGGAAATCAAGGGATCAGAGTCTGGAGGAAGAGTGCAGAGACACACAGTCCAAGCTTCTTGAGGTCTAGTGTGAAGTTTTCACAATCAGTGATGGTTTGGAGAGACATGTCATTTGCTGGTGTTGGTCCACTCTGTATATCAAGTCTAATATCAAGTCTAAAGGGGTTTCATTGGCTGTAAACCATAATCCTTAACATTAAAAGAAATAAACGCTTAAAATAGATCACGCTGTGTAATACATCTGTACAATATGAGTTTCACATTTTATTTTCACATTACTGAAATAAACTAACTTTTCACTGATATCCTATTTTTTTTAAGATGCACTAGTACATTACGGTAATCATGTACATATTGCAATCTTGGTATAATTTTAACACAATTTAGTTTAGTATTTTATATATATATTTTTTTTTAAGTGGCATCCTTTAGGTAAGAATCAAAAAAAGATCTTTAAACTTGACATTTTGATTTGTATTTTTCCTTATGTTATATTCCAACAACATAAATCAAGGGCTTAAAAAATAACATCCAATTTGCAGCAGTATTCTGAAAAGAAACAGGGTCAGAAATAGGCTACTGCTTGTCAATAAGACAACATCGTGAAACACACGTGAACCAAACTTGAAAAAAAAGCCACAATAGGAGGTGACTGTACATAAAAGAAACTGTTCTGAGAACAAACAAACAAACAAAAAAACATTACGTAGAACTTAAATTTAGCCATCAAACCTTTAAAAAAATCCTGAGATTATGGGATTATGTATAGATTGTAGGTAGAACATGGCACAAGAATAAAGCTTCAGGAAATCATTCCTCTGCTTTGTGTCAGTCATTACAATTAGAAAAGAACAATTAATTATCCAATATATATATTTATATACTGCTTGTTTCTTGTAGTGATCTATAATAGTATATGAGCAAAAAAAATGGCACATTTGATCTCTTCTTTCTTTTCCGCTCTATATATATAAAAAAAGAAATAACATTAAACGATTTAACAGTCTCATATTTGAAGATTTTATCCTTCAAACTAAAAGAAAAAAAAATAGTGACACCAACATACAGAACTGTCTGTTCTTAGTGCTATGCTACAAGTACTAGACTTTACATGTTCAAATGCACAGGGCTTCAGACACTGTCTTTGTCATATCTAGAAAATCTAGATGCAAAAATGCAAAAAATATTGAATATCAAAAAATAAAGTCAAGAAAAAATATACATAAAATATAAATCAATCAGAAATCAGTGCTTTTGAATGTTGTGACCATGTTGTGATCATGTTGCTGTACTCAAAACTAGGCAAAACTCTTTACTTTTACAAAAACAATGTTACAAAACCCAATCAGAATAAAAACCAAGGATATCTTAATTGTGCACACAATTCTGTTTCACGTATAAAACTGCTCATATGAGTGATGAAAAATCACCTGTTGAAGTGATTTAGAAAAAGAATAAGTCAGTGTGAAGTTGTTTGGTCAACTTCAGTTTTATCATCTGACAAATTATTGAAACAGAAAAGCACCACACTACCAGTGTGTCAAGTCAAAAATGGTTCCAATCCAAAACTACTTGGATAAAATATACATATGTATATAGCTTGTCAGTTCTGTGGAGATAAATGAAAAACAGAAATAAAAGTCTCAGCAAATACTTCAGTCAAAACCAGTTTAAATGGACGAAGAAACCTTTATACCCTGTATACACCTGGTCACTAGATGTGTATTGAGTATCAGGATTATAGTATCTGGATTTGGCCAAGCCACTTAAATAGTGTGAGTGTAAGTTTAAATACACCCAAGACACATTTAAGATTTAGATTCAGATCTAAATAAATCTGATAAGTCAAACATACTGCTTTAGAAGGTACAACCAGATTTGACACATACACAGCAGTGTAAACATGTCCGTCAGTCTATTCTCCCAGTAAAAACAGTACAACACAAGTAATAATTGCTGTGCAATGAGTGAATTTGCATACATATTCCACCCAATACAGCAATCAGATTTAGTCTGACCAAATGGAGACACATGTGTCTACCAAGTGTACATGCTGGATACAATCCAGATATTCATCACATGAAGTGTCCAGGTCTTACTGAAGTCTAGTCACTCTGTTTTATCACACATACAGTATACCAGAATTCAGTTAATATGTTTTGCAATAGCAAAATGCTCTTCCCTTTTAAAGGCTATGCTGGTGATCATCACAGGCTTGAGTACAGGACACACTGATCTGATGGACCTAGGTATCAGCACATCAGTAATCAGTAATTCCTTGACCTATCTTTTCTAAATGTGGTTTAAAAGTGCAGCAAACCAGTTTGGATGCACCACAGTTCAAACTGTGCATTATTGAAGATAATGATTTTGCTTTTTATCCACTACAAAATACAGTACTGTGCAAAACGATCTTCTGAGGCATCTGAGGAAAATGTCTGTAAAACTGTTTATCCTGTCAGTAAAGATTAAACACCAACAGTAGAATGAAGACACATAGAATAATACACATATTATTTGATTTGATTAAGTGTGAAGTTTAAGCTTTCTTTAGGGAAGCCTAGTCTGTACTATTCATTACCTTTTAATACCTAGTTCAGTATTTTTACTCTATTTTAATACTGTATGTGTTGTATAATATTATACACACAAAACATTTACTGCAGATATATAGTTTGAAACAATTTCCATCACTGCCTGAGGCATTTGCACAGTACTGTGCACATGTTTGGCACATTCCCATATGAAAAATGAACATTTTCCTTGTAAAAATCTAGAAAAGCTTATTGCTTATTTATTTATTTAAGGACTGGGATATCTGTAGCCATGTTAAGGAGTCAGGTGTTTTATACTCAGATCAAACAAATGTGTTTTATACTCAGATCAAACAAATTAAATAGGTTTGAGGGTTTGTCCTGAGAGTGACCATGTTTTGCTGCAGTACTGGTGAGAGATTGTCTTTCTTCTTCTTTTTCTTCTTCTTTTCTTTTTTCTCATGATTTCCCTCCTGTCCATAAGGTTAACACGCTTCAGTCAATTCTTTTAAAAAATTGCCCATAGAAAAAAAAAATCTCAGTCCAATTCTTTTACATTTGTCAGATCCCACCTTGCCATTAATGGAAATGTTTTTTTGTAATGGTTTTATGGTAACTGGTGGCAGAGTCCTTTAAAAGGTGGTAGAGTCTGGGAGGTATGTGTTGTTGCCCACTGTATGTGTGGATGTCTGACAGGAGGCGGGGCTTAGGCCTGAGCAGCCAGTGACAGGCGAGACTGACAGGCCGCGAAACAGCAAGTCCATGGAAGGGAGGAGGGGTTTAAGCAGGCTGACAGGACAGAAGGCGGAGCCTCCGTGTGGAGTGAAGTTGACTTTGTTGGGGTCGGGGCAGGATGGCTGAATGGGTTGATCGCCTTGGCATGGAGAACTAGTAGGGGGAAGGGACAGAGAGAAGACAAAAAAAAAAAAAAAGACTATGAGTTTATTAATGATTTTATTAATAGTGCAAGCTGCATATGTACACTGCAGTCCAGCTATAACTTTGCTAAAATAAACTTCAGATTTTTGTCCCAAAACAGACCTAATGCCAAACCCAAACTTGATTTCACTTCACTTCACTTCGCTCTGGCCATTTTGGGTCGGGCTCAGGAAAACGGTCTGTGATGGAGGTCCACATTTTTAATGCAAATGTTTTAACTATAGAAAGCTATGGCGTGATAAACACAACATAGCTAAGTAACAAGTCAAACTGTGAGGATAAAACAAGCTGCAGAAGTTAGAATGTTATAATCACGCAGCACTGTAGTCTGTAGTAGGCACAATCAGTATCCAAGCAGTAGGGGATTTTAAACACAACCTAGTCCTTAACAGTTTTATGGTAGCCACAATCACATCTTATTCAGGTGACTCTAAAGATTTAAGAATATATTAGAGTAAAACTACTTGATTATACTGATTATATATTTTTGGAAAACTGTTCTATTAGGGATTTATCTGTACATGCATGTGTACTCACAAGGCCTCTTCACACACACGCACTCTCTCACAGCCCTCTGGTGGCTCTCTCTGGAAGGCGTAGGTCTTGTTGGGGCGGGGGGAGGAGGAGGGCGCGTCAGCCACGTACAGGGGAGGAGAGGGAGAGGGGTCCAGCGGGCCACACACCACCATGTCTAACACACAAAACATAAGGAAGAAAGTGTATTATATTATGATAATATAATTGGGGCTTTCCCAGCTCAAACACACCAACTCATCTCAGAAATTGACAGAACAGTTGAAAAAAGTGAGTTTGAGCTGGGAACTGGGAACCAATCAAAATTATTTAAATAAAATTAATTATGTTTTAAGGGTTGCCTAAGATTCTGAAAATAAACTGATTTTATGCAAAAAATAAGACTATAAAGAGTAATTCTTCTGCTGTAAAGATTCATATTTAAGAAGTGGGCATCCATTTAAATGCTGAGGGAAAAACTGGGGCTTAGACACTTTAATCAAAGGCACCACAGCCACGAATGTTGAGGGAGGACAAAGCTCTTTTCCTTCGTTCCCTGCACCCCACCTTCCTGCCTGTCCAGGGGATCAAACTGACAACCATGTGTCCCCAAGCCCACTTCTCTGACCTTTAGGCCACAACTGCCCCTTAAAGGGTCACAGCTGCCCTTAATTGCTGTATGAAGTGAAAACAGGTTCAATAGATTGAGACCAAAATGTTACCAATGAACTTAAAACTACATTTATATCACCTGCACTATGCAGACTTTTCTTTATGTGAAAAAAATGAACCAAATAAGATTTTCAGCCGATACAATAATGTCACAAATCTGTAACGTTTTCACTGTATGTACATAAACACTTGCTACATGCTGGATCTGTCTTTTTTTATATCTGTGATTTAACAGCCTACCAGCCACAGTTACTCACCAGAGTCTGTGATTGGACAAGGGGACTGTGAGGGGGAGAAGAGTCCAGGCGAAGGGTCACTCTGAGAGCCACTGCTGCACCTCTGGGCTGGAACAGGTGCTCTATGACCGTCAGGGACTTCTAGAATCTAAGGTTAAAATATAAACAATACATTACTTAAACACATGTTAAAAAATGCAATTTGTTTTGTTTCTTAATAAATATAATGCTTACATATAACATAAGCCCTTTCATTGAATAAAAATGCATCAAACAATTTTCTCTTCTGGAAGAAATTAGATTGTTTCTATCTGAAATATAGGCAAACATAAAGCATACTAACAGATATATTCAATATAGGGGTATTACTGCATAACTGATTCACAAGTATATGTTTGTACCTATTGTATAATGTCAATACTACTATTTTACCCATACCATTCAGCCCTAACTAGTATGTGCTATAAAGCAGCTAGCGTTTTCTATGCTGATGATTTGATTGATGTCTAGTCAGCTGCCTGCGCACATACGCATGCAAATGCTGACCTTGTGCTGCTCCTCTTGTGACTCAGAAACAAAGACCCCCTCCAGCTCCAGGTTAAGCCCCTCCACGCTGCGCCGCAATCTAGGAGCCAGCCTGCTGAGGGGCAGGAGAGGTACTGTCTGCTCACACAGAGACAGTAAGAAAGGGAGAGAGATAAAGAAAATGGGAATGAGAACAAAATTGCATTATGTGTATCTATCAAATTACAATAATATAATATATTCATGAGTGTGTAATTGTGTAGAAAATGTCTTTTTACAGAATTTACACATGCAATACTTCTATTTGGATTAACACTCATATTAAAAGCCAAATGGGTTTTACTGAAGAGCTCACTTTACACTTATAATCAGTTTTCAAAGTTTCTGTCCTGATAGAGCTTCCCCATCAACTGTAAATGTTATAATTGTAAAAAAAATTGTCTAGAAGCAATAACAGCTCAACCATGTAGTGGTATACCACACACACTCACAGAGCAGGGCCACCAAATGCTAAACCACATATTGTGTAAAAACAGCTTGCACCCAGTCACAAAACGCATTGTATCTTAATGCAACACCAGCACAAGAACTATAAGTTTCTAAGGCCAAATATGCTTATTTAGTTGTAAAGGTGAGATGCCTGCATACAAACCATATAGTGTGGTTTTTCCAATCAGTCCTTTACCATGTAGAGTAATCCATTTTCATAATAAATTACGTAATAATAAATTATGTAATAATTTTAGTACAAAAAATGCCTTTGAAATATTTAAATCACCTGCCAATGCATTGATTTTTCATATCAAATAGAAAAGGAAGAACTTCTTGTGAATGTTAACTTGTTGCCTCCGTGTGTGCGTGTGTGTGTGTACAAAATATTAATAACAGTGGCTCAGTGATGCCATCTGCCAAGATAAGCCAGGCTCTATTTAAATCTCTGTTGCTATATGAATGTGGAACTGTTGCTTTTCTGAACATCATTCCACAGAGCAAAGCTCACACACACACACACACACACACACACACACACACACACACACACACACACAAACACACACACACACACACACACACACACCCCTCCCTACATACATATGTTCTCACTCAACACATCATGTCCTGGAAATAAACTTATGCCAACCAACATGCTTGCACATACACATTCATTTCTGCTTACACACACAGTAATGTACAAGCTGAAGGTTGTGAACAGTAAGTGTGAATTTCTCTATGTATTTTTACCTGTGTAGCTCCGGGTGCGTGTAAGTGAATGCTAGGTGGCGGCTGATGAGAGCGGTCATAGCCAGGAGGTGCATGTCTGGAGCGCTTCTGTAGAGAGTGTCTGAGCTTAGCAACCTGACACAAGAGAATGGGGAAAGGAGAATTAGAAGATATATACTACATGTCCCAGCTGAGTATGCTATTCTCTCAAACCATCTAGATCTTTCAAAAACTTTGTACTGGCTTTTTAGTCCAGTAATAATTAACTTTTGTAGCTTTTGATTCAAAGTTAAAGGAATTCAACCATCTCAAATCAGAAAATTAAAGCAGCATTAGGTGTGGGTATCGCCACTGTTTTCCCAGTTTGTTTCGATTTCGATTCAGATTTAATATCGAGTCATTCAGGGAAATTTCAGTTACAATAAATGTATTTATACAAGGAACACTCAAACTGCCATTATTAAAATATTATTGTTTATTTTATAAAGACTTAACACAACAGTAACCTTTTTTTTTAATATCATTTAATGTAGTTAATTGCGCCACCGTGCTTCACTTCCACTTTACTCAAACGTTCATGTGTGGGTAACATATATCGTGGTTCCACAACATTAATGAGGCTTCGGAAGCCATCGTTTTCAACAACGCTGTATGGATGTATATACTGACATTTTAGTTACACAAAACAAAAACATAACATGCTTCATAAATTTCTTATTTCGGGTTTATATAAATCGATATCGGATCATTCAAATGAAGATGGATTTGAATCTAGAAATCTTTTTTTTTTTTTTTTTTTAAACACCTAACTAGCATTATATATAAATTGGCATTTTTTGCTCCTAAGGAAATATAATTCACATTGTCATAAAACATAATTCACGCATTCCCTTGAGCATTGGATTTCACATTCATTTCTGGACAAGCTAAAAAAAAAAAGGTACAGATCCATTAATGAAAGTAAAAAAGAAAAACATTTGGACTGTTGCAGTAGAGTATTATCATAGGATTACAGCAATTCACAGTTTTCATAAGCCTTGCCCTACCCTCTTCACCAGAGTTGACTACATAATGTAGTCAAGAGCTCAGTGGATTCAGTGAAGCATCACAATGATTCTAAAGCTGTTATTTATTTAAAGTAAAAACACTTAATGTAGCTTTAAATAATAATAAGCTACAGTATTTATACCCCATTCTACTACAAATACAACCAGTATGTAATTGGAAAGGGTCAAGCCCTGATAGAGCACGGACCTCTCTCAGATGCTCAGCACTTCCCCATGATGCAGAGCGCTTGTGTCCCAATCCACCTCTTCTCCCCCGGGTCTCCTCAGTCCAGGAACTGGGAGTCTAAATAGATAAAATAAAGAAATCAAACCAGTATTAACAATCACTAACATACAGCATATTGTGAAATACAAATTAAAGAAGCTTCAACCAAGAACTGAATATATTAATAATAATAAAATAAAATGTTACTCTTCCAAGAACTTGATGGTAAGCAACAAAACAGTATATACAAACACAATATAAATAAACACACATTTTATGCTGGATATTCTAAATTTAATTGCATAAACCAAATTATTATATGTTTTATTAGACATTCAGCATTAAATACCTATAATACTTTAAATGGTCCATTCAATACTCGTTCGTTATTATTAGCAATTTATTTCTGCTCAAAATTAACTGTTACTTTACTTATTTTTGTTTTAGCTGCTCTGCCTTTCATTAAAGTTTTTCACTACTAGTAGAATCAATATGACTGTATGTGATGAATAAACTTGCAGAACTGATTTGATGTAATATTGTTATCCATGAAAAGTGTTTTTATTTATTATTAGTAATTATTAGTAATGTACTATTTAAACAAGGCATTTGTTTTCACCATTTCTCTGAAACATATCAAAAATGAGTTTTTATTCAGACAAATGAGCCTTATGGCCACATTACTTCAGCTGATATTTGCAATAAATATTAAGTGTATATAGTGTACATTTTGACCACCATATGGCTTAGCAAGAACTACAGGTAGTTTTAAATACCACAAAGACATTTCGAACAGAAGCTAAAAAAGCATTCACTCACAAGAATCCTTTGACCCACAAGAAGACCTTTATAAGAATCATCTTTCAAAGGTCAAAGTTTTGAATTTCTCACTTTTCATCAGTTTGAAATTGGCTGACATGCTTGTTTTGGTAGCTATTCAGAACGACTTGCAGAACGAGTTACAGTGCATGTCTAATCCTGCCTTAACTGTTTATCACTGTGTATTTGCTGCAATGCACCAGTTCACACAGCAGGACCCACATCATTTGACTGAAACCAGTACTCAAACTCATTGACAGTAAAAGTTGGTAACCTCTTTTTACCCCGGTTTTGGATGGAACTGAAAGAGGTTTCCTCACCCCAGAGACTGCATTTGAATTCTATACAAAGAACGCACAAACACACCTGCTATAAACACCTGTGACACACTCACAAACACATCTGTGCCAAAACTGGCATGGAGGGAAAAAAAATAAAAATAAACAGTCTACATACGCAACTGCAGCTACTGCCCCATTTCTGTCAGATAAAACGACGAAAACCCTCTTAACACTAATTAAGTAACAGCGAGTGAGGAATAACTGTAATAATCAGAATATGTTTTATAAAAATCATAATATTTGCATATTCTGAGTTCTGAAACAGTAAGGTTGAGATCTAACTTCAATATCTGAATTTTGTCCAATGTTTGTGGACATCTGCTCATCAATTTTCACTACAGTAAAAGTGCCTACTCTTATAGAAAGACTTTCCACTTGATATTGGAACATTGCTGTGAAGACAGCAGATATATATAATTAATATTAGCCACAATAATATTAGTCAGGTCAGGTGTGGCTGATGAGTGAATACTCATTAGTTAGGATCACAAATTCCACTCCATAACTCCAGAAAATGTAATGCAACTCAATACCAGAGTTACCTTAAAGCCCTCTAGTCAACACTTGGCACTGGGTATGGTAGCCTAAAGGTCATGTCTTGCCACTCAAAAGAGTTCCATTCTATTGGTAGGGCCCTATAATTTCCATGATGTGGAGAATTACAATTGAACTGCAAAATTAAGTTAAAAAATATATAAGGCTAAGTAAGAAAAAATAACTAAACTGAATGGGATTAAAAAAATATGGAAAAGAAAGTATATTAACCTTTGGGGTCACTGAATGCAATCAAATTCTCACAACAATGCTACGAAATATACACTACCATTCAAACGTTTTAGAACACCTATATTAAGTTGTCCAGCTGTCAAACCTCTAATTCTCTCCACTACTAAAAACTAAGACTAAGTCCAGTCTACTTAGTGTTAAGTTGAGCTATAGGTGTTGCCCACTTTTCTCCAGTTTCCTACACAAGAACCAGTAGGAACCAGTACTCACAACTCTCTGGCTTTATCTGCAATATCTCTACAGAAAATACTTCTAATTTAAATATTTACAGAGTTATCTGTGTTTGTGTGTCTTTTTCTAGTTGTTATGATGAAAGTGTGAATGTACTGTGTTGTGTAATTGCTGCAGTAGAGAGTGTTGCATTCCAATACTGCTTTACTACAGACAAAGGCTTTATAAAGGTACTTTTTTTAAATCCGTTTCCAAAGCTCGGTTTATTTCCATTGCTACCTACTAGCTGTAAGCTGATAACTTCTTAATTGTTTGCTAAAAGTAAACGATATTTGATTTTTAGTTATTTCTTTTTCATTTTTTCCAGTTTTTAGTTAATTTGTTTATCTTAAAGGCTGGCAGTTTACTGCAAAATATTGAACATTAAAGTTTGTACCATTTTGGGTTATTGACTAGACCTGAAGAGCTTAAATGGCAAACATAAAGAGTAAGAAAAGAAGACATTTATAAAGACATTTACTCCTAAAATATCAAAACGAACTTCTTTTAAATGCCCATGAGTTTGGAAGAAACAATAAATGAGCTGATATCCCAATAATTTTGTTCATACAGTGTACATGCAGTTGATCTCATGAAGCCCATGCTGCACTCACAAAAACATACGCACTCTGGAGATGTGGGATCATGTCTCATGCTCATGCTCTTGACCTGACATTTCATTACACACCACCAGCATGCATGCGATGCATATTCGCACAGACACACATGCATACCGCCATGACACCCCCCGGTGCCTTCGGTTTGTAGCCGCAGACCCCGGATGACACACTGGGAGGAAGTGGCTGGGGCTCTGTCACAAAAACACTGAGCCTTTAGCGTAGCGACCGTTTAGCTGCACCGGCATGAGCGTGACTCTGCTACAGCTGCATCACACACTTCCTCTGCGCTCGTGTACGGGTGTGTGTGTGTGTGTGAGAGTCAGTAGATCTTCTTCAGACTCCAGAAGCTTCCCAACAGGTGGTGGTATTGGTGGTGTTCTTCCTCGGATCAGATTCTAGCAGTTCAGCTTCTTCCTGGACAGTTTACTGGTCACCATTGGTTTCCTCTCCAGTGGTTCCACAGCCTTACTCAACCTAAAGCAAACTCTCAACAGGGGGTCCTCCTTCAACTGTCTCAGCAGTATAGCAGTATAGTCCTCACAGTCTCACAGCTGAATTGTCCTGCAGGGCTTCACGACAAGGTCAAATCATGCAGCAATCAGTGTGCTATAAATTTAAAAGTGCAAGAAATGAGTCACCCTCCCCTCCACAAGGCTGCTTACTTTCCTCATAAGTGGATCTGGCGAGTTGGATTTGGAGGTGGGACATGAAGGAGAATGTCATGCCCCCAATATTGTGCCAATGTAACACTGGGCTTACACTCAACCCCCTTTTTTCTAGGCCCAGCCAAACTCCTGAGCCACAACTTAATGAAATAAGGATACTGTGATCATAGGATCAGCGTCTATAAACAGACCAGCTGTATCCGGGTCCGGATGCAGATCTGGATGACTGGGGTAAAGTTTCAGAGATCCTAACCCAGACGAAGCATGAGTAGGTTTGGGGGATGTGGGGGATTGAGTGTTAAAGAGTATGATACAATAGAGAGAGGAGTGCTACAGCTGAGCTGTGCTTTTCAGCCCGTCTGTTGGGCCATTTGTGTGCATGTGTGTTTGGATTTGGGTGTTGTCTACTTTGGGAATTGTGTCAAAGGTGAGAAAGTAGTTAAGTTCCTTTATCATTACATCAGTATAACTGAATATGGGAATCTTAACGAGTGGGTTTAATGTCTGGGTTATTGAAACACTGTGCATGTTTGAGTGTGTGCGTGTGAGTGTGCATGCACATACACCAGAGACGTGAGGCTAAGCGAAGACCATAGAGGTCACGACAAACAAAAGCTTCTCTTCTGGTTGGCCAGTCACTGGTGGCCTGCTGAGAAGCACTGCAAGCATGAACAAACCCCTGTTCACGGGGGGCAGCGTGTGTTCCAGCAGAGCAGAAAACACACAACGTCTGAGAGTTAACAGGCATGTTTTATACTGTGTGAATATATGACTGAATGAGGAACCAAACACCTAAGATGAGTAACACATTTCAGTAGAACTTTTATTTGGGCCAGATGAAATAGTAAGAAATCCTGTTACCAAATCATAGAATACTGAGTATCATCAATAACTATTTTATGCACATTCTATTGCTCAATTTTAAATGTGTGTGTAATATTCTGAACTCCCAAGAGAACAAAAGGCTTCTTCTGACTGGAGTGGATTATTTGGGTTAAGAAAATGAATGCACACAGGCACTTCACCACAGTGTGCCACAATGCACCATGCAGCATTTTGACAGTACAACATTCAATTAAAGCCATATTGAAATGACAGAAAGCCACAGCTAAGCCTTCTATCAGAATCTAAAGCACGTCAGCTGTCAGGATTTGATTTTGCATTCAGCAAAAAAGAGGGTTAGTGAGGTCAGGATGTTGGATGATCACCAGCCCACCTCACCCCCAACTTCCCAATTCATTTCAAAAGTCCAAAATTATTGGATAAGGCACCATCAGCTTTTCAGAAGAAAACACAATTGCACTGCTCCACAGCTCAATGCTGAGGAGCTTTATTACACCCCACCCCCTAAACCCAAGCTGGTTTATGTTTATCTGCTTTAAAGAGCCCTATTCTGCTGGTAATACTGCTCTAAAGGGATTGGCAAATATATTTATTCAGTGTTTAACCAAATTAGTAAAAGACTTAATATTGTGCTTTGTTCATATGTCAGCTAGGATGTTACAAATGTTCAGTGTTTAGTAAATATTTTTTAAATTGTATATTTGTATTTGCTTTTCTTCAAAAAAAAAAATGCAAGCCAAAATACAATTAGGCTAAGCAATTTTAGCTAAAGTAAATTTGAGGGTATTCAGCCTATGGCCAAAAGTTCAGTTTTGGCCATTTTGTTCAGTTTTGGCCGCTAGCTGCACCCAACTAAAAACACCTTTATGCATCCCAGTATTTGGCTTACTAGAGAACTTAAGCAGTAGTGGTCCCAGAAAAGCCTTTATTTTTTAACTTAAAGATCAGAAAGTCATAATAATTTTATTACATAATTGAAAGTAAAGGAGTGTTTGATTTCAATAATTACCATTGTTGTTTTATTGGCCAGGCTCAAGTTCAACCACCCAAAACCACATGAAGCCTGTCCACCAGAAATGGCTCATAAAAAATGCATTACTAACAGAACTGACCACTGCATGGGACGTCCCAGTAGGGGGTGTTCTTAAACCTTTTTAATCAGCTTCAGAGAACAGAAATCCACAGTCATTTTTATGTAGCTCTCCCAGCCCATGTGGAACCCATTTAGAAAGAACAACAAGGCTGCTCCACCTAGCCGAGTTCTCACAAAAATCCCTCAATGATCAAGCCTGAGCTACTCAAAGGCGAGCGCTCTGGTTTATAGCAAGCCTGCTCCTTTCATAAATCAAGCAGATCGTCCTCTGGCAATACAGGAATATTCCTTTTACAGTAGTGCTTGTTGAGCTTTGATTCAGTGTCCCTCAGGGCCCAGATTCATCAAAGCTTTTATTCCATGTTACATTTTACCTTCATGATAAATGATTTGAACGTATATCTCTACTTTCCCCAACCTATGCAACAATCTCAAGCTTCAGATCTGTTCTACCAAATTAAACCCACCAAACACATCTCTCACAAGACATGAATAATCTGATCTAATGATTAGCCTCAATACTATTTCCATCTGCAGCAGAGGAAGATTATGACTGATAAGTGTGGTTTTCTGTTTGAGTAACAGCATGAGAATGAGATGGTGGGTTACCTGTGTGGCTTTGTCATTGACACAGGTTGTGTTCTGACTCTCGGTCTGTTTAGGCCAGTGTCCCTGCAGGTACGGCCCCACCAGCGTGTCCAAAGAGTGAGTCCTTCTCAGGGTCGGCTTTGGGGGACGAGCCTTTGTCTTGCTATCAACTGAAGAGACAGAGAAACACATTATAGAATAAGAACTTAGCAACCCAGCCCTAATGCAAGCTGACAAAAACTGAAAAAAAAAAAAAAATGGTGCCGTCACATACAAGGCATTAGTATCGATATAATTTTTTCTGATATCAACACGAAATGCTGGACAACATTTCTCCCAAAAAAATAAGTCAGTTAGAGCATTTATTTGAGTTTCAGACCTCAAATAATGCAAAGAAAACAAGTTCATATTCATAAAGTTCAGAAATTAATATTTGGTGGAATAACTGGTTTTTAATCACAGTTTAAATTACAGCATCTTGGCATGTTCTCCTCCACCAGTCTTACACACTGCTTTTAGATAACTTGCCACTACTGGTGCAAATTTTAAGCAGTACAGCTTGGTTTGATGGCTTGTGATCATCCATCTTCCAATTTAGAAACTCATATTTTTTAAGTGGTCTCTTATTTTTCCAGAGCTGTATATTTCTGATGAACAATTTTATAAACTGTACACATGTACACTCTTTTTTCTTTGTTGGAACAAATTTCATTCAATATTCATTTTTCATTTATTTTCTACAAATTCAATCTTAGGTTAATAAGAAAAAAGGGAGCACTGAGCAGATGGTTGTTGAGTCAGATGTGGGTGTACTTTTAGCTTATAACTAAAGCTGAAGCTGTTTTATTTACATTATTCTTTTAGGGCAACCTACCCTGTAGAGCCAAAGCTGCATAAATACCATACATCATATATCTGCATGTGGTCTTCAACAAATAAATATCTAAATACAAATGTTTAAAAAATATATGAACTGTAATGTTTCTGAGCATGTTTGACATTACACTTCTTTTTCTTTCCAGAAAATCATACAGGAATGATAAACATAACCTAATAATGACTTGTAAAACATAACCTGGGGCCACATCAACTTTCAGTTCAATTTGAATACAGATATGGGAATATTGAGTATTAAACAGAAAACGTTGCACCTCTAGTATCAGTATCAGACAATACAGTTTTTCAGTTACTGAAACGATATGCCTATATGCGATAACTGAAATTCATGTAACTGAAAATCCTTGTAAGTTCAGTGTTTCTTTCATATGACTCATCTACCAGGGTTATAACAGCACCTGTTTTCATATCAAACCATTAATGTACAGCGGGTCATGGGTGGTGCAGGCATTAAAATACGAAATATTTGAAAAAATGCAGTGCCAACAAGTCTGCAATTGCCAGCATATAATAAGCGCATAGTCCTGAATATGCTTGTCAGAAGAGTTGGTGAATAGGGCTGTGTATTGGCAAGAACTTGGTATTATGTTAGGTATCAAGATACAGGATTTATTTAGGAAAGAAACGGTCAAAAACATAACACACACACTCATATTTATAACACCAAATTAACCAAATTCATTAAATATTACATCTAAATTTATGAAAAAAAAGCGTTTACTGTGTTTTTGAAAATTGATAAAAGTAATGTCTAACTAAACATTGCAATGCGATACATTACTGATTTTCCTTACACCCCTATTAGTAACATATAAGTATTACTTCAAAGTCAATGTGGAAACCAGTATTCTTTAGTCTTCTTTCTTCTGGAATATTCTATTAACAGGTATCACACATAGACAAAGGTTCAAGGGGGCTATGAAAAAAGTATACTGCAGGTATATGTAGCCTTAAGCTGTATGCTGTTGCATAGTGTTGTAGGAACTGTAGTTTTTAGAAGTATTTCTTTAATAACTGTCTTGTTTGATTCTAACCATCACTGGTTCACCTGATTTAACATTAATTTCTGATTTACCAAAGCAGGTGTTGTTTTAGGTAAAACAACTATAAATAATACTTAACCAGATTCCCCTGAGGAGAGCTTTGGGTGTTTTTCATAATATTTTTGGGATCAGTGTCATTATTCTGAAATGCTTGATAAATATGGTCTGAGTATGAGCATATGAGTATCATCTCTATTATATAACTAATATATCCTTAAGACATAACAAACATTGAATTATTGTTTTTCTTTATGACGTTTAAAACCACACAATGGTTCCAATATCTCATAGAGATATTTTTGGACCCATGATGTGTGATGTGATATGAAATGAAACTACCCCGTTCATCTCCTGAACTTTGATGTGCAGCCTGCACCACAACATCCCTTACTGTCACACTGTGCCCTTCTTCACTGTGCAGCTGAAGATCATTGCCAGCAGATGTTCAACCTCATGCGTGTGGTGTTGAGTAGGTTGCAAAACAGTAAGAAAACCCCGGTGTACTGTTCGGCCCTGTTCAAATGATCCCCATCCCCCTTCACCTCCGTTCCCTACGAGCACAGCACAGTGAGCTGGCTACTAAAATAAACACGCGTTGGCACATGGACTTGAGTTACACACTTACACACACACACACACACACACACAGCTCGGCTGGAACACAGCAGAAACACACAGAGCAGAAACACAACAGCTAGACATGACTGTGTACACTGTTACATAGCACAGCAGAGTGTCAGCAGATGGAAAATTTGACCAATCAATGAATCAAAATCTCCACTTAAGCCTGATCAATGTACAAAAAGCATGAGGCCTTTGTGCTGTCTGACCTAAGAAGCTAGGCTAAAGTGTGAAAAGTAGGTGTGTAGCATTTATAAGAATGATTGTAACTATGTTAAAGGCGGATTTTTCAAGTGCTACACTAAAATAGAGCTTCTTTTTAGTGGAGATTTTGGTCTTAACTAAGGTTAATCTCTGCATTAGGCAAAATGTTTCATCATTTATTGTTAAGAATTTAAGGCCTTTCCTATGCAACAGTAAGGGAAGTGGGATCCTTTCAGTATAGAGGCCCATATGCTCACTTATATCAGGGCCTAGAAGCCATGTTGGAGAAATCAGGCCTGAGAACTATGTAACAGCACCCAACCCCCCAAATAGCACTACTTTCTTGATGCATGCATGAGAAGGCCTTGCTTGAGACTCAAGATGTTTTTGCTAGAGCTGTTGCTTCTTGCAAATATGTGAAAATATCCAACTCTGGTGGCACAGCTGAAAATTATGGCTTTAAATGATGCTGTCTGTTTGCAATAAAAAATGATAAAAGATGTTATGTAAGAACTACAAATCTTAATCATAATCATAATTGAGAATCGCTCATTTATTTGTAGAATATCTCTCTTTAAAAAAAAAAAAAAAAAAGAGACCCGTAAAAATGACGAGTTTCTTTGATTTTACCTAATTGAAAACCTCTGGAATATAATCAAGAGGAAGATGGATGATCACAAGCCATTAATCCAAGCTGAACTGCTTGATTTCTTGCACCAGGAGTCAAATAAATGTATCCAAAAGCAGTGTGTAAGACTGGTGTAGGAGAACATGCAAAGATGCATGAAAACTGTAATTACACAACAGGGTTATTACACCAAATATTGATTTCTGAACTGTTAAAACTTAAAAAAAACTTTATGAATATGAACTTGTTGTTTTCTTTTATTATTTGGGGTCTACAAGCTCTTTTTTTTAAGTAATTCAGCCATTACTCATTTTCTGCAAATGCTCTAAATTACAACAATTGTATTTTGAATTTGGGAGAAATGTTGTCTATAGTTTATAGAATAAAAAAAACAATGTTCATTGTCCTCAAACATATACCTTTGAATAGCAAAATCAGAGAAACTGATTCAGAAACTAAAGTTGTCTTATTTTTTAAGTGCTGTATTTAACTAGCTAACCTAGCTATGAGTTTTCATGCACATTCTTCCAAATCCTTCATTAGCTGTTTAGACTCTGAGGAGTTTGAAAGGAGGCCACAGACTAGAGACATATTAACACATATTTAACTAGTTGAGACATATGTTTTAAAGGAGCCACAACTTCTGTCCATACCTGTTAATGCCTCTCTGCAGCAGCGTGGTGCTGCTGTTGCTGGTTGTGGTGGTGGGGCTTTATTGTTGTTGAGCTGGAAGGGAACAGTAGCTCTGAGGGGCTGAAGACCCTGGCTTCCCCCCCGGGCCTTTCCACTCCAGCACGACATCCCAGAGCACACGAGCTGCAGGCAGAGGCAGCGGCAGCAGCGGCAGCAGCAGCAGCTCCCCTCTCTCTGTGTCTCTCTTTCTTGGTTTGAGCTTTCACAAACTTCACCAACCTCCAAACTTCAAGCTAGCTAACAGTTAGCTAGCTTTATAGCTATCGCTCGAGCTGAAGAAGCTAGCTAGTTTCACCAATTCAGAGAAAGATAGCTAATTAGTGAGCTTAGATGTTTTAGAAGCTTTAGTGAGCTAAAGTTAGCTAGCCAGCTAACTTAGTTAACTTTCCTTTGTGAGGAGAACTCTCCAAAACTTTAATAAAACAGCCCAAAAAACCACTGAAAGCCCTCCTGCTGCTCTCTCCCACAGAATATCCACCCCGAACAGCCCGACCGTGACCGTGTACAGTCCGTTATTAAAGGTAAACTACCCGCAGTCTGCCCTGACTCTGTTGTAGTTTCTGCAGCTCGTCTACATTGTTGGTTGCCTGCCAGTTTCTTCACTGTCTGACAACAGCCAGCCTACACGCTCGTGCTGCAAGGAGGCGTGTCCGCGCACATGCTCTCAACGTGATTGGCTGCTGTAAAATACTACTTCCACCCTATTGGCCGCAGCCATTATCGATCGTGTCGAGGTGGGCGGGGAACAAAAAAAGAAGAAGCTGGACACGCCCCCCACATTGCTAACACTTATGTTTGGAGTTTGTGAAGCATGTTGTGGTTAACAGTATCCTAAGCCCTATCCAGACGGGATTAGTTTTTCTGGAGATCCTGGGGTAATTTTCTTTTTTATGGAGGGTGATTTTATTCCCGTCTGGAACGATGATGTATGTGTTTCTTTTTCAGACATACTCTAAAAAAAAATACAGGCTGAATTACCTTCTGTTTTTTTTCGCTG
Source organism: Astyanax mexicanus (assembly GCF_023375975.1). Classification (NCBI taxonomy): domain Eukaryota; kingdom Metazoa; phylum Chordata; class Actinopteri; order Characiformes; family Acestrorhamphidae; genus Astyanax; species Astyanax mexicanus. The sequence goes on along the minus strand of NC_064426.1, from coordinate 34,857,834 downwards.
AACTCTGTGGTCCTCCAGTAATTTTAGTTCAGTCCGGATTGAAATCACAAAATCAGTAGAAAATCAATGAGTTTCGTCACATCACGTTTAATAACATAGCTATTTGTCCACTGCCACGCACCGTAATTAAAGATTGGGTGCGCGTTTCCACAGAGATCCACTTAAACACAACAGCTAGTGGAAATGGAGGAGCTACTGAACGCGATGTCGTGACTGCGAAAGCCAGAAAACTCACTGGTCCTCCTGTTTTTTCACTGAGTAGTAGTGTGAAATATTTCTCACAGACATCCCCTGGGAAACTAATCCCGTCCGGATAGGGCTCTAGTAATAATTTGTAGTAAATTAAAAAATGTATAGGAGTATTAATGATTAATTTTAATAAATATCTGTATGTGTTTCATTTCTTTAATAAGATAAATTCTTGTTAAACGGAAAGACATTTGCACAGTGAATTAAGGATAATTTTTTTTTTCATGTGAAGATTAGGTATACAGTTAAGGGGTCAACAGATAGATTTACATTAATATGGCATATATGTCTTTTCTTAGTCATGTTAGGAACTCTCTGAGCTCTAAGCGTTGAGTACATTTTATGCTCCAGTAAATTATCAGGTTATGTAACTTGGATCCTTGAAAACAAATTGTTTTGCTGTGCCTTAACACTGTTTTTTCTCTTGTGCTTGGGTCAGTTTATAGGAAATTTACTTAAATTTACTTTTTTGTCTCCTACAATTTAATCTCATTTTAGTAGTCTTTGTTAAAAAGAAATTACTTACACTCATTTGACAGTTTTTATGAAGAATGGACCAATAGAAATGCTTCAAAATACATATATCTACGTATGTTTTATCAAATATTAATAATAATAATTAAGAAGAAAAATACAACCTATTTTACATTAACTTACATTTAAAGGTTTGGAAACAAACTGACCATATGGCAGAAAAATGTCAAAATCAAGTCAAGCTAAATCAAGTAATTTTGGAGCATTTCTACTATGAATAAATATATATGGATAAATATCTCACAGACAACCTTCCCATTCAGTTTTTTTCTTGATTTTGTATTATGTATAATGTAGATTAATACTAAAAACATGAAACGTGATGGAAAACATATTGTTGTCCAATTAAAAACAAGTATCTCCATTTGTCTTTTTTTAATTCAGTACATAATTTGAACACACAAACTCAATATCAAAATCTCTTGACAAATGGACCAATTCTCCAAATTGACCTTGACCTTTTGACTTTGACAACCACTGAAATGCACTGAAATTCATCATCACTAAAAAACATGGTGCCCTTGCCTACTTGATGTCAGTAACAAACACAGTCCACCAGAGGTCACCTCCCTCAAGGCAACAGGAACAAACCCAAGAATCAGTCTCTGGGCTGGTTTTCCAGACCAAGACAGAGTCTAAGCCTGGATTTAGTAGGGGGTTTTATGATCTAAATTCAGATGCTAGCATAAAAAAAACTATAAACGATACAGTATATTTGCTTTCATCATACAAAATCTGTCTTTTTTTTTACCACTGATGCAGCTGAGCCTAAAGGTTAATGAAGCAGGTTTGGGGTCAGGAGGTCACTGCTCCAGTCCCTCTAAATGGCAGAAATTGGGGGCAGGGGAATGAAAGAACAGCACTTCTCTCCTTCCATAACATTCACAGCTAAATTGCCCTTGAGCAAGGCACCTACCAGTAATGACCAACTGCACCAGGTACTGAAGTGGCTGACTCAATTTGTATGTGTGTGTTTGTGTGTTAAATAATAATGCTGGAATCCAATATCCCACACAGTCCCTTCAACATGGCCACCTCCTTGTTTCTATACTCATTGTCCATTGACTCATTTTATCAGCTCCACTGACCATATACAAGCACTTTGTTCTATTCTATTTCTATTGTTCTGACTGTCTGCTTACTTTATTATGCTCCTTTCACCCTGTTCTTAAAGGTCTCATTTCTCTAAAATTCACTTTTTCTTGTTCTGTGTAAAATACAATAGGTCTCTTTGAGGTGTATATGCATGCTGCATTTAAACTGTTCTTCAACCCCCATTATCTGCAGTAGCTAGGTAAAGAAAATACTCAGAAAAACAATTCAATCAGGAAAAGCACAGTGTCAACATCAAGTCGTGAAATAGTGTTTATGGCCTCGCCCACCTTGGTTTGAGACCTCCCACAGACAGAGCCAAAGCTGGGCTGCAGCAGAGCAGACACTATCTGCAGCGTTGGTAGCTAATCAGAGGCAATATGTTTACATGTATGAATATTCATGAGCAAGAGCCCAAATCCTGTCTTTCTTTAGAGCCCTCTAATTCAGTGAACTAAAGCAGGGTTATACAGAAATACTGGAGCACTTTTTTGCACAAAAAACGGCTCACATGGCATTCATTCATACTAGAGAACACAACTAAACATTTTAAAATTAATAAAAAGACGACCAAGTGTTTAGGACCTCACAGGGTCCACCACAGAACAGGAATAATTTGAATGGTATGATGGTTGATCTGACACAGCAGTGCTGCTGGAGTTTTTAATCACTGTGTCCTCTCTATTACACACTCCTACTTAGCTGGTACACCTTGTAGACATAAAGGCATAGCCAGAAGCTCTGAATCTGTTGCTGCACAGTTTGTGTTGATGGTTGGAGATTTCTGGTTGGTAGACATTTCTCAGTCCAGCAGTGACAGTGAGCTGTTAAAAATTCCAGCAGCCCCGCCGTGTCTGATCCACTCAGACCAGCACAACACCCCACCTTTGAAGAACAGGGTAAAAGGAGGATAAAACATATTTAGAGAAACAGATGAAGGACTATGGTCTGTAATTATAGAACTATTAAGTGCTATAGTGCTGTATGTTCAGTGGAACTAAACAAATCGTCGCTATCCTATGAAAAACACTTATCTCCATTTTTGTCGATTTTTAGTTTACTACATAATTTGAACACGCAAAATGACCTTTACACTGTGCCAAAATTTATTGATGAACGAACCTATAGAAACTCTTCAAAATCACCTGAAATAAACTCTTTCAGAAACTCTCTGAATAGTTTCTGTATTACAAGCTAGACCACAGTTGAAAAAAATAGTTTGAGCCAAAAAAGATGCAGACAAACAAGTTTAAACTGAGATAATCAAAAGAAGGACCATTTTATTGCCAAAAAAGACTAAAGCACTGCCACTACATAACAAAATATATAATATGTAGAAATGAAGCAGCACAACTGTTCAAGCCAATCAAAGCTTTACGAACATAAGAGAGCTACAGAAGGTCTAGGTTTCGGTTTACATTGCTGTTGCCCACATTCATACACACACAACGCCAGGCATAACTGTCAGTGGCACAAGCACATCAGGGAAGTGAAGACGTTTACAGCCGTTCTGAATGGAGGTCAGTTCTCATGCAGACAAACAAGCACAAACTCATTCTCCCATACTCTCTCTCTCTCTCAATATATGATCATATGTTCATATGATCATATGTTCACTGAATGATGGAGAATGAAACGAATGATGAAGGGAGCTTATATGGACTACATACTACAAATTCACTAGAGATGGAGGGAGATAACATCACCGTTCACGCTAATAATCACGACTTTCTCCAGACAAACCGAGAAAGGCATCCCTGACCAGAGTGATGAGGCTCTTTCCTAATGATGAGTGATAAATGAATCATTGAAATAAATGATGAATCTCTATTCATGGTTATCACTAGTTAGACTAATATTTGAACCCCCTAGCTTGGGGACAATGCAGGGCTGGGCTCTGTGCTGATGTTGACCAAATACTCGCTGGATTTCAAGCTGGCCAGAGACTTGCAGCTGGGTGAAGAGGCCAGAGATCCACACAGGCCCAGCATGGACGGAGTGGTGTCGTTAGCTGAAAGAACAGAAAAGAAGCAGAAAACAGGCAAAACAACAAGTTTAATCACATGCTGGAAGCCAGGATTCCTCACCCACAGTGTGATTGGCAGATCTGCACTCTATCACCCACTCAGAGTTCAGCCACTGAAACAGCAGCTAGCTTATAACAACAAACTAGGCTTCTATAGGTCCGGGTTCTAGAGTTTCAGCAAATCTACAAATTGTGCTGGACACCAAGCCCTTCAGAGTAACATACTCCAACTCAAATTTACCAAGTGACTCATGTCAGATCTAAACTTTCCAAAACCAACTGATTTACTCTCAGAAATGCAGCACCTGCAACTAATTTACTTTAAACGTAATTCTTTTAGCTTTTGGTGATGGTTAAATGTGGTCTGCACTGTATGCTGTTTGCTATAGTGGTGTTCTGCTTTGTTGCTGTGCTAATAGCTACTCACTGTACAGGCTTTAACATGCACTCTTGAAAAACATATTCAGTTAGTGGTGTTTATTCTTTTTCCTCCATGAGAAACATTAGTCTTACACATTCTACCAACATATGAGTTTGAGTCAGAAACGGCCTAAAAACAACAAGTGGCACACTAACAGAGCCAATAGAGCTAGACCCTGTACACAGTGCAGAGTACAAAAGTTGCTGTTAATGAATCTCCACAGCCTTTTGTTTCCAGTTATGTCCATTTTATTATAATAGCACTGACAGTTGACTGTGGCATATTTATTCAGTTTATCAATGGTACTAGATATATGTAATATATACCTTGCTGTAAACCATAACAACAGTGTTTGTGCGTGGGTCTTTGTGTGTGTGTGTGTGTGTGTGTATGTACCTGCTGAGGACCAAGCTGTCTCTCCATTCTGCTTTTCCTCTCTCTTAAGAGGGTCTTTTGAGTTCAGATTCACCTCACCAGGGAAGGTCAAACTATGAAAACTTCTCCTAAAGATGTGCACAAACAGAGAAATACACATTCAGTTTAATATAAAACATCTTATATATTAGCTATGCTCTCCCTATGCAGAAACACTTACCGGCGGAACAGCTTTACATCCCCTTGGTTGTTGGCAGCCCGCGAGGATGGCCAATGGTTGACTATGGAGACTGACAGGTTTTTCTGCAAATGGGCTGGTTCACATGGAATGACACCAGTCCTGCAGGACACATGGAGCCAATGAAAAAAAAAAAGAAAAAAAGAAAAGAAAGAGAGAGAGAGGGAGAGAGGGAGACAGAGTTAGATAGTAAAATAAGAGTGTGTGTGAGAGGGGGAGAGAGAAAAATCATATGAATGCAGGGGAGGCAGCTGGTATGCATAATATTCCAACGTACAGAAAGTGATGGTGTATTTTTGTGTGTTTATGGCATTATTTTATTCTGCCACAATTATGCAAAAACACTGTATCACCAAAATATATAAAAAAAAATGAAAACATCTTTTGATCAAGTAATTCTAAAGCACTTCTATTGGTCCAATAATGACAATATTTTGACATTGTATGTCTAAATGTTTATGGACACCCCTGTAATGAATGCATTCCTTTTTTCAAATGGATTTATACAATTAAAACGTGAAAAATAGCCGGATTAATCATTCATTATAAGTAGTCTGACCAGAGGAGGATGGGTCTCCATTTATATGAGCCTTAGTTCCTCCCAAGCTTGGGATTTCATGTTTTATGTTTTGTCTGATTTCTGTTAAGATGCTTTTTGACATTTGTAAAAAGTTATTTATTAATAAATTAAATTAGATTTGACTGTCAAAGCTATGTTTTATTTATGTTGTACATAACCACATTTAAAACTCTATATGCTAAATTTAACAAATAAATTTTTAATAAAAAAGGGAAACCAGACCCCACTCTGATAAGCGGAGTTGGGACTGACAAATATGGAGTTAAGGGCAGGACAAAGAGTGGTAGAGGTTTGCGAAGACTTTGTTGCAAATATGTAAACAAGGTAGAGACTGAAATTAATTGATGTTAAATTGAAAAGAGGTGGGGCTTCAGGCATGTTCACACCCCCAAAATGCTGTTATGTCATAACTGCACTTATTACGCTTTTCGACCAAAAGAACTCTGGTTCTTAAACCAGTTCCGTTCGGGTTTATAAAATGCATGGTGCTTTTCAGCGAACTAGCCAGCGTTTACACAAGTTTTAGTGGAACCATTAAAAAAAAACGTCACATCATACACCATCAACAGAGGGCAATGCACAGTAGCGATGATCCTGTACAAACAGACACGCCCTCCCAGTTGTTGTCTTATGTCGTATTCTTCAGTTCCTGCTGCGAAATTACATTCCTTTGTTGATGTAAATGCAGCAAAACTAATAAGGTTTACGAACCAGAATGTGCCTGTTCCACGTCGGTGGAAAAGCAGAGAGGACGTACTTGATTTACTTCATTTGCACCCGTGCTTTTGCATTGGATTGCATGTAGGAACACATGTATTTACAATTGTGCCTGTAGTTCCAGGATAATGGCCTCCAGCTCTTTCTTCTCCTGTTGGCTCTGGACCTGCAGATCATCCAGTTTAGTATTAAGTCTCTTATTCTCTGTCTCCACATTCTTCAGCTGTGACTCTCGCAACCGCACCAGTTCCTCCAGATAACCCTGGTTAGAATCACAGAATACACGACACGCATGGATCAGAGATTGTTTACGAACACAATTGTATAGCCAACACTTTCAGTTCAGTGCAGTGTTCTTTGTACCATGTCATACCACAGTAACTAGTATCGATATATGACATATCAGTGTGCTTTTGTGTTCACTCACCTTTTGAGCATAGACTATTTTGAATCTCTGCTCCATCTTGCGACACTTGGCGCTCCAGCTCTCCTCATCGGTGACCAGAGGAATGTAAGGATGTTCAGCTACACTGTCCTCACTCGCACTGCTGTCCACACTGCGACGGTCCTCTTCATCACTCAGGTAGTCATAGCTACAGAGGGCAACAGCATCACTAATGTAGTCATAGCTACAGAGAGCAGCAAGATCACTAATGTAGTCATAGCTACAGAGAGTAACAGCATCACTACTGTAGTCATAGCTACAGAGAGCAACAGCATCACTAATGAAGTCATAGCTACAGAGGTCAACAGCATCACTAATGTAGTCATAGCTATAGAGAGCAACAGCATCACTAATGTAGTCATAGCTACAGAGAGCAACAGCCTCACTAATGTAGTCATAGCTGCAGAGAGCAACAGCATCACTACTGTAGTCATAGCTACAGAGAGCAACAGCTTCACTAATGTAGTCATAGCTACAGAGGGCAACAGCATCACTAATGTAGTCATAGCTACATAGAGTAACAGCATCACTAATGTAGTCACAGCTACAGAGAGTAACAGCATCACTACTGTAGTCATAGCTACAGAGAGCAACAGCATCACTAATGTAGTCATAGCTACAGAGGTCAACAGCATCACTAATGTAGTCATAGCTACAGAGGTCAACAGCATCACTAATGTAGTCATAGCTACAGAGAGTAACAGCATCACTAATGTAGTCATAGCTACAGAGAGCAACAGCATCACTAATGTAGTCATAGCTACAGAGAGCAACAGCATCACTAATGTAGTCATAGCTACAGAGGTCAACAGCATCACTAATGTAGTCATAGCTACAGAGAGTAACAGCATCACTAATGTAGTCATAGCTACAGAGAGCAACAGCATCACTAATGTAGTCATAGCTACATAGAGTAACAGCATCATTAATGTAGTCATAGCTACATAGAGTAACAGCATCATTAATGTAGTCATAGCTACAGAGAGTAACAGCATCACTAATGTAGGCATAGCTACATAAAGCAACAGCTTCACTAATGTAGTCATAGCTACAGAGAGCAACAGCATCAATAATGTAGTCATAGCTACAGAGGGCAACAGCATCACTAATGTAGTCATAGCTACAGAGAGCAGCAAGATCACTAATGTAGTCATAGCTACAGAGAGCAAACAGCATTATTAATGTAGTCATAGCTACAGAGGGAAACAGCATCGCTAATGTAGTCATAGCTACAGAGAGTAACAGCATCACTACTGTAGTCATAGCTACAGAGAGCAACAGCATCACTAATGTAGTCATAGCTACAGAGGGCAACAGCATCACTAATGTAGTCATAGCTACAGAGAGCAGCAAGATCACTAATGTAGTCATAGCTACAGAGAGCAACAGCATTATTAATGTAGGCATAGCTACAGAGGGAAACAGCATCGCTAATGTAGTCATAGCTACAGAGAGCAACAGCTTCACTAATGTAGTCATAGCTACAGAGAGTAACAGCATCACTAATGAAGTCATAGCTACAGAGGTCAACAGCATCACTAATGTAGTCATAGCTATAGAGAGCAACAGCATCACTAATGTAGTCATAGCTACAGAGAGCAACAGCATCACTAATGTAGTCATAGCTACAGAGGGCAACAGCATCACTAATGTAGTCATAGCTTCAGAGAGCAACAGCATCACTACTGTAGTCATAGCTACATAGAGTAACAGCTTCACTAATGTAGTCATAGCTACAGAGGGCAACAGCATCACTAATGTAACCATAGCTACAGAGGGCAACAACATCACTAATGTAGTCATAGCTACAGAGAGCAACAGCATCACTAATGAAGTCATAGCTACAGAGAGCAACAGCTTCACTAATGTAGTCATAGCTACAGAGAGTAACAGCATCACTAATGAAGTCATAGCTACAGAGAGAAACAGCATCACTAATATAGTCATAAAATAAACAATTGTCCCACCAGCAGTAAGCAAATTGTACGCTTGCAAAACCAGAGGAAGGGTTAGATTTTTACGGGACAAACTCATGTATATCAGAGAAATAATCCACTAATATACAGTACAACATGGCAGCACAAGTGTTGCAAAAGCATAAAAAGAGAGGCTCTCACCTCTGGGTGAATTTCAGGTACGGTGTGTAATCAATCACTGCAGGTATTTTCCCATCTAAAACTTCTCCCTTCAAGCAGAAACTGTGTGAAAGAGAGAAAGTGAGAGAGAGAAAGAGAGAAAACAAGATAATGACAACACTCCCATGAGCCTCTGTGAGCTACAGTGTTTAAGTGCTGGTAATGTATTCAATTCACAGCTTTGCAGCAGTAGAAGACATGCTGCATTATTTCTCTCTTCTCAGTAGAGATTGAAATTGTAGAGATAATGCACTGGCTTTCTATGGGCATTCTCACCTGAAGTCAATGGCACTTAGCCCAATTAGCATTCCTGTCAGGACGGTCGCTTCCTCTCTAAGCATAATGGCACCTTCATCATAAAACCTCCTGTGGACACACAAAGACACACATATTAACAATTTCTTTTCAAAAACCATGAAAAAAGGGCTACTTCAAAAAAAAAAAGGGTTAATTAAAAATTATTAGGAATTTTCAGGCAAATCCTAATAAAGAGCCTAGACAAGATTCTAAATTGTTCACAGCTAAGCTCTTATAATGAGGACCCCAGTGTCCCCGTATCCTGAACATACCAGAACACTCACTCCTGTGGACTACAGTGTTTTTTCATATAAAGCTTGAACAGATACCAATACAACAAGACTGTTCTAACCTGGTGGTCCGGGCATCTCTTAAGGCTGTGGCGATATACTCAGACAGGCGTTTCTCCATGAGAGCCATGCGAATCCATGCTCGTCCCTACAAAAAGTGGAAGGAAAAAGCATCAGAGATGGGTAACATTGGTTAAGATGCGCTTGTTAAGGAATATTTAACCAAATGTGCAAGTGGGATTTAAAGACAAATTTCTTCTTTAGAAGAGTCGGTGAAAAGGTTCCTTGTTTTCACACAAGAAGCACTGCTCACCCACTTCTGTGGACTACAGTGCGGTTTGTGTATTTAGACAGTGTGTGCAGAACCCTGACTTGATTCATTTTATTAAAAGTGTACAATATGTTGTATCATATTCTGCCCAAGAAGTACTCAGAACAGTTCAAAGAAATAGTTAAAAACTTACCGCTATGATATTCACATATATAAAGACTACATAAAAGCATACAAATAATTCTTGTAATGGAATGATGTGATGGAAAAAAAAGTTAAATAAAAAGAAAAAAAACAGTCAGAGAAGGAGATATGATTTCAGGAGTTCATTTTCATCCGGAAGGGAGAGAAAGTGTTTACTCTAGACCTAAGCATAGGTACTGACTCTTACCTTGGCCCGAGAGGTGCTGATGTTTTCAATATTCTCAATGCTGCTGATGCAGTTGTTGTGGACCTTACTGCAGGCCAGGCGCACATAGTCCCAGAAACTTCTCTGTCCATCGGAACTGAACCAGCCCCCTGGACCTGGAGCCAACATCAAAAAAAATATTACAGCTGTATTAGAACTGCATTATAATAAAATTTAAAACATGATTTCTTATGTTATTAATCACTACTACCAACAAAATAAACCAACATTTCTTAAGAACGTTTAGAATCGCGTATTTGAATGTGTGGGCGTCTATGGTTTTACCTTTGAAACGATGACTGAGAATGTGCTCCAAAATAGCGGCAAAGTTAACGAACTCTTCCGATGAATCATCAATGGGTTCTGCTGTATACTTCTCCAATAACGTCTTTACTGAAAACCTGAAAGAGATGTGTGAAAAAAATAAGACAATAATTTGATTTTGTCATTAATCGATAGGCGTTCCACAGTGATATCTCTCTCTCTCTCTCTCTCTTTTACGCACACACATACACGCCTCAGCTCTCCATTCTGAAGAACCGGCAGCTTTTGGGAGTGGTGCCACAGCAGGCCACTGAGGTCACCCCCAATTGTCCTGTGTGCTACACAATGCGCCTCTTCAGTTGTCCTGCCCCATTACCACAGCAACAATCACAATCAGAGTCCTTGTGGGGCAACGCTACTGTCGGCGTTACGATCTTTGTCCATTGGCACGGGTTCCATTCCAACCTCTGTATGCCTTTTTTTTCTTAAAGGATCAGCTTCACGATCAGAAAATGACAGAATACCCTCAACACAGGCGCCCACTCAATCCCTCACTCCACCCACTCATTCTACGAGCAGTCGCCTGATCTATTTAGGGCTGCTCTTAGAACTGGTACAATTTTGCTGCCGTGGATCTCCCCCAGTCCTGCAAGGCTTTCCTACACAGGTCAGCCTGCAGAGCTCTGGCATGCAGAGACCGCTCTAGCCCACACAACCAAAAAAACAAAAGAAAAAGAGGATCAGCAGAATTTTCAAGAGTTGATCCTCCTTATGCCTTCATGGGGAACACCAGCATTACTGAAGGCAAGACGGCCCTGTCCGTAGGTGGCTCCTCAATAGCCCGGGGCAAGACGTCCATCACCATGGGCAAGTCCTCCATCACCCGCGGGGTCACGACTACCTCCATGGGGGACTCTACCATCACCCGGAGCAAAGCCACCATCTCTCTGGGTAGAGCCAGCTTCAGCCGGGGCAAAACCACCACCTCCTTCCGCAAGGCCCTAATGCCCAAGCGGAGAACGACTTAAATGGAAAAAAGCAACGCAACCGCCAGCATGAGGAGCAAGAGGAAAACAAAAGTGAGAGACACAACTGAGGAGAATAAGGAACCAGAAACTCAGCAAGAAACACCGGGAAGGCATTGGTGGAGATCAGGAAGCAAGGCATCCCTTTTGATGAGAAAGACCTCCTTCACAAAGGGGAAAACCAAACTGCTAAGAAGCAAGAACGCCATCTCATGGGGAAGGACCGCCGTCTCAAGGAGCAAGACCAAACTCAGGGCTGGAGAGACTGCATTTGCGGTGGGTACAACCACAGTTACACACGGGGAGACCACTAGTTCCTTAAGTAAAGCCACATTAAGTCAAGGAAAGAAGTCCATAACTGTAGTAAAAACGCTCCTCAAAAGAGGTAAAGAAACTCAATGGAACCTCTACTGGGATTTTCATCTCTGAATCATCTCTGATATTTGAATGAAACTCACAAAGATGAACATACAGACACACACACACATGAAAACATACACACACAACAAACTCTGTAATGACTTTGTAATGATAAACAATGCTTAAGCCGGTTCGTTGCTTTGTAAGATATTGTAAGTGTTTTGCCTGTCTGTTAAGATTATATTGTACCTTAAATTAGCTTGGAATCTGGCATGATTTTTGTTCCAGATCTGAAATATGATTGAAAGGTTTCAGCTGATTTAAAGAAAGAAGACAAATTTGTGTGAAGTGTACAGACATGATTATAATGTCATCATTGCATTGCAAAGCATGTTTGAAGTGGGAGCTTGTCTGCTGATGCGTTGGCAGGATGTCAGTATGTAACAGCTGGTAGGGTGTAATGTGTACCCAACAGGACATAAATGTGTGCATAGAGAAAACCAGTAACAGGGCAGACTTGTCATGAAAGACAACATTTCAGATATGCACAACATGGAACTATTGACAAACAACATTAAAAACATTTAGCATATAATACATATGGTGCCTAGGCATATACTAATGTAACAAATTGACTGATACTATGCTAATTTTATCCATTTTTAACTGTGGCTCAGCATAGATTCAAACTGTTAGAGGATTTTCGGTTCATTTTTTCTCAATGTAGGAAAACCAATAGAAGCCAATATCAATACTGGAAGATATAAGCTAAATGAAATGGAAAGAATGTGAAAATAAGAACTAAAAATGGTCTATACATATACATTTTTGGCATTTCCTCCACATACTCTACAAGTACCTGAACTGTATATTTCATGCTTCACATATTAAGTCATACTCATGTACAGTATCAATCAGGACACCACTGGAGAGCAGTTCCACTGGAAAACAATGCCAAGGAACTTTTAGTGATGTCACCACCCGATTGTACCCCTCAACAATGTGTCCTTCAGTGCGTTCCACGGCCTTGTCTTAGCAATGGGACAATGACATCTACTGTCCCTCCGGCCCCCAGAAAGGGCTGCGGCCTCCTACGGCAGCCTCTGTCCATTCACTGTGCACAGGGGAGGTATGTGGCCCTGTGGAGCCCACGTCGTTCTGCTCAACAAGGGTCTTTATGCTCCCGCTTGGGGGCTGCGCTGAATGAGCTTAGCTTTGTGGTCCCATCCCTGATCTTACTGTGTGGATCTTGTCACACCCAGCCAGGCACGGTCTGTGCACGCTGGGATACGCTGCTGTCAGGGAATGCGATGAGCCATCAAATCCTCGTCCTGTAAAAAATCAGGAGAAAACAAACCCACCTTGCCAAGGGAGACGAGTCAAGATTTAACCCTCAACGTTTTCAACATCTTCCAGGCTGGCTGCTGGAGGCGACCCCCTGCCTCTCCTGTTCCACCTCCAGCTTGTTCTCCTCCACCATGGGTAACACGAGCATAACAGAGGGCAGGACGGCCCTCAACCTGGGGAGCACGTCCATCAAGAGGGGCAAGACCAAGATCATGATGGGAAATTCCACCATCTCTCGCGGGAAAAGCACCACATCCCTAGGCTCCTCCACGATTACCAGTGGCAAGACCAAGATCTCCCTGGGTGGTGCTTCCTTCAGCAGAGGCACCAAGACCACGTCTTTCCGAAAGGCATTCCTGCCCAAAAGAAAGACTCTTTAATAGGAAGTGGGGCCGAATCGTCTGTGCAAGGGTCTGTGGGGAGGGTTTTGGGTACCAAGGTTGGGAGGTGGGAAGTTTCTCCAGCATGTCAAAAACTGAAAATGTCCAAGTAAACTTAAGCTGTGGCATCATCGCAGTGGAATTCTGAAGAGGATTGTTGTTTAGGCATCTGCCAACCAAGTTTTGTTTCATTTGCTTGTTTTTCAACATCCAGAAACTGTGGGATTGAGTTTGACGTCAAGGTTTTTTCTCTTCAATAAATTTGGATTAAGTCACAGATGCAGGTTAGTGAATCAAGAGTCTTCCAACCTCCAAAGAGGTTTTCCATGCAACAAGTGATGTTCCTTCTGTCATTGTCAATATTCCAGTCAGAGTGTCCAGTGTCTGAGATTTGTTCGTTCTTAACAATTCGTTTCTTTGCTCAGGTTCGATTTTGATTGCTTTATTCAACCGCAAATATTGATCATTAAATCATTAAAGATCTTCTTGATATTGTAATTGCATAGCTCATGTTATCTGATTTTGATATTTCTTGCACTGTAAATCCACAAAATATTTATGATGCCTGCTTTACGGCTACATTCTTTGGCTTTTGCATCATATTCAAATTTGTTGAAGAATTAGAAAGTCAGGAACTGTGTGTTTTATCTGCATCAAGTGCAACAATAGTGGGTTCTTCAAAGCAATGACTCCTTTATTCAGAAAAACCCATGTAAATGATGGAGGCGTTAATAAATGTAGGGCCCCAAGCTAGAGTGGGCAAACGCAGGCCTAAATAGCAGCCTTCTGAAGTGAAGGTAGTTGAAAAATGAGGTAGCATGCATGAAATGCTAATTGGTGAGCGTGGCAGCAACATGCCCTTGGTACGATTTGACACTGAAAAACAAATGTACAGCCACTTAACAAATAGCTTTTGTGCTACAGCTCTCGCCCACCTTGGCAGCAAGCCAAAGGAAAGCCACACTATGGCTCTTTGGAACAGTCCTCCAGAAAGGCGGGTTATGGGATTTTAATGTACTAGGAGATCTGAATGCCTGCCCATCTTTTTTACTGCCCCAGAGGCCCTCCACATTGCATCAGTTTGCTGTTGACTTTGTAATGGTATAGAAATGGTGCTTCCTAGTCTAGACATGTTGTCTCTGCTTCTTTGTGCTGGTACTTTCCTTTCTTTTTTTTACTTCACTTGCCATCTCTCGCTTCCACTTTCCTACATGTAATTACCACCTGGAGTCTTACTACCTTTCTCAGTGTCTTCCCATCGCTGTCAGTCAGTATTTCTAACACTTTTGTTTTCACCAACCTCCCTCCTTCTCTCTCTCTGTCTCCCAGATGATGTCTCCACACTTGAAGACCAACAGCAGGCCTAGGATCAGTATTTCAAACTTTTCTCCACTTTCTCACCATTACAAAGCAAGACTGATCCAGACCAGGACCCACAAATATGATACTCCGCATAGATCTGCATTTTACCACTTGTACTGGAACCTGTAATGTTGATAAATGGCTATCGTATGTGTTGAGTAAATGGCAGCAGATGTATGTGTTTATGAGGGTTGATGATGGCTGAATTGATGGATAAAATTAAAGGTGCTCGACAGGGTTCTTTGAGTGATACCATAGGGAACAAATTTATGTTTTAATCTTGACCTTGAATCTAGTTCCAATCTTGGACTTTGTAATCCTTGGTGGGTGTGACACTACATGGTCAATCAATTACATGAACTGTTCCCTTAACTTCAAAATCCAAGACTGGAACCTAGATTCAAGGTCCAGATTTGAAGGCCTGGGCCTTGGTAAAGTACCTTCAAAAACATTTGTTTGTAGAACCAAAACTAGTCTTCAAATCTGGACCTTAAATCTAGTTTCTGTCCCTGGATTTGTGATCCTTGATAGTGTGACACTACATGGGGCGATGGTGGCTCAGCTGTTAGAGCACTGGGCTATTGATTACAGAGCTGTGGGTTTAATACCCAGGTTTGGAAAGCTGCCACTGTTGTTTGGGCCCTTGCACAAGGCCCTTAACTCTTACTGCTTCCTGGCCTCTCCTGCTCCAGGCATATGTGGTCACTAGTAAGTATTCACTGCACGGATGGGTTAAAACAAAGGCCACATTCCAAATATATTAAATATAGTTGTCTTGTCTTAAATGGCCAATCAATGACATCAGTTGTTAATTGCTAATTGCTAATTTCCAATGATTACCTGAATCCAGGACAAGAAACTGGATGCAGAGTCCAGATTTGCTGACCTGGGTCTTAGGGCATCACTCAAAAATCCTTGTAAAGGACGTTTATTTTTAAGTATGTAGGGGATCTTGTGTTGATAGAAGATTACATTGATCCTGGACCAAAGGTAGAGTTGACACTGAAGAAGCAAGAATGCGTAGAATTCAGGGAAACTTAGAAAGTATTCGAAGTGGACCAGTTATGCATAGTTTCTGGAAGAAAGAGACAGTCGTGGAACATCTCTACATTTAGATGGGAACTACACTACATGGGAATTATTAGTGATACCATATTTAAACAGCATCAAATTCAAACCACTTCTTTTAAAATAAGACTGCAATTCAGACTAGTCTACAAGTCTTCCCCGTAGAGTAGTTCATTCCAAGCCTAAAGACAAATGCAAGAAGTCTCCCAAATGGGGAAACAACAGCAACTGTCATTTGTTCCTTTCCCTGAACAGAGATCCTGCCTCCTGGCCTGTTTTCTCCTCAGCAGCATCAATCAATGCTTGAGTAGACTCTTTGCCTGTCAGGAACATTCCAGATCTTCCAGATTACCCCATTCATTTCCCCCAACTCTTCAATCATGTAACCTCTTCCTCTTAACGTCCATTCATGCTTCCAAAGGAAAAAACAGAACATTGAGATTTAATTGAAGAATTAGTAACAGGTGATCTATATAGAATATTAATGCTCACGTTTTATTTTCTTTAGGTTGAACATGCTGCTGCCATCAACTTCTCTCAGCATCTGCCTGACGCGAAATAGTGTTCAATCCAAGACATAATATTAATGGTTGAACAGCCTGCATTTCTGCCTAAAGTTTCCACAACATGCCTTAGCTGTTATACTCATCCCTAAACAGTAATTTGAAAATGATTGAATTCAATGGAAGATGCTCCTTTTATCAGAATTTCTCATAAGATCATACAAGTTGTGAACTTTCTAGCAAAACAAATCTGCCATTGAAATTTGCCTTCAGCTCTTGAACACAAAGAGACTTACCCATAAAAAGACACTTTCTTCAGAACTGCTGGAACCCTGACCTCTCAACTTTGTCCTGGAAGTCATCACGCCCCATTCGCCCTTAAACTCTAAGCAAAGACCCTTGATGATAAGAACACCCCATGATGATGACTGTACTAGGTACTGTACTTATGTTGTGTTTTCATTTATATACTCACGTCATTTAAACACAGAGCACATTTGTACTGTGTAGTGTGTCATGCTGATACATGATCAGCTTCATATTTCTGTAGATTGGGATATGAAAGCCAAAACCTGATCCCTGACAACATACTTTCTTTCTTTCTATTTCAATTTGGCTTTGGACATTTGGTGCAGAACTTTACAAGTACAACAAAGTGCTACTGAGCACTGGATGAAATTCTCTAAATTTGACATTTAAATTTGACCATAAACAGACCCCTCCACATTTGTTTTTTTTCCTTTCTTTTCTTTTCTTTTTTGAGGTATATGTAAACCATGTGACTGTGTAGTTCCATTAAATCTGTGAAATGTATGTTTTGTTTGTGAATGGAACAGGAGAAGTAGAAACAACTGCACTGTGGAACTAATGCTTTAGACATTAGCACTGATTTGCAATGGGGGCTTACGAAGAAAACAATTGGGACACTGATTCAACACTGGTTTAAAACCAGTCAAAACCAACTGTGTTTCTGACTGACAAGGGGTCTGTTGTGTGTAAATGTTCTCCATACACATTTCCACCAAAAATGTTCTCAAACAGGTCCTCAAGGCTCTCTAGATGGTTTTGAAGAATCACTTGAATGCTTTGCCCAAAGTGTTGGCACAGTGAACTTTGAACACTGGATTTAGCTCAACTGGCAATAGCAACGCACTGCCCACTGGAGGCCTGGAGGAAATGAAACACAAACCTTATATTAGATGGTAAGTGCTGACAATGAGCAGAGAAACAGCAAGAACACCACTGTTAATGCAGCTGCTCATTTTCTTTTAACATCACCGTTACAGAGAACATTCTCCTCCCCGATGCTGTAAAAGGCATCACTACAGCAGCTCATAAAGCAACGTAAGCAACCATTTTGTCAACAGACATCTCAGAGCTATGGGGAGCATAAACCAGACCAAGAAACACAGGAAGTATCAGTTGCACAAAATTTTGAGTCCCTCAGAACACTAGATAGTAAACATAAACTGAGCTAATTTATATGCTTATCCTAAAATATAACAGTCATTCATTGTTCCACATGTCTTAGCTAGCAAGAATTAATGAAATTTAAAATTTTAACCCTTTTCTTCATTTCAAGTCCTTGTCTTATGTAGCTCGTCTTTATATGTCCTAGATTACAACTGTCTAGATGTGGTCGAGTAGGAGAGCTGGCCGCATTCTTGTCAACAAAAACGTCTTTGTACTTTTTGAAATTATTTTTTCTTTTTATTTTTCTCTTGCTGTGTGAGCATGTTCTGTGTTTTATCAGCGTTCTGCAGTCATCTGAACGCTAGAACTCTGGAAAGTGAGGTTCTGTCTGTGGTGCATGTTTAATAAACAAGTTGCTGACTTTGTCTGAAGCACTGGTCTTCTTCTCTTTTGTCTGTTTGAAATACTGACAGTGAATAAAACGTGCTTGCTAGTTTGTACCCAATTTTGTAATGTAGGCTGAAGTCTAAAGGCATTCTTTATCAGTATACTTATTGTATGTTAGTTGATCAGCTATAGCACTACTGATTTTAAGAGTTGTACATTGGCAAAAACCTCTATACGATATTTCTCACAATTCATGGGTTTTGATTTAACAGCAGATAAATTAAAATTGTTTCAATCAATTTTTTACTCCCATAGTATAAAAAACAAACTTTTATATCAAAAAACTGAGTAAAAAGTTTACTTTTTAGACAATCAGATTAACACTGCTCTATAATGGGAGGGGTATAAACACAGCAATAAATTAACCACTGTCTGAGACCAATCTTTAGATATAAACTAATAAAAAAAACTATACAGTGTTTTTGAAAACTGACACAGTTTTGACAAACAAAATATTGCAATACTTCAATATATCGATATTTTCTTATACCCCTATTAAAAGAGGTTGGATATACATGGTCTCTGAGTCCCAATGTGATGTGATATAAGGCAGCCTTATAATATGCCCATAATATAATAAAGGAATTGGCCTTGCTCTCTCTGGATGGGTAGATGACACTCTTTCCCCTCATCACTCCTAAGGTTGATGTTGATCAGCACAAGGTGTCTGTGTCTTTCTATCCGAGCTCCGAGCTTTCCTCTGAGCGTGCGGTGATGCTTGGCAATGCTACATCAGCAGCAGTTCGAAAAGAAGAGGTGGCTGAATTCACATGTATCAGAAAAGGCATGTGCTAGCTTTCACCCTCCTCGTGTTTCGGGCATCACTAGTGATAGGGGAAATCCTAATGAGTGGGTTGGGTAGTTGGCCTTGTAAATTGGGTAGAAAATAGGATAAAACTAAAATAAATGAATCAATTTAAGAGTAACAATCAGTATTAAAAAGGAAAAGAAAAAGAAATATTCATCATAGGCTGCCAATGATCAAAAGAGTGGGTGTTGAGGTTACAGTGTTCTAGTTTTTATATCTATTGTTTATCATTTATTTCTCTGGTGTCATATATTGTCCATTTACTCCATTTATTAGCTAACATTTTTTCCCTCAATCAAAGTTAGAAAGTCATTTTTCTAGTATTTACATTTGTCTAACCTTTTCTAACATTTTCTTGTTTTAAAAGATGGGGGATCTGTCTTACACCATTTTTTCTGTCTTACACCAATTGCTTTGTTGCTTGCTGTCAACAGAATCATTGTAAAAAATCCATCATTTTCAAAAACATAGTTTATATCACCAAGGCATATTGGGAATAGAGTACACTAGAGTGTCTGATGTTTAATAATCTCATTTTTTTTTCCGAAAGTAATCTAACACTACTTATAACACTAACTAATAAAATAGAAGTCTGTTAAAAAAGAAAAGAAAACCTTTTGACAAAACAACACTTACATAAGAAGCCAATCAACAGTGTATTTTATGTCAGAGTGCTAAGTATACAGACAGAAAATAGGGCTGAGAAATGCTGAAATAGTCCTTCCAAATCCATCAGTTTAAAGGTTATTTTGGGAAGAATCAATGGTACTTCTCTTTGTGGCATCGCTCCAAAGGACCCTTTTGGCACCTGTACTGTCTAAATGCAGTCTGAGTGCCCAGACTGAGCACTTTATGTCAGTAAAATGGCCCACCCAAAGACATTTACAGAGCCGTTTTAATGCAGAAGGAGGGTCTGTGTGGATGATATCATACTCGTTTGTCTTTCTTGGAACAATCGTGGCCTTGTCCCTAGTTCCTTCAGGGGTGGCAGTGTTCTCTGTTCATGCAATGGCCATACAGGACCCACTCCTTGCCAAACGACCCCACCCCCACGGACAGCCTATGAAATATTCAAAGCCCAGTAAACATGCTACACAAACCTACAGATTAAACAAACTACGTACTGTCCCACACGCCTGTAAATCATACAATGCATCAGCTGTTGGAACTCACTGTCCTGTGTGTTCACGTGATTCGGCCATGACTCACCAGCACTTATGTTAGCACCATGCACTGGTGGACAGTAAACGGAAACACACACACACACACATACAGACAGTATAAGCACCAGTATACAGTCAGCTGGGTAAACTCAAAAGAAGCCTGTGCAGCATCCAATGTCACAAGACATATAGACATATGGACCCATGCTCAATGGTCCTGTTCACACCTATATATAAAATAAGAGAGCACCTAAAAATGAGTTTCTTTGATTTTACCAAATTGAAAACTTCTAGAATATAATCAAGAAGAAGATGGATGATCACAAGCCATTAAACCAAGCTGAGCTGCTTAGATTTGACCAGGAGTGGCATAAATCTATCCAAAAGCAGTGTGTAAGACTGGTGGAGGAGAGCATGCCAAGATGCATGAAAACTGGGATTAAAAACCAGGGTTATTCCACCAAATATTGATTTCTAAAATCCTAAATATTTATGAATATGAACTTGTTTTCTTTGCATTATTTAAGGTCTGAAAGCTCTTTTTTCATTTCAGTCATTTCTCATTTTCTGCAAATAAATGCTCTAAATGACAATATTTTTATTTGGAATTTGGGAGAAATGTTGTCCATAGTTTATAGAATAAAGCAACAATGTTCATTTTACTCGAACATATACCTATAAATTGCACAATCAGAGAAACTGATTCAGAAACTGAAGTGGTCTCTTATTTTTTTCCAGAGTTGTAGATGTATACCACATGTATACTCTTGCAGTGTAGGGCTAGTTAGAGACATCTCACATCTCCCATGACCTGCCGGACTGCTCAAACCTATTGACTCTCGGTGACTCTCTTACGTCCTTAAATCAGGAACAATATGTCGGAAATTAAAGCATTATTTAATGGGCTGTTTAAGGACATTTTTGGTAGAAGAAATTGTGAATTTGAAGTGTAGAAAATCCCATTTGCTTTCTTCTTGTGCTCAGTAGGACTCAGTAAAGCTTAATCATTATACTCTGTGGATGTTCATCATGTCCTTGTGGCCAGTAAACCTATCAGTGTTCACTGTGGGCAGGATTTACATCTTTACTGGTCTGTCTAGGAGCTCAGTAGACCTATCAGTGTTTTTCTCTTTGGGTGAGATTTACATTAACTGCTTTGTTTTTGTCTCTTCGTGTTGGGTGCCTCTCTAAAATACTTTTTTGCAAGGTGGGATGTCTGCAATTGTATGTGTTTTGTAGGGCAGTAGAGGGCAGCATGTGCCTGACATAGGATATAGAGTATAATGCC
This sequence comes from Astyanax mexicanus, assembly GCF_023375975.1. Classification (NCBI taxonomy): domain Eukaryota; kingdom Metazoa; phylum Chordata; class Actinopteri; order Characiformes; family Acestrorhamphidae; genus Astyanax; species Astyanax mexicanus. The sequence continues at coordinate 34,836,327 of NC_064426.1, read as the reverse complement.
CCCCCAGCTTTGAGCTGTAGAGCAGTGAAACTATGTTCTCTGGAATTATTGTGCTACATCCAATACTCTTGGGACGAATTGAGGAGTTCAGGAAGAGGTCATTCAACATCCTGCCTTTAATTTAGTGCAGTACAGTTTCAAATGCAATTATGAGCATTGTTTAAATGTTTAAATTACCATGATATCCAATACCTGGAATATCTGTTTATCCTCTTAGAGAATAAAGTGGGTTTAGCCTATGTATAGTTTATTATTTATTATTATTATTGTACAGACAGGTACAACAACCCCTGTGACTGTGGACAGAATAGGAATGAAAAGGTGACTGCTTAACAAATCTTTCCATCTGCATAGGAAAACATCAGAGGTGTCAAGTAATAAAGGACAAATACTTTGTTACCTTATTTAATAGACATAATAGACATCTATATTTCTGTATTAGTTATACACATAACACTAAAAAGTTATTGGAATAAGCATCCTTGTCCATATTACAGATACATAAGCACCAGATTACCAGTAATAATCACATTGTTAATAAATTACACCTTTTTCTATTGGAAGGGCCATCATATATTTGCACTTATGAACACACAATATTGAATATAATAACTCTGTTTTTACTAAGTGAAGGGCAGACAATATGAATAGGTCTTTTGAGATGTTTGTTCAACTCTGGGGGCCACAGGAGCAGGACAAAGATTAAATGTGTTAAAATGTGTTAATGATTAATAAAAGTCAGTGTAAGACAAAATTATAATCCATTATATTTGGAGTGTTTCTATTTATCATGGCATTTTTTTTTTCAAAATAGAAAAGACAACATTCAGATCCTTATTGTCAGAAAGTGTAAAGATTGACAAAATTGATGACAATTTTTTTTGTCTGTTTTTATAAGAAATGCAAGACTTAAAGACTGTAAGCAGCACCACCAATCAGATCATGCTCTAATCCGCAGTTCTCCTACACTGTATTTGGCCTCAGGGGGGCGCTGGACGCACGCAGTGACGCAATGGTTGCTGATGCTGGAGGCTGGAGACTGGAGATGCTCTGTATTTCCACCAGCATCCTCTCTCCTGCTCTCTCCTTCTTCACTCCATTGATTGACCTTAACCAAAAAATGCTGCATGTCTGCTTATTTACTGTGTACAGAATGAATATGTATGAATGACATTCCCTCATACAGTCTCCTCATACTGTAAATCACTGCCTGCCTCTGTGCACTTACCCAGGACAAGCAGCAGCATCTTTAAACACGCACAGCTTGGGTGATCTTCCCCATAGCATCTCATCACATGACATAATCACATCATCACCATCTCACACAGTATCGCGACGTTCAAACGGATAGGCTACTACTACTGTCTGTCCACTGACCTGAGCACAGGCCTTACAGGCCTACCACCCTTTACACTGTCATCGGTTCAATAACATAGATTAAGGCTTGTCATTGGAATTTTCCAGTCCACCTTAAATTCTGGACTCATAACGTAAAAGCGCCTGCATGGGAGTAGAAGAATCTAATGTAAACTGCTGCGGTATTTAAGGTGGACCGGAGAATTCCAGAAGAGGAGCTAGGAGAGTTCTCACAGTTCGTCCTTCAATCCAAAACGTGATGAATGACACGCACACACAGTAGGAGGTGGAAGCCTAAGGTTGAAGGTGAAATCTCACATTTTGTTAAACCATTTTCAAGCACATTGAGCCTTAAACTCAATATGAACCTAATTAGCATAGCAGTGTAAGGCTCAGGTGTGCTAGAGCTAGATAGCTTAGCTAGTTAGGTTAGTTAGCTAAGCTATTAAGGTTGCCCACCTTTACACAGCAGCCTAACTACAGTAAAACTCGCCCTGTCGTGGGTATTTCTCACCAGCCAGGTGGCTTGTATAAAAAGCCACTATAAATAAATGGTCAGCCACATTATTAAACACCCTTTCCTCATGAAAAACGACAATACAGGTCTCCTGACATCCTAAATGAACATAAACGAAGCGCAGGCGCACCACAGACCCGCCGTGTGTTGTTATTTATTTCTACTCTCAGGCACCGACACGCTCCCCGCTGCAGCTGTTTTAATGAGAGACCCACCTGCAGACCGTAATGAGGTTCTTGCGCTCCACGGCCACGTTTCTGGAGGAGGGTTTTTTCGACGTTAGCCCCATAGCCATCGCGGTGTGGGCGCAGACCGGCTCCATCTGAGCGGAGGCTGAGCGGAGCCGCGAGACCCAAAACACGCGCCTCGGTACTCAGCGCCCCCTGCTGGAGACAGCCCGCAACTTTCCACTGAATAGAAGCTTGAGTTTGAAGGTGACTATTAAATATGCATAGATTTGGAAATAATAATAATAATAATACATCTCCCTCTTGTGAATAAAATTAATTATAATAATATAAATTTTATAATAATAATAAGAAGAAGAAGAAAATTACGAAGAACAGTATGTTAATTTAACTTAATATTACATCTCCCTCTTATTATTATTATTATTATTATTATTAATAATAATAATAATAATAATACATCTCCCTCTTATAAATAATAATAATAATAATAATACATCTCCCTCTTGTGAATAAATTTAATTATAATAATATAAAATTAATAATAATAATAAGAAGAAGAAAATTACGAAGAACAGTATGTTAATTTAACTTAATATTACATCTCCCTCTTATTATTATTAATAATAATAATAATAATAATAATAATAATAATAATAATAATAATAATAATAATAATAATAATAATAATACATCTCCCTCTTGTAAATAAAATGAATAATAATTAAAAAATAATAATAAGAAGAAGAAGAAGAAGAAATTAAAATGCAGCTCAAAGTAAGTGCTGTACATAAACAGGTGGGTGAACACAATTGGAAAAACAAACACAAGAAGCAAGTAAGAGACAAAAACTGAGAAATAAAAAATAAATAATCATAAAAAAGCTTTTATATAATCATTTAAAAAAGTTTTTAACCTGACACAGCAACAGGGGGAGCCTGACAAATATTTATTGGTAACCTCTTTTTTGAACAAGGCTCAAATATAAGTTTAAAAATGGTCATATAAAAGATAACTGGAATTGTTTATTATAAAGAGGGAATATACATATATTTAATATTAAATAGTTGCAGTATCCATTCTGTATGTATGTTTAAGTACACAACATTTCCCTATTCTAAATAATACAAATAATATTTTATACAGCACCTTTCATAAATTAAAATGCAGCTCAAAGTGCTGTAATTTCATTAACTGACAAGTGAACAAAAAAATCCACAAAATTAAACAACAAACACAATAAAAGTAACAAGTAAGAGAAAATACTTAAAACCAGAATATATATATATATATATATATATATATATATATATATATATATATATATATATATATATATATAATTAAAAGCTTACATAAAAAGAAATGTTTTAAAATTTTCTTAACAGAAGTAACAAAGGGAGCCTGACGAATATGTATAAAACACATTATTTTTAAGCTTCATACAGGAATCTGAAGGAAGTAGATGATCAATAGATGATTTTAAGACACGACTAGGAACGCATTCAGTCAGTAGTTTAGAAATGTATTAAGGTGCTAAACAATTTACTGATTTATACTTTACACTTATAATAAAACCATAAAATCAATTCTTAAGGAAACAGGCAGCCAGTGGAGGGTAGCTAGAATGGTTTTGATATGGTTATGTCAATATCAATCTTACTGCTGCATTTTGTACCCAGTGGAGTTTTTTTGCAATAGATTTAGGAAGGAAGTACAGTCAGTAATGCATTGCAGTAGACAAGGCCAAGAAAAGATAAATGCATGAATCAGTTTCTCAGCATCCTCTAACTAATGATAAGATAATGATGATGATAATAATGATAATGATTTTATTAATATGTGGTAAGAATGAAAAGTCAGAGTTAAGGGTCACACCAAGGTTTCTTCTGTTTGAAGGTTTAGGTTTCCTATTAACCCAAATAATAGGGCAATATTTTTTTAAAAGCTTTCGTTTTATATACACAGCCCAGTGATTTAATCTTTTGGCTAATGCTAGTCCAACAGGAGACAGGATGTTTTGAGGTATCTGCATGAGAATGTCAGTGCTTTTAGCTAAAAAGTTAAAAGCTAATTACACCTGTTTTTTCGTTAACTCTGTAGCAGATTTTTTTTTTTTACACTAATACTTTAAACTTCTCCAACAACTGGTGTGAGTCAGGGAAAACAAAACTGTACAGTGGAGGTGTAGGACTGGAGTCTGGAGACGGTGTTGGTTCTTTGTAGGTACTCACACTAAAAGCTGTCTATGAATTTCTCAGGAGGGAGATAAGCCTCGGGCAAATCCGAGGTTTATGTGTGAGCCGTACTGAATAAAAGCCTTTAACTCAAGGCTTACCTGAGTGCCTGGAGTCCAGTTTAGTAATATGTAAGATTTATTCCTTTTGGTCATGAGCTGCTGCTGAGCTAAATACCCCGGCAGCCCTGTTCCCTGCTGTTGTTGTTCTATCTCTATCCTGTTTGCCTTCTTGTCCTTGTAACAGCTTTTTTAAGGTTATCTATCTATCCATTAATAAAGATCCATTCAAGAAATACATTTTAGTAGTTACCTGAGCAATGCTGACTGTAATAACATCACCATGATACTGTTTTTGGACTGTTAATTGGCTCAGCCTAGGAACTTTGAGAATTTTAGAACTCCAACTCAACTAAACATGTAACTTAGTCAAATTTAACCTGAAAAAAAAAGTGTAATAAGGATGTCAATCAAGTGGCATGGTCATTTAAAGGCCCACATCGTGGACAACTGACAAAATCAACCAAAACATTAAAACATGACTTAAAAAAAAATACAGTTGCAGTATCAAGTATATTAAGGGCAGACATAAAATCTCACAAAGGACATCAGAGTATATGTGTGTATTAGCTGTTTAATTTAGCTGTTGCTGTTGTTTTGCTGGTGGGGCATTATTCACTGCCTTGGCGTTGGGGTGGAGGGTGGACAGTGGCTTTGCCAGCTGAGCAACCATTTTAAAGGAGTACCACTGCTTGTTGGGGGTCGTTTCATGCTTTATCCCTGTTCTAAATGAAATTGCTAAACGGAACTATGGCCTCACCTCTTTTCTAAACTGAAAGTGGAGAAGAGATAAAATATTACTTACTGTCCCTGCTAAGCCTTATATATTCATTCTCAAAATTGGGGTGTCAGGTCGCTTTTCACAGGAGTTCTTCTGGCCACGCCACACATCTTTATGTACTTTTGTCACACGTACAGCCTCTAAAAGAGGATGCAGCTCAGTTTTACTGAATGTGAGCGGCTGGTGGAGCAATGGAGACTTCAGAAGGGGTTTGAAACTCAGAGCTCAGTAGTAGCTCATTCACTCATAGTAAAAACAAAGTGTGTAGTTGTAGTGAAGTTTCTAACTGAGCACTATCTCTCTCTGACTGAACATAACATGGAGTCGGATCCATCCGCTCTGAAAGGAGACCGCATCACACCTGCGCAGTTTAAAATGATTCTTCCGCATGCTCGGTGCAATTACCCATTCTTACCAGAGAGGGCCCTAAATCCCAAAACCCTACGGAGATCAGCGTTAAATTTATCATTGTGATCAAGATGTCACTAAAACTAAAATATTTAAGGTTTTGCCTGTTTATAATGTTTTACAAGATAGACCTCCTTTTTGAACAAGGCTCAAAGATCATTCAGATATGTCTTAAAGGCATAGTAACAAAATGCAACCTGGGAAAAAGAAAACTGGGATTGTTCATTATATTAAAAAAAAATTGTAAATGATAATTAATTGCAGTATCCATTCTGTCTGTATTTAAATTTTTTTATGTAAAATGGAGAAATCTCCCTGTTGTAAATTACTGTATTTTTCTCTGTGTATTATGATTTTAAGCAACTTTTGTGTTGTGTTTTTTGTTTTATTTTGACAAATAAAAAGGGAGCACACAAAACTTTGCACAGCATGGGGTCCAGATTTGTGTTCTTGCTGTTCTTTGTAAGATACTTTTCTACAAACTGCAACTGTGCTCCTGTTTAATGAATGCTGACGTGCATCTTTCAGCATAGTTTGTAGCATATTGTTGTTAACAATTCTGTCTGTTCATGAGTTTCCTTATACACAGCCTTTGTCATTATCTGCATTTTTATCTCGTTACTGCCAGCTGCAGCTGTTCCAGTGATTTTAGAGGTTTTACCCAAAATCATGTCTGGCTTTAAAGGACAAACTGTGCTTATAATAATAAATGGTGGCAAACTGGCACCAGGTGGCAGCATTCCATACACATTTCTGCTGAGTTTTGTGTCCACTTGAGATTTGGGACCACCATACTGCAGTCAGTCCCTGCTTCATCTAATGCTAATCAAAGCCTTGATGAGTCAGGTGTGTTAGAACACATTCAGTTTAGTGTAAGGGATCTCCAGGTCTCTAATCTGAGTCACAACAAGAAAAGTCAGCATGCTGTTTAGTGAACTGAATGCAGAGCATAAAGCTCATTAGCAAAAAGCCCTAATGAGATTTAAATGAGGCAAGACTCAAGATCTTATTTTAATCTCTTTTTGTCCCCTGTAGGCACAATTTTGCATTTTCTTTTAAAGACACACTGCAGCCACTGATGTAAACATGACTACTCATGTCCTATTAGGGGGGTATTCCAGTTTAAAAGTGTCATACACTGAAAATTTTAACTTACCTTGAAACAGTTTGCTGATTAAACATGGCCAGCTCAAGATGGTCAAGCTGGCTGACTAGCTTAGATTTTGACCAGCATAAAGATGTGTTTTTGTTTGAGTTTGATGGTTTAGCTGGTTTAGTATGACAGGCTAGTTTATCAGTATGACCAATATTAGGCTAACAGTTAAACCAGCTACTTTAATCTTCTAAATTAGATTACAGTGTTTTTCACACTATAAGGCGCACTTAAAATCCTTTAATTTTCCCCAAAATCTTCAGTGCGCCTTATGTAGAAATTTAACTAGTCAGGTTGTAAGGAGCTGTAAAGCCACTTTGCTAAAATACAGCATTATACAGGATACTCGAGACTAGAATTAGCCCATAACTACACTAAGCGCTAACTCTTTCACCATTCTGCAGTGAGTATTTTCGGCCTGTAGCCTGCTGCTAACCCCGTCTAGCACTGCTGGAACAGCATTAGCATTAGCCTCTAACTGCACTAAGCACTTTTGCCGTTTAAAGGCGAGTATACTGGACTGTAGCCTGCACATTTACGATGTTACAACAAGCTATGTGGGTCAAACCGCTGGCTAAAATCGCCCTGGCTTACCGGAACACTCAGGGTTCCTCAGTGTAGCACTGTCGAGCAGCATTCACTAATGCTGCTGCACCCAGCCTTAGTGGAAATCTGGAAATCTAAGCTTTACTTAACTTAGCTATTAGTTGAACTTTAAGTTGGTTAGATTTATTTGGCTGTAGAGTTTGAATAGATGTTGTTATATAGCAGCTAGCTTTTAATAGTTGACCAAACTAACAAACTTTAGCTAATACACAGGTGTGATAGCTAGTTAGCCTACTTGTAGCACAGATGTAGCTAGCTAATTAAGATTTTGAAGGGCAAACAACTATGCCTGTTACAGTAATTACGCTATTAGCTTTTTGTACTTATATTAGCTTTTGAACTAATGAGTGCACCTTAAATTACTGTTGCTGACCTCAGTATTGATGACTGTGTTTACTTAACGTAAACTAGCCAGTAGGTTGATTTAGTTTCAAAATAGTGGTTTCATTAGGTCTTGTTTATTTAGTATATTAAAGCTTTTGCAAATTATTGCAAAAAATATATTGTTAAAAAAATTGATAGTGACAGGCTTATTAAAAGGAGAACTCCGGTGTGAAATGTACATGATAACGAACACGAACTATTGTCAAATAGCCTTAGCATTCCAAAATACAGCAAAATAGTGCTTCCAACAGGCTTCTTGAAATTAGGTCACAATAATTCGACTGATAAGCACAAACTAATAGGTAGGATGGAGGAACAGATTGCAAAATTAATTCTGTGGAAATGCATAAATTCCAGCTGTTGCTGAAAATGTCTCTGTAACATTCATGCATTTCCACATAATTAATTTTGCAATCTGTTCCCCTATCCTATCTATTTGTGCTCATCAGATGACTTATCATGACTTTTCAAGATGGTAGCACCCGGAGAACTACCTGAAGGTAATTTTTATATATATATTTTAATATTTACTACAAATAATCAACCACCTGAACCATTACAGACAAACTTAAGACTATCTGAAACCAGCTGCCAGCCAAAGCTACTATTGAGCTGGATTTTTTAGCAGGGTAATGAGGCCAAAAGGGGGTAATGCTGAGCTACAGACTGCTCAATATGATAAGTAACATATTAAAGGGTAATTTAACTCAGATTACCCCTAAAGAGAAATATAATACCTTCTTAGGCTGAAAATGTCTCCCTGCAAGGAAGTCCACAGGCCTTTCCTGGAAGCCTAATAATAATAGACTCAGTATTAAGGGCATACTTAAATAATGTTCCACAGTGCGCCAAGGTCAGCGCATTTATCAAGAACTGGTATGTACACGCAATTAGGTTACATTAATTTTTCATGTGACTAGCTTACAGAACCACTTCATCTCCCTCTCTCTCACACACATACACAGGTACACACACAAACACACATAGACATACACACGATGACTAAGTACGGTCGTGTCAGCAAAAGGAGGTCACACACACACAGGTGGTGTCTGAGTACAGGAGGAGACAGCAGAGTATATTTTAGCTGAGAGAACAGTAGAATTACAGTAGAGCCTTCAGCCAGGCAGCCACGGCCACAGATGCCCATTCAGCAGAACATTTACAGATGGATGCATTATGTACATTCAGTCTTCTCCAAATAAATAATAAATATATAAATTACTCAAATAAATAAATAAGCAGAACTACAAAAAACATCAGAAGATACAGAGGTCACCATTTCCCATTTGTTTAACACTACTTGTGTTTCCTCTCTTCAGGGTCACTCCTCATCATTGGCCCAATTTCAACACTTTTGCTACAAATCGTGACACGGTCAGTAGGGCAAAACTCAGTATATCCACACTGCTAGCCAAAATATTTTAAATATGGACATATATTTTATTAAATAAGCACATTTAACCAGGCATTACTTACTCAAGATTATTCTCTAAAAACTGCTGAACTAAAGAACAGCTGTTGAAAGCCACACTCTGGGAATAATTAAGGGTGTAACCATTTCAGAACATACCGTGTTAATGTTTTCACAAATACGCAGCTGCCTCTCTTAATGATTTCTTATTTTAAATATTTTGTAGAGAACACAAAGGTTATTGGGCAGTGTCATAAAAATAACATATTTTTGTAAAGAATATTTGAAGGTGAAATACTTTAAATAGAAACTTTTTTAAGGTTCTGCATACGAATATATGTACAAAAACTTTTATACCATGGCTCAATCATCTAAGAACCTTATTAGCACCTTATGTTTAAAATATTTCTTATTTAAATGATTGTGGGTTCTTATTTGTAGGAGTTTAGAGAGGGTTTGGGGACATTGATTTTGTTAGAACGCTGGCACAGCACTAAAAACAATTTATATTTATTTTTAAGAACTTTTACTATCTTTAGCCAAACCAATCTGTAATAAATTATTGTAAGTACATGATTTGAGTTCTGAGAAATATTTTTTTTTTAGATAGGAATAATAAAAACTGCACATGATGTTTTACCAACTTGGGCATTTCAGTTTTAATCTAATAGTTAGGGCTCCCTAAACACGTGATGTCATCAATACTGGGAGGGCGAAGCCTGCCACATACTTTTTTCGGAACTGTAAACTGCTTGGGGGATGACACAAACTGACAGCGTCTGATAACAGAGGCCCACTCTTGTTTGCATCAAGCTGAGTCATAGGATGAGAGGAAGGGCCCACCCAATGAGAGTGAGGCCAATTATGCTCTCTTGGACTCCTGCAGAGGATTTTACCAATTGTTTGATCCCTGGTGATGACCCTGGCATACAAAGCTGCAATCACCCGGTGATTGGGCTAAAGCTATGACAGGCCTGATGCTTAGATTACTTCAGTGCCACCCAGGATCCCTAAAATGTGCCCTTTTAAATTTGGATGAGCAGTGAAGATTATATAGACCTGAAGCTCTAAGAGCTTTAACGCACCTGTTTTATTAAACAGATCTCGGCCTGTGGCTTTGCCCTACTGAGCGTGCTCCAGGATACTGGCCCCGTTTTGGTTTCCCTTAGAATCAGTGCTGCTGATGCTGCTCCAATTTACAACAACCTCCTAGTACTGTAAGTGAACACATTGAACAAGTGGCTGTTGTAGCTACATAGATGCCTTGGAGCACATTTACTCAGTGAATGGAATAAATAATAAAAGAAAACAATTCAAATAAATAACAGAAGTAAAACTAAGTAAAACATTACCTCATTTAAAAATCCTACAGCAGTGTGGTAAAGGAACAAGTGTCTTTGATCCAGTGAATGCCCTCTCAGTCCTTTCAGTGCATTGCATTGTCTGATACCAGCTCAGCGATGCAGAGACCAGTACAGAACCACCTCAGAGAAGAGCCAGTGCAGCTTCTGCAGGAGCCTCACTTGCATGTTGTTTTGGATAGAAGTGTCTATCTAATGACTAAATGTACTGTATATGAACAGAGATGTAACTAAATGCTAAAATATCCTGCATTTTCCCCATATAATACTGTTATGGTCAAATTGGCATCATCAGTGTGTGAAAACATAAGTATGGATTTTACAATAAGGGCTTCAGCCCTTAAATGTTTCATATTCAATCTGCAGGCTATCATAATATATAATCACTGCAACAAAAAAAAAATAAGAATCCACAGTGTAAATCACACTTCACCTGTGCATCATTAAAAGGTTAAAAGGGTAAAAGTAGTTGTTGAGTCTAAGATGCCAGTGCTGAGGTAAACACATACCAGTAAGCAATGCAAAAATGGCATCTTGCTATTGGCAGGTCTGTCTGATTTTACTATTGGCAAACCTTTATAATCAAGGTATAGTTCATATGTTTATGTACTGGCACACACGTCCCTCCTGGGTGCATAATTAAGCTTGTGTGTATTTGCTAAAAACTAAAAAAACTAAAACTAAAACCTAATGTCTAGTTGGCTTCTTCTCAACGACCTTTTCCTCTTGTGGCAGAAGGTAGCTTATATGTAAAATATGTCAAATCTACTCATACTAAAGAGTAAAAACTATAAATAATAAATTCTACACAAATAATAATAATAATAATAAAAAACCCTATTCCAAAATTGACACTAATGACATTTTGCTATGTACACTGACAGAAAAGCTGTTCCCTTTTCCAGTCCTGTCAGTCGGTGACATAATGAAGTGAGTGAGGGGACACAGAGACAGAGACTAGATCCCTCTTTCTCAGTCCATGTTCTTATGATGACGGAGGGCAGCGGGCTAGAATACTGGAATAACCCTTATTTTTTCTTGCGGTTAATATTGTAATGGTCATGTACAAATGAAGGGCTAGCACTCCTGTACAATATACTACATCCTCCCTCTCCCCAGCTGAATGAAAATTCAATCATGGAATATTTCAGTATATTCAGTATGAAGAATACAATCTGTGTTTGGTCTGAACTTCGCTCCGCGTCCGCGGGTTTTGCTTTGACGAGAGTATGACACAGGCTTTAGGAACATGCTCCTGAAATTTTCCCCTCAGAGGAAAAAAGAAAGGATGGAGACAATCATGCCTTCAGTCTTTTCACTCTCAATCTCATCCTCTAAATCCTCTATATATATCTTTCTTCCCCTTCATTTGCCCTCATCTCTTAACCCCTTCCTCGACCCAATGGAGCAGTGGTACATCCACTACTTGTAATATATGTTAGCATTCAGCCTCATGTTTTAGGCTAAGGCCTTAAAACAGTCCTTTTCAGACTAACCCCTATTTTTCCCTTCCACTTTCCAGCCTCTCTCTCAGTGTGTTTCAGTGCGAGATGGGCTCCCTCTCTGTCTCACGGGGGCTGTAGCCATTGGCAGGGGGTTGGAGCGGGGATTTGGGGTCAGAGTCTGTGCTGCGAGGGGGGCGCTGGTGGCGGGATGCACCGCTGAAGAGGCGGAAAGCTCCCCTGCAGATCAGAGAGAACCAGTAGACTTGTGGCGCCATGAGCAGGGCAGCCCCCAAGTTACAATGCCATGGGACGGACAGGGGTACCATGTAGAGGGGGATGGACGCATACCTGCCACATACAAACACAAACACAAAGGAGTGTTTTAGTTATTAAGTCTAAAATTAGAGCATAAACGAATAAAGTGAGGGGTACAGCAATCATTATTTTATGGATACCTTATTAATAAAATGTCACTTTAATTACCTGTCATTTCTAATTCCCACCGGTAGCAAGGCCCCAAATATACTAAGATACCACCAGTGCTGGGAGGGTTATCCCCACCCTGAGCTTTCTGCAGATCAGATAAACCCTGCTAACGTCATCGTTTCTAACTGACACAAATGGAACACCAGCTAAACATGCTTGGAGAAGAGCTCTAATGTCCAGATGTTTCAGATACCTACACAGAGTATCACTGTGCTGAGTGATGGTGGAGAGAGAGGGCCATCCTACTGTCCCAGAGAGGGCAAGAACAATTTTGAAAATTTATGACTGACATTGCACTAACTGAGATAAATCCATGACTAAAATTCCCCTATTCAGGTAAATTTACGACTGTCATTGCACTACTGAGAGAAATCTATGATTAGAATGCCACTACTGAGGTAAATATATGACTGACATTGCAGTACTAAGGTAAATCTATGATTAAAAAAGTCACTACTGAGGTAAATTTATGATTGACAAGGCAGTACTAAGGTAAATCTATGATTAAAATGCCACTACTGTTATGTTTGATAATCTTGCTTTTGGCCTTTGGAGAAAATGTTTTATTTCATTTCATTCTGGAGCATTCCTAACTTAATGCCAAAACAACTACATTTTTTAAAGAAATGTAAGCATTTTAAAACCTTGGTTGTATGGTTTATACCTGAGCCAAAGACAGACTGCCTGCCTCAGATACCATCTCCTTAATTAATGCTAAACAAATTAAAACAGAGAGAGAGATTCAGAGAGAGGGAGAACATACCTGCCATAGGCGTAGTAGAGGTAGGGGAAGAGAAGGACTCGACAGACGAAGAAAGTGACCAGCATGAGAGCTCCATTGACTTTATGAAGCAGAGTGTGCTGCTGCTTGTACTGAGGCAAGGAAGGAAGAAAGATTCAGAGGAAGAAATATAAAGAGAGAGAGAGGGAAAAGGATAAAGAAAAAGAATGGTGTGAGTAAAAGACAGGCCTGAGAAAAAAGAAAATTATCACGAGGCCCAGCAGTGCATCCCGTTAGTTCTGCAACAACTGATTCAATTCTACAGTGATTCTTTAGAGTGAGGGAGTAAGCCAGAGGGGGAGCATGAAGGGTCATTAGGCATTCAAACAAAAGATCATGACCTCAGCAGAATTCACAGCCTTTAAGCTTTTAAAATCAAATATCATTAGTGAGATCAGAAACATTACAATGTCTAAAGCAGTGTTATCCATCATTCAAAACAGACACCAACAGTCTCAGAGAAAGTGCAAGAAAGAAAAAAAGAAAGCAAGCGTGTGGATAAAAGTTAGATAAATTAATGGATGATTAATAAAGCAGTATTGAAAGCAGGTGAATACGCAAGTATACGGTAGATAAATGAGTAAAGAATAAAGCCGTATAGGGCAGGTGAATGAATGATGAAAGAAGCAGTATTGAGCAGGTGAATGAGTGATGAATGATGCAGTGTTGAGAGGTGAATACGTAAGTATAGGGTAGATGAATGAGTAAAGAATAAAGCAGTATTTGGTGGGTATTGAGTGATTAATAAAGCAGTATGAGGCAGATGAAGGAGTGATGAATGAAGCAGTATTAAGCAGGTGAATGAGTGATGAATGAAGCAGTATGAGGGAGGTGAATAATTGATGTATAAAGCAGTGTTGAGCAGGTGAATAAGTGATTAATAAAGCAGTGTTGAGCAGGTGAATAAGTGATTAATAAAGCAGTATTGAACAGGTGAATGAGTGATGAATGAAAGTGTTGAGCAGGTGAATGAGTGATGAATGAAGCAGTGTTGAGCAGGTGAATGAGTGATGAATGAAGCAGTATTGAACAGATGAATGCATGATGAATGAAGCAGTGTTGAGCAGGTGAATGAGTGATGAATGAAGCAGTGTTGAGCAGGTGAATGAGTGATGAATGAAGCAGTATTGAACAGATGAATGCATGATGAATGAAGCAGTGTTGAGCAGGTGAATGAGTGATAAATGAAGCAGTGTTGAGCAGGTGAATGAGTGATGAATGAAGCAGTATTGAACAGATGAATGCATGATGAATGAAGCAGTGTTGAGCAGGTGAATGAGTGATGAATGAAGCAGTATTGAGCAGGTGAATGCATGATGAATGAAGCAGTGTTGAGCAGGTGAATGAGTGATGAATGAAGCAGTGTTGAGCAGGTGAATGAGTGATAAATGAAGCAGTGTTGAGCAGGTGAATGAGTGATGAATGAAGCAGTATTGAACAGATGAATGCATGATGAATGAAGCAGTGTTGAGCAGGTGAATGAGTGATAAATGAAGCAGTGTTGAGCAGGTGAATGAGTGATGAATGGAGCAGTATTGAACAGATGAATGCATGATGAATGAAGCAGTGTTGAGCAGGTGAATGAGTGATGAATGAAGCAGTATTGAGCAGGTGAATGCATGATGAATGAAGCAGTGTTGAGCAGGTGAATGAGTGATGAATGAAGCAGTGTTGAGCAGGTGAATGAGTGATGAATGAAGCAGTGTTGAGCAGGTGAATGAGTGATGAATGAAGCTGTATCTGTTGGCTGATTGAATGCTGAGAAAACTATTACTGTGTAGTGATAAATAAAAACTGTATTAGGGAGTTATGAAAAACAGTGCTGGTTACCTGAATTAGTATTTTTCCCAGACAAACGGACGGAGTGCTGAGTTCAGCCAGGAACATAACACCTTGGAAATAATCCCCCCTTCCCTGCCTCCAGAACTGAGGGGCAAGATAAAGTTGAGAAAAGAAAGAAAGTAATTTATTAAATTTTTTATACTGCCATGGCTTTGTCATTAGGACTCTGGCCTTATCTGCTCAAAACATGCTCGCTCATCTAAGACTGACTAATGGCTTGTTACCATGCTACTGCTGACAGCAACCGTCTCCATGGTAACAGACAGAGAGTGATGGGGAAGTGTAATGACAGGGTAAGGGTACGGAAGCCCTTTAGGGACATGTTTCCATGTCAATTATCCAGAGATCACATCACAAGCAATCTGCAGTGACACTCCAGAAAGTGGAAACAAACCAATGGACTTTACAAATCATGGCACAATAGGGCTAGAAGTTGTCACCTTTAGGCATATCTTTGGAAACTTTACAGTCTGTAAATAGAATTCAAGAATAATTCAATTTATTCAATAGAATAAAAATAATTCAAGATTTACATCATGTCAAAAAGTGTTTTGCAGGACATCCTCTCTACTGTTTTTTTTACCATTTCCTAAGATATATCACATAATTTACCAATGTTACATTCTATATATACAGCTCTAGAAAAAAGAGAAAGACCAAAATCTGATTCTCTGATTTTGTAATTTATAGGTATATGTTTGAGTAAAAGTAACATTGTTGTTTTGTTCTATAAACCTCAGATAACATTTCTCCCAAATTTCAAATTGTTGTCATGTTGTCAATATTTTCATGTACAGTTCATAGTAAAATCAGTTCATAGTAAAATCACAGTAACTGTAAATAGTAGCTAGAAGAGAATCATGAAAAACTGTACCTTACAAAAGCATAATAGCTATTCTGTAGGTTTTCTAACCTTTCAGAAGCCAAAATTAGGTGGACCAACACAGCAATTTCTTACAATTGTACCCACATTTTCTCCTATCACTTTAAAATCAATATGTGTATTCGTTTTACAGTAGCTAATGGTTGATTGTACTTCCTGATCAACATTAACAACTAATTAAGTATATTACAGTTTAACATCCTATGCTCCATGACTTTGATTACACACTAAGAAATACTGTTCAGGAATACAGGAAAGATTTGTTGCTAAATTATACTATTGAGGAAACATGCCAGGAACCACCTCTGGTTCAGCTGGAGACAAGCATTAAAGCTGACCTTCCCGTGCCCTGTTTCGTGCTGCATTGCCTATGTTCTTTCATATCACTTTATAGCATTAAACTCATATCTCGAACTCACCACAGAAACGGGAAAGCAGACGGTAACCATAACAACGTGATGCAGCACCATGAGGAATTCTCGCCGCAGGTAGCTTCTTATGACAGTGGACATGGGCTTGGCTGCTCCCTCTTCCTCATGATCTTTGACTTGCACCTTGTACCAGTAGCACATGAACATGGCGTAGATGTCATACACGAAGTACGGGACGGCAAACAGGATGTAGGTGCTGGTGAGCCAATGCCTGGAACAAACAGAGAGAGAGAGAAAGAGAGAGAGAAAAAGAGAGAGAGAGGGACAGATACGGAGAAAAGTCAGGCAAGGTTACATCGTTACACTGCATAAATATAGTCTTGCTGACCGTTCCTTTTCTGTTATTCCTACACATGATTTAGAGGCCATCTTCTAAAGTATTTTTTACCCATTCTTCTATGGACGTCATAAACAGAAAACAGAATAAATAATATAAAATCATGCTTGTGTAGCATTGTAAATTAACTGACAGTGTATGTTGTTTGTTTATGCTGCCATTTGGTTATTGACCCTGCCTGTCCTTGACTATTCCTATAAGCCTGACCCCTTGTTTAAAAAATTGTATGTTTGGTATCTGCGCTCGTCTGCCCTGTGTTTGGCTCCTGTGACAATGAAACAAAGCATTAGACGAAAATAGTGCTTTTTTAGATTCTTTTTTTAGAGGCAATCTTCTAAAGTATTTTTACCCATTCTTCTATGGAGGTCATAAAGAGAAAAAAAACATAAATAATATAAAATCATGCTTGTGTAGCACTGTAAATTAATTGACAGTGTATGTTGGTATGTTGTTTGTTTATGCTGCCATTTGGTTATTGACCCTGCCTGTCCTTGACTATTTCTATACAAAAATTGTATGTTTGGTTTTTTAGATTCTCTTTTAAAATTTTACACCTGTCCAAATGCTACCAGCACTCAGCTGCCACTGACGGGACTATTCAAAGTAGCCATCGCTTCTACTTTCAATAAACTTTGACTACCAAAATCACAACCAGAATGTCCTTTCCTTTCCTTTCACCCTTTACACCACCCATCCCACCCCCTCCTTCACTCTACTCTCCTCCTCCTCCTGTCCTTCTCCCATCCTCACCTCTCCTTCACTCATCTTTCACCTCACCTCATGCACATATTAAAGCTGAGTGATAAATCAAGGCCCTGACTGAAGCCATGACAATGTGAACTTCACTGCAGCGTCTGAATCCCAGGTGGCTCTGCTCCACCACTATGCCGTGTCCATTAGAATGCCACGGAGGATTTACAGAGGAAAACTAATTAGGTTGAGAGCCTAATTAGATTACAGGGACATAAGGTGAGCTAAGAGAGAGAGAGGCACATTCTTAGAAGAGCTCACATTTATATACAGCTTTACAATGAACTGTATGCACCCCAGTTTTGGGAACTCAAAAAGGATTTACTCTTCAGTTAAATAAACTACAAAAATTAAACATATATACCTACTTCCAAAAGAATGGTTGTAAAAATAGTCATTTAGCACTGTGGGACTGTAATGCTATTCAGAAATAAGATAAAAGAAAAAAGAAAAGAAAAAAAGAATGTAGACCAATATGGGCAGCCCTTGGTCATATTTATTGAGCTACACAAACAGAAGTAGTGTGTTATGAATGTGTATCACATGTGTAAATGTAGTCTTAGTTTCAATTGGTGTCCTGCAGCTGGCCATAGCATCACAGCAGTGTCTCTGTCTATAAGGCAAGCTTTTGAGATGAATGCAGTACGTGGGCCAGCATTGTCCTGTTGGAATAGCACACTGTGTGTATTCAGAAAAGGTTTGCAGGACCTCATTATCATTGGTCCAGCAAAAAGTCTTTCATTGGTAAAAAATCTATACCTTTTGTTGAGGGTGCTTTCACACTTACCTTGGACTGGACCATTTGTTGCAAACCACAATAGCAGATATATAAAGTGCAATGGACCACAGTCCCGACAAAAGGACCAAAATTTGGTCAAAATAAAAAAATGTGGCCTAAGTCTAGATTAACTGAACCTGAACTGGTTTATTTGCAGTGTGAATTGACTTTTTAGATAGTTCCAGCTTTAAAACCAAATAGAGAACATTGCAGTTACAAACTTCAGTTCTCAATGATGAATGATGATAAACATGCAGTCAATATCCTGACATGCATCACAATACATTAACAAGCAAATGATGATAAACACGCAGACATGCATCATAATATATTAATAAGTGAATCAATATACTCTTGTATAAATAAATGAATCAATATCTTGGCCCTGATTTCAGCTTGGCAGTGGAATGCATTACTTTTAAACAAACACTTACTGATCCTCAATGATGTCTTTACAAGATGATGCGATAATGTAGCCAGCGGAGGAGGCCATGATGGCTTGAACGGATGACACAAGTCTGCAGAAAGAAGAGAAAGAAATAAAGGTCAGTGAGAGACTGGGATTTTAACTGTTTTAAAACATTTTTCAGAGATTAATCATAGATTAACCTTACAGCACAGCTATGAGAATTTCCTCTCGCATGACATAAATTCACTTTATGTCCAAAAGTTTGTGGACACCTCTTCTAATGAACACATTCAACTACTTTAGTTTTAAGAACCCACTTTTGACACACATTTTGTCTAGTTCCTGCAGAAACATATTAGCAAAGGCTATGTAAACAAAACTGTCATTCTTAAAAAAATATATATATTTTTTTTTTTTTTCAAAGTCAAACGAGCACTGGATGTTAATCTACACAGGTTTACCCCTTCACAGCAAGTTTACAGCAAATTTCCAACATTGTTTAACAGCGTGGTTAGCAGCAGTGCTGCAAACGCTGCCCGACAGCATTACACTAAGGAACCCCGAGTGTTTCCGGCAAGTCAGGGCACTATCAGCTAGTGGTTTGTCCCACATAGCTTGTTTTAAAACAGCAAACACACAGGCTACACTCTTTATATGCTCACCTTTGAACAGAGAAAAAGCAACTCTGAAGTTAGCGGCTAACACTGCTCCAGCCTTGGTGCTGGAGAAACTTCACTGAAACTTCTATATAATGCTGGACTTTTGCAGAGTGACTTTACTGCTCCTTACAACATGACTGGTAAAATTCATACATAAGGTACACCAAATTATAAGGCGCACTGTGGATTTTTGCACTGTGGGAAATATGTGAAAAATACAGTATGTAAACATTTCATAATTTAATAAAATGATGTATTAGGTAGATAAAGCACTTGACTTCATTTTAATCTACCATCAGGACCAGCATGGAACATTTATCTGTCCAGAATGTAACTGTCATCTGTTATCAGGCAAATGTCAGGGTCATGCATCAGCATGTGCTCAGCAACGCACATCAGTTTGTTTACATGAGTAGGAATTCATATCCACAGGAAAGGAAATGTTTTGGAGTAGAAGGGGGCTGCAGGCTAGCAACGTGTTTCTTGCTACAGTTAAAAGGGCTGCATAAATTATGAAAGGCTGGCAGATTCTGCATCCTGGGATTACTCAGGCAATAATAAAGCACTACTGTACAGTTCAGAATGCCTGATGACTAACACACTTAATTCATTTGCTCCGGCTACAGTTACCATCATCAGTTTGTCCGTAAGCAACCTGCTGTTTGCTTGTGAAGTTGCCTGTGGTGGCCAGCTATTCAGGATGCTATCTTCTAGAGTCTATTTAGAATGTGTCCTATGAAACACAGCCTTCACATGGGTAGCAGAGTTTGAAATGTACTAGGTGGAAACTATATATCATCCCTGTCCAATGAAAACACTTATCTCCAAAAAAGCAACTTTACAGGAGAGAGAAAAAAAGCTTGTAAACTTTCAATGGAAGTCAATGTAAAATGTTTATTTCAGGTAATTTTGAAGAGTTTCTATTGGTCCGTTTATCAAGAAATTTTGGCACAGTGTAAGAGACAGTTTGTCTGCTCAAATTATGTAGCAAACTAAAAACATCGACAAAAATGGAGATAAGTGTTTTTCATTGGACAGCGTTGATATGGAGGAAGAGGGGAAGAAGAAGATGCATCCAGAAACATGTGCATGTGTTATAACCTCAGTGTTTTCATAAAGCTTCAGTAAAAAATCTCCACTTGGAGAACATTTTGCAAATGCTCCATCTTCAGTTCGTGTGGACATAGTTTCAGCTTGTCAACAAATGTATGTGTACACCATGTAGTTCAGGAGGAGTTTGGTTGTGGTGGCCAGTTACCAAGAATGCTCTCCCAGAGTATATTTAGCATGTGCTAAATCACATGAGTAGCACTGTTCGAAATGTACCTGGCAGAAACGATGACGGCATCGCCCTCGCTCCACTTCAGACCGGGCGTGCGTTTCAGGCATCGCTTCGACAGCAGGAAAAGGCCTGGGAAGAATATGGAGCCGGCCGCTATGATGCTGAGCATGGTCCCTTCGATTCTGCTCTGCGTCTCGATCTATCTCTGAAAGGACAAATTGTAGAATGTTAAAACATGTACAGGGATTCGTCAGGACAACCAAACAGAAGCTTTTTTACATGGAAACGGGCCAATGTCACCCTACCCCGCTTGCATAAATCAACAAAGAACCATGTAATATAGCCATGAAGATCACTATCAGTTTTTGAAGGACTAACATCTATTCTTAAACATTTGCCTAGAGACATTAGAGCAACACTTGACTTGAATCAGAATCCAAATGTTCCAAATTAATCAGCATCTACCCTAGGCAGTCACAAGAGGCGTAAAAGACAGAAACAACGACTGGATAAAAAGTGATCTATGTTCACAGCATGCTACATAAGGGTGCTTCGACAACACTCATATTAGAATGTCCAAATGTTGTCCTGCAATCAATACGTTATGTGAATGTATAATATTCCAGGTCATCTTGAATAATTATAGCTTTTAGTATTCAATTTCACATTGAGAGCATACAGTAACAGAAGTACAAGGACACAAACATTATTTTAGAGATGTCATAGTGGTAGAAACGGTATCAATATCAACTAAATCAAATAATGAACCAAAAAAGTTTATTAAAAAATATTATTAAATCCTATAAGATTTTTTGTGGTTTTTTGACTTATGTACCTCACTGTATAGGGAGTTAGAAGGTATTTGAGATTTAGTTCTGAAATACATTCTGTCGTCAACATTTTAATAAATCTCAGGCCTCAGGTTGTCAACAAACGCATGTGTACAGCATGTCCCTGAGGGAAAGTTCAAACTGCGATTTGTATTTATGACAGTTTAGTAAAAGTGATTTAAACTCCTAAAATGTAGAGGGAGCTCATAAGCAAAAAACCACTCTCTAACAATGCTGCTTTAAGTGAAGCATTATTAAAATCAGTTTAGGTGGATTAGTTTCAGTATCAGACCTGGACAGGATTAATATTAGTATTGGCCTATATTCAGAAATGTATCAATATTGAAAAAAGTGGCATCATGCCCAGATCACAAAAATTACTTTACTATAGGTTAGCACTGATGTGATAATTCTGAGCTGAGACTAATATACAGTATTACACATGTATACAGCTCTGGAAAAAATAAGAGACTACTTCAGTTTCTGAATTTGTTTCTCTGATTTTGCTATTTATAGGTATATGTGTGAATAAAATGAACATTGTTGTTTTATTTTATAAACTACGGACAACATTTCTCCCAAATTCCAAATAAAAATATTGTCATTTAGAGCATTTTTTTGCAGAAAATGAGAAATGGCTGAAATAACAAAAAAGATGCAGAGCTTTCAGACCTCAAATAATTCAAAGATAACAAGTTTATATTCATTAAGTTTTAGAAGATCAAAAAACTATATTTGTTGGAATAACCCTGGTTTTTAACAACAGTTTTTATGCATCTTGGCATGTTCTCCTCCACCAGTCTTACACACTGCTTTTACATAACTTTATGCTGCTTAACTCCTGGTGCAAAAATTCAAGTTGTTCAGCTTGGTTTGATGGCTTGTGATCATCCATCTTCCTCTTGATTATATTCCAGAGGTTTTCAATTTAGTAAAATCAAAGAAACTCAATTTTTAAGTGGTCTCTTTTTTTTCAGAGCTGTATCTCTGCCAATTCCAATGCCAATTTACACTTACAGAGAGACTAGACACTGGGCCAATTTTAGTAGTGCGGCCAGTATAGAGAGTTGACCTATAGTTTTTGGTGACCTCGATATTGCCTGTCACCAATCTTTCGGTCCAGCCATTCAATTCTACAGTACCCAATCAATTAATCAATAATTGGTCCTTCATATACTCAGTGCAGACTGCGAGAGGTTAAGATGCTCCTCAAGGCCAGTAGGCATATTTCTTTAAACAACAATTAAAAATATGCTGCAAACCTCTACATTTGATTTATTTTAAGTGATGTATAGTAGTCTATAGTCCTCTGCATTCTGCTGCACATCTGTTTGATTTGCCTTCACATTTTCATTAGTGATGCAAGAGCTGTTTTCATGCTTTCTATTTGCATTTGTGTGAATGTGTATTAGCTGCTCTGTGCACTAGTCAGAAAATGTTGAGAAAAAAAGAAATGCAGACCCCGACCGTCTATCACTGCATTGGGATGCATGCTAAATGTTTCACATTCAAGACTGAAGCAAGTGAGCTACAACAATCTGTACAGAGGTCAAATAAATAAGCTTTGATTTCTTTAATTACTACTAGTGTCCAGTCTGAGTCTGCTGTCTAATCCATATTTAGTATAAAAGGGAGCAGGGTGTTACTAAAATAGATTGGGAAAGCTTAGCAAGCTGGAGATTTAGGAAGATTACTGTGGAGAGTGGGAAGGCTGCGAGACGGACAGAGGGAGAGAGAATGAAAGAAAACGCATGGGATGGGGTGGGGGTTGGAGGGTTGATGGCATTCGTTGGTACAGTAGCCAGAAAAGGGTGGGTATTGTTGAGAGAGGAGGGGACAGGGGCAGTATTGTTCCCCTTACATAGATAGGACCATAGATGGAGGTCTCTAGATTCTGCAGGCAGCTGTACCATGCCAGGTCAATAAAACACACTCGGGTGTGGAAGGCATATGTAAACAAGCTGGGGGAAAAAAATAGCGTCTTATGCTGTTGTGCAGTATTTAAAAAAGCATGTAGTGCACTCTTAAGTTGGTGGAAATGTCCTGAAGGGATGAGTGTTGTTCTGACATGATGAGAGTTGATGGAGCAAACAAGCAAGAAACCATTGACTGTTACTGCATGTGCGTGTGTGTGTGGAGAGGTCTCATTCTGTACACACTGCTGATTCAACAAGACGGACAACTTCAGCTAGAGGTTACAGGCAATCTCATCCAGAAAAGAGAAAATAATAACATCACAAATAAGACTGCACCATCTTAGCTATCAAATTTAGGTTTAGGGGCTGTTCACGCTGAGCTCAGTCATAAAAAGTGACAAACACAACAAATTACTTTTTTTTACTAAATATCAGAAAATGTCATATTTAAATGTCTTCTGGGCTTTTTAAGGGAATTTAAATCCCATCAGCTGGAAGAAAGCTAGAAACAGGACGCGTACTCACAGGAAGCAGAGAAAATAATTGCCAGACTAGCCCACTAAATATTTCACACTTCTACTCAGAGATAAAACTCCGGACTGCAATCGAAAAAACAGGAGGACTAGTGAATTTTTTGGCTTTCTCTGTCACATGACATTGCATTTACACATGATATCAGGTTTAGCACGATGGCTGCTTATGTGCATCTCCTTGGAAACATGTGCCCAAAGTGTAATTACGATAAGTGGCAGTGGACAAATTGCTATTTTATTAAACACGAAATGATGAAACTCAGAGATGTCCGGAAGGGACTAAAATGACAGGACGACCACTGAGTTCACCCAAAAATCTGTAATTTTCTCAGATACGCGGTTGTTCCGGATGGAAATAAAATCACAGAGGACCCTCCATAAAAGAGAAAATTACTCCAGATACCCCCTGAAAAACTAATTCCATCCGGATAGGGCTTAACTAAATAATAAATACTTGGAGCCCTTATCAGGCCGGATTCTGAGACAGGAAGGTGGCAATTAATGTTCTACTTGAAGTTTAGTAATGTATCATTTCGGTTTTACAGGCCAAAAAATTGCTAATGTATAATAATGACAACACAGCTATCATAGCTCATATCTTGCAGTGATCTGTCCTGTACATCGCAACATAATGACATCTCTTTTTTTCCTCTTTTTTGATTAGATTAAGAAACAAAAACCTTCCTCATTATCATTATCACAATACTACCTTATAAGTGATGAGGCAGCGTGGGCAGCAAGTCAGCACTCCTTGCATTTCAGACGCAGCCAATATGTCTAGTCAGAATGGATTTTTACATCTGTAGACGTGGATTTATTACAAGTTAATAACTGCATAAGTCATTTCATTAAAGCCTCTACTAGGTAAAGCTTACATTACATATAAATCTAGCTTTTTGAGTTGTTTTTACAAGCTAGCTTAATATATCTAAAGGGATCTGGGGTGGTTTCAGCCTAAAAATGCTTGTCATAGCTGGGCAACAAACAGGAGATGTAGAGCTAAAAGACCAGCTCCAATCACATATTTAAAAAAAACAAATAAGAAATCCTAAGTTATTGTGTGATTTCTTCTAAGCATAAGCATGATGCTAAATCAGCCAGCTAGCTGAATGCTCCCCATTGTGTCCCTCCACTAGCTAACCTGGCTAACTAGCAGCATCAGTGCAGCAGCAGCAGCAGAGCATGGCGCAAAGTGTGTGTGCATAGTCTAAAGCCTGCTAGGAGGTTAGCTAACCTAACGCTAGCTTAGTTAACAGGTTGCAGATCACACACTTTATGGCTAATATATGTTATACAAGCACGTTTTTTTTCAATATACAGCCATTATGAGTGAAAATACGCTTCTGATTCCGCTCAAATTAAAAACTAAAAGGAGACACAAATGGAATAACATTAAATATCTCGAAATCACTCAAGATAAATCACTAGCTAGCTAGAGCAAACCTAAAAAATAAACGCTTAACTTGTAATCAGATGGAGGATTATGGGAGGATAGCTGGCTAGTTAGCTAACCTAGCTATTGCAGAAAAGGAGAGACGCATGCAAGATAGACAGACACAGAGAGAAGACAGAGAAAGAGAGGCGGACATGTATTTATCCTACATGGGAGCGCAGCGGCGTCCTTTCAGGCCCTCGAGTCCCCGTCACAGCCGTGCGGAAAGCGGATGGCGAGGTCCAGGAGGCATCCGAGAGACCGTCCACATGTTTTTTTTTTGTTTCTGATATATATACAGCTATATATATACCAGAGCTCGGCTTCCAGGCAGACAGCTTGGCTGGGAGAGAGAGAGACAGATCACAGAGACTAGTTTACACAGCTAGGAGCGATGAGACAACGTGACAGCAGCATCCAGCAGCAGAGCACAGCACAGGCAAGCTAGCTACCGCCTCCACACTCCTCACTCCCATAACAAACAAAGCGGACTAGCCCTGCTAAGCTAAGCTAAGCTAACCTAGCTAGCTAGATAGATAGCTTTTGTCACATTCAAACACCACCACCACCAACAGCAGCAGCAGCACTGCTCCTGTGTGACCGGTGTTCTGTCGAGTTATACTACCGTGTCAAACCGTGCTACCCTAGGGTATATTAACTCCATCAGACACTGTGTTCATTGCAATATACATTATTTGCATTTAACACAGATTAAGCCTATTGTCTGTAAGAATAGACATTTACCAGCCAATCAAACAGCAGAAAAATAAAAAAGAGTCTGCAAACTGAAGTTAAAGCATGGCAGCATCCTAGATAATGAGTTTGGAGGAAAAAATCTCCATACTGTGTTATGAGTTTTTTTAGTGTTTAAAAATATTTCATGAAATAGAAGAACTTATATAAAAATATAAAAAGATGTTAAACAAACACATTTAATTGCTATGGACGTAAAAAAAAAGGATGCAGAGCTTTCAGGCCTCAAATAATGCAAAGAAAACAAGTTCATATTCATTAAGTTCAGAAATCGATATTTGGTGGAATAACCCTGGTTTTTAATCACAGTTTTCATGCAGCTTGGCATGTTCTCCCCCACTAGTCTTTCACACTGCTTTTGGATAACTTTATTCCACTCCTGGTGCACAAATTCAAGCAGTTCAGTTCACTTTTGTGTAATGACAGCGAGTCCAGATTGTTAAATGCACAAAAAACGGCCAAAAAAACACACAAGAAAAAATGTAGGTCAACGCATCCACAGTGCCTTTAGAAAGCACATATCGATGGGTATCATAACTCGACAGAACATCGGCACTGCACATGCGCTGACCCACATTTGTATTTGTAAATTGTTTTTAGCTAGAGTAAGTGTTTTTATGATCATTTTTTCCTTGGGTGCATGAGCTAAACAACCTGAGTCCACTGTCGTCATTATTTGCGTGAGTGTTAAATAGCAACAAGTTTAAATGGCAATTAAGGATTCATATAATACAAATACATATAATACACAATTAAAAATACAAATAAATTGTTTATAATTACCTCTACTAGCTAACTAACTAACATACCGGTACCATGATCCAGTGATTAAGCTAGGCTATCCAAATTTTCTAACCCTAGCTATCTAGGTTAACTAGCTACCTAACTGTAGCTAGCTACGCTTCTGCAGGGAGCATATTCTAATATGGTGCTCTTTTGTATTTTTACCTTTAAAGATACACAAGCACAAGGGTAGCAAGATTTGACAAAGTAGCCCAACTCGTCAGAACACCCGTTGATCCCGCTGATCTAAACATTCCATTAATTTTAAACCAGGTGCCCAACATCTTAATGGCTCATAGCTGATGATGAACCCATAACAGATTGCTAAGTAGCTATCTGATGCCGTTCATAAATGTTTTATGGTTTATAATAGCTAACAAGCTAGATATCTAATGCCGAACTTGCACCAAACGGTTTTCAAGCGATTTCATAGTCGCAGACAAAGCTAAAATTGCAAAGTCAATTTGCAGTCGTGTCATCTCTATCATTCAGTGTAAGGTGGTTAGACTTGAACATTTTAGCCAGTCGTGAACGTGTCCTGGCGTTCAGATAAAATCAACCGTGTTTTGTTAGATCGTAAGTCTTGAGACTTGGCTCACGCGAAAAGTGTTGTGAAAAATGTCTACAGCCAATAGGACAGCTATGGGAAGCCACAAGGCAAGCGCGGGAACATTTGTGAACATGGATGAGACTCTGGCAATGGCCAGAAGTGGCCATAGGCCAAAGATGGAGAAACTGGTGGAGCTGTGGAGTGAGCAAGAATGTCTCTTTGAATGTCTTCCCATTGAAAATAATAAAAAAATAAATAAAACCTCAGCTAAAATAAAATCTCAGAAATAATCTAGTCACATTGCAAGAACCACAGTCTTTGCAAAATTGTAGCCTGTGACTAGTCTGTGATTAAAAAGACTGTGACTAAAAAGTCTGTGACTTGTCTTTAGATGTGAGAGGGTGTCAGACATCTAATTAAAGTCTTTTTAGAGTCTTTTCAAAGTTGTCTAGTGTATGGTTAGCATAACTAGTTAACATTTATCTCAGCAAGTTAAACACCTATCCTGCATAATACCAAACTAGCTGGGTAGCTAACTTACTAGCTAGCTTAAGTGAGACATTAAATCAAACCAATACAAAGTAGTAAACTGTAGCTAACCTAATTGTCACTAATTAACATAGCTAACGTTCACTCACTAGCCTTAAATATGTTGGCCAACAAACAGAAATAAAGGAAGACTTGAAGAAGGCAAACACACAAGGAGCAATGGTTAAACAGCTTTACTCCAAAACGGCATTAGGTAGCTAGACATTCTGGGCAAAGGGCATCAGCTAATTAAGTTAGCGTTAGCTAAGTTAGCTAAATAAATAATTAGCAAGTAGGACACACCGAGCAGGTAGTTAGAAGAACAGCCCAACAATGGGAGCTCAAAGCTATAGCAAGTCATTGTAGCCTATAAATGACACAAGTTTTAAACCCAAACCTCCAGGTTAATTCAAGATCTCTTTAGTTCTTTTTACTAGTAGAAACTAACATCAGATCAGCACTGTAGGTTAGCTAAGCCTGGATACGTTTACTGAAAACTTAGCATTATTTAAGTTTTATTAGTTAACTAAATGTACAGTTTCAAGTTATTATGCTTAAATTGATAATTTAAAGATGTTTTGTTATATCAGTTGCTTTCCACAACAATTTCACTTATTGACAACTAAAATAAAGATTTGAAATTGTCATAAAAATGTAGCTAAATTCAGAAAGCAAATCCTACAGAGTGAAAAGAATATCACAGCAGCTCAGAAAAAGATGCTTGTTTTTGCAACCTACAACATGTGGCCTAGCAGTCAGTTACTTAACATCTACATAACCTACATGTGTTACATGAGTTAACTTAAGATAGCTCAGAGAGAATGACTACACATTAACAGTGAGTGTCAGAGGCAGGGGGAGACACGCATAGATGGTTCTAGAAGTCAAAGTAGTTGAGTATTGTTTGGAAATGTGCAATTTTTAATAAAACAGATTTCATTGTTACTTGTTCGAGTTGAAACAAATTAGTGTTTTTGTAAATTTATAGATCTACACAATCTTTCTGACTTGTAATATTACTAAGCTAACTTTGACTAGTCATATGTTATTATTGATTTACGTGAAATGTCACACTCTTTTTTTATATAATTACATATTTAAAGCACTGTAGTTACAGATATCTACACTTACATTTTACTAATAGAAATTGCAGGTTAATATACACTGGAAAATGATGAGTTTCTTTGATTACCAAATTGAAAACCTCTGGAATATAATCAAGAGGAAGACGGATGATTACAAGCCATTAAACCAAGCTGAAAAGCAGCGTGTAAGAATGGTGGAGGAGAACATGCCAAGATGCATGAAAACTGTGATTATAAACCAAGGTTATTCCACCAAATATTGATTTCTGAACTCTTAAACATTTATGAATATAAACTTGTTTTCTTTGCATTATTTGAGGTCTGAAAGCTCTGCATATCATTTGTTATTTCAGCCATTTCTCATTTTCTGCAAATAAATGCTCTAAATGACAATATTTTTATTTGGAATTTAGGATAAATTTTGTCTGTAGTTTATAGAATAAAAACAACAATGTTCATTTTACTTAAACATATACCTATAAATAGCAAAATCAGAGAAACTGATTTAGAAATTTAAGATGTCTCTTAATTTTTTTCCATGCCTGTATATACACTGTAATTTTTACTAGCAGCCTTAAACTCTAGTTTTGTGTATCAATAAATTTTTTACTGCTGCAAAGTATTTTACAGAGATCTAAAATGTACATACTTCTAGAATTAGCTAAGAGGGTAAAATACAAGTGAATTAATGGTAACATGTGCTTGTTCACTACATTAAGGATATGTTGTCCTAGTAATATAACTACAGAGAATAGCTTATTACTCTATTGGTTTGATATTATTATTAAAACTTATTTAGTTCATATCCACTAGTTATTACTAACAACTAAAAAACAATATTACTAGTAACAACTACATGTTATTACATAGATCGTAATTGTACTGCTGGTGTGATTGCAGGTTATAACAACTTGCCATATAAACAGGAAAAACACGCTAGTACTATGTTAGTTAGCTAGTTATGACACAGTAACACACTTTCTCGATAACTTGGTTTCTTTATCTCTCTGCTGCAGTACATACATCACACTGCATGTGTCACTGATCACTGGCTCTGAGAGAGAGGCTCAGGGGGAGTGAGATCATGTTTGCTAGCTGAAGCAAATACTGTGGACACAGTCTTTGCTCCGCATTTGACTGTAAAGCAGCTGCAAATCCAAAGTCAAATTACAAGCTAGCTATAAAAACACGGATAAGGCAATAGATAGATAGATAGATAGATAGATAGATAGATAGATAGATAGATAGATAGATAGATAGATAGATAGATGCTTATCAGAATGCATTATCAGAAATACATGCACAAAACATTACTAGCTGTGGGACAATGATTAGGTGTGGAGGTGGGTACCCCAGGTCCAAAAAGTAAAAATCCAACCCAGGGTTTTGTACAAAAACTGCCTGGGCGGTTCTGCCGCAGAGCAGTCCAGGCAGTTGGTACAAAACCCTGGGTTGGATTTTTACTTTTTGGACCTGGGTTACCCACCTCTAACTATGTGCTCGCTACCTATATTTTGCTATTATATTAGCTAGCTAGCCCACAATAGCATCGAAGCTAAAATGACTCAGGCTTTAAACGTTAGCTAAGCTAACTAAGCAGCTTCATGGAATTAGCTAACAATAAATTTAGCAAAAAAACAGAGAGAGAGTCATAGCAGCGGAAGCAGCTTTTTTAGACTGGTTAATCGAACCTAGCTGGATCTTCTGTTACATATATTAATCAAAATAAGACACACGTTATATTATACTGCATAGATCTCACCTCTGCATACGATTTCGCATTAGCTCTCTACAGACTCGGCTCTAAACCCGACCAGCTTCATTTCACTTTTAAATCTGCGCCGCGACCGCTGACAGACGAGCGACGATTGGCCGAGAGAAGCGGACGATGCCCCCTTGCTCTTTTTCTATTGGCCTATTTTGTGATTGACAGCAATCTCCTCCAATGGCAAGTCAAAACAAAGTGACCTGATAGTGTGAGCGTTTGTTAACTCTTGCGTTGCTGGACTTCGTGATAAGCCGCCGGTGAAATGCAAAATATGTGCAAATATGTGGGGCTATCTTCGTTTAGAAAGAACTGATTAACGTGTAACGTGATTAAGATGTGTCTTTTGTCCTAAATACAAGCGTAAACTGCTGTAACTATGTTAGCTAACGCTACATAATTACACACGAGTTGCTGATATACTACATTATTACATGTAATGGACTTTATAACACTGGAATTGACCTTTACTTGCATCTGCTTACATGTTAATTTGAAATGGCGAATATATATATATATATTGAATATTGAATATATATGTAAGCAGATACAAGCCTATATACTATAGAATATATATTATTCTATAAACTAAAATATTGCCATTTAGAGCATGTATATATATATATATATATATATATATATATATATATATAGAAAAAGCACTACAACACAAAATTATCAAATTATTAGCAAGGTACTGAATATTATTATATATATTAGAACATACATACATTGTACACATTTTTGTACACTGTTTATTAAGGTTGCATTTTGTATTTTGTGCAAAAATATGAGGCCTCTGCATCACAGAAGTGCACTACCCAAATGAAGAAGACGTTAGTGCAGGCAGATGACCTATTTAGTATAACTTTATTGCAATTAAATTTTAATTCCCATTAAAATTTAAGTACATCAGTTTAAACATGGGGGATCAGCACATGTTAGTCCCAAATCTGTGAACTAATGTGTCTGATATGTTATCAGGTTGTTACAGAAGTTTAATTCAGTTCATTCTCAGAGTTCATTCTCAGGTCACTGTGGAGGTGAAATGATGAAAGAAGCTGATTATTGATTGGGGCGTTTTTAAAGAAATAATGTAATCATGGATAAAATGCCATCATTAGAAGATTCAACAACACCCTTTAATTTGATTAACTGGAACATTCTTTTAAAGCAGAGTGTGACTATTTAAAGTGCAGTGGATGTTGAACTACAGTCAATATCAGATTATTGTTCGAATAAACGTTTTGCCGTTTTTGATTGAGATATCATGTATTATAGACTGGTTTACTGGATTTGTATAAAGCCTAGACCTAGATTAAAAAGTCTAGCTTTTAAATCTAGATTTATTCTCAATCTAGGTCTGGGAATCAACCCTTTTATTCAGTGAAAATAGTTATCCATTATCCATTGTCACAGGTGTTCATTTGCACACAATCACTGCCTGAACAGCTTTGCCAATGGAACAGGATGTGCTGGAGCAGCTCCACATGCACATGCACAGGTCACTATGCTCGATACCAAGGATTAAGCTGTTGATCAGTGGAACATCCTTCTCTGAAACGATGGAGCTTTCTAGAAGAGTAGAGGCTGTTAGCAGCACCTCAGTGTAGACAAATTGGGGGTGTTTATTTACCTCTCGTCACAAAGGTGGACTTAGTTTGACAATTGCAACAGTTATTGATCTGCTTTTGTAACAAGAGGTTACAAGGTTAAACGGTTTGTCTATGGACTATTTTCTCCCTAACAAAAAACCCTTGTGAAGAGCCATTTAAAAACAAGTATAGCAACTACTTATCATTCTGCTGAGAAGGCACAAAAGGGCGTACCACATTTGTGTACTAATATATAAAAAAGTATTTTTGAGCATGGTGTATATAGTGTAAAATTGTATATTCAATGTATACTGGTCTGGTTTAGGCTGCAGTTGAGGTAGACCATTTACTCAGCAGCTCGATCCTTTTGTTCACATGTTAAACAGTCTAATGAGGCTCTGTGGTGATGGCATCTTTCTACAGTCCCTACAGAGGAACTGTAGAAAGCATCCTGAGCACCTGCATTACCGTCTGGTTTGGGAACTGCAACACCTCAGACCGCAAGACCCTACAGTGGATAGTGCGGACAGCTGAGAAGATCATCAGAGTCTCTCTTCTCTCCATCACCGAGATCTACACCACACGCTGCATCCGCAAAGCCACCAGCATTGTGAATGACCCCACCCATCCCTCACACAGACTCTTCGCTCTGATGCCGTCCGGCAGAAGATAAAGGAGCATCCGAGCCTCCACTACTAGACTCTGCAACAGCTTCATCCACCAGGCAGTCAGACTTCTCAACGCACAGAGACAGAACTGAACCCCACCCCACCCACCACTCACCCAACACACTCACACAAAAACTAAACTGTACACACCACCCCCCCCCCCCCTTTACACACACAAAGAACTGAACTTCACCCACACACACACACCCAGTCAGCACACAGAAGCTGACATGACTATATTCCCTTCAGCAATATTTGCTGCACTCTTAAAAACTATAAATTCTACCTCAGTAACTGCTGTGATTATATATGTTCTATATGTCACAGTATGTCTCACATCTCTGCACCTTATCCTCACTAAACACTTTATTATACCGTATTGGTACTGCACTGTCCTGTCACTGTCTGCACTTTATGTTGTCTATTGCTTGTTGTTCTATGTTGCACCATGGTTCCGGAGGAATGTAATTTTATTACACTGTGTACCTGTACTTAGATGTAATGACAATAAAAGCCTCTTGACTTGACTTGTACAAACATCATGCGTTCACACTGTGACGCAAAACTCTTATTTTTCCACATAAGAGAATAAGTATATATAAAAAAAAACTTACAATTTAACTGTGCTCTTTGGGCTTTATTTCAATTTTGTGTTGCTTTTTTGAGTAAATGAAGGATACATCAGTTTTGTCCTTAAAATTGTTCAGAACTAAAGGTCCTTTTCTTTGGAAAACCTAGTCTGTGAAATGCAAATTCTGAGTATGGTTTGACTGGACACTATTACCCCACAATGCAATGCGTCTGAAACAATTTTGGAAATGGAAGATAACCATGCAAGTGCAACAGAATCAGGAGAGCTTGCTTAAGCAGTTCCAGGGTTCTTGCAGGTTTCAATACTTTATTTATTTCCTTTTTTTTAACATATGGCCAGGTTGGTCTGGATAGTTTTTTTCCTTAACTGCTTTTTGTATTTACTCAGGATATCTGATAATAAAATGAGTTTAAAAATCTGGAAAATCTGGAACATCTAAGGGGGGGCCAATACCTTTTTCACAACACTTCGTGTGTAGTACACAAATACAACACAGCCATTTTCTCCAGTGTCTATTTCTTTATTGACTATTTCACCCTAAGCCAACCTTTTTTTTTCTTAAAAATTTCAAGTATTTGTCGTGAACACAAAAGTCTGAAAAAAAAACAACCTCATATTCATTTAAATGAAATCACATGAAATAAATAAAACAAAACAAAAAACAACAAATAATCAACAACCATCTTTTAAAACAAGTTTTCAATATTACCACAGCCATAATAGTCATTAACACAAAATATCAAGTATTCTGTTTCATCATAAAATGTCTAAAAGTTCTCTATGACCTCTTGACTAATGCAAATCTCACCATTAATCGAAATTTCTTCACTCTGTTGTCAGCAGTCGGGGCGAGGAAGCCGGACCCAACGTTTCTCTTCATGTCACTACATTGCTAGATCTTCTACCAACACAACAGCAAAGTGGCTAAAAACAACATAACCATAAAAATGTAAAGAAAAAAAAATTAAAGAAAAATATCATTTTAAACTAAAAATTGGTCACAATACACTGACAACTGCAGGAGAAAACGCAATAATTTCCTATATAATCAAATTAAATAACATCACAAAGTTTTGAAAAATCATTTCATCAACTCCTGAAGTACTGCATCTGGAAATCCCGAAGCAAACGCGCGCGCGCAACACGCGGATCCGTCCAAGGGACATTCCTGAAGAACAGTCCGGTAGTGCGGTCGTGTGCGCGCCGCCACCTAGTGGTGGCCAACATGCACTACAGTCTCAAGCCTTTAGGGGCTCGACGAGCCACGCGAGTCTTTCACTAACAGCACCAGGAATCGACCGCAGCGCGCGGGCCGGTCCGGACCGGATGAGGGTCCTTGTGTGATTTACAGTCTGTAGTCTGTGATATGAAACCTGAGCTCAAGACTATTTATACTTACAACTGACGTGAAAACATTATATGAACAGCAGCAGCAGCAATTTTCCTTTCATAAGCGATCTGAGACAAGACCAGGATCCGCCACTATACCCCCCCCCCACACCCCTCACAGACAGAGAGAGAGAGAAACACCTTAGAGAGGAAAGAGAGAGAGAGAAAAAGACAGTGTGTAAGAGAACACCTCACAGAGATGAAAGGGAGAAAGAGAAACTGACAGATTTGAAAGAGAGGGAGCGAGAGAAAGTGTGAGCAATAGCATGACAGAGAGGAGAGAGCGAGTTGAGAGAGAAAGAGAGAGAGAGAGCGCAATAAAAGACATGGAGAGGAGATAAAGAGAGAAGGAGAGAAAGAGTGTGCAAAAGCAATAGCATGCCTTATAGAGAGGAAAGAAAAAAGTGTGAGAGACTGACAGGTTTGAGAGAGAGGGAGAAAGCAATAGCACACCTTAGAGAGAAAAGAAAGAGTCTAAAAGTAATAGCACGCCTTTAGAATAAGTAAGAAAAGGAGAGAGAAAGGGAGCGTGTAAGAGCAGCATCACACCTTATAGAGGAAAGAGAAATAGCATGACTTAGAGAGGAAAAGAAAGTGTGAGAGGAGCAATAGCATGACTTGCTAGAGTTGAGAGTTGCGAGAGAGAGAGAGAGAGATTTAGGGGTAGTGGTTTAGTGGTGTGGCTCTGTAAATTTAAAGATATTAGCACAGACCCCCTGTACAGTACATGGTTAGTAGTTGGATTTAGCCTAAACACACTCACAGCCAGTGCACAGTGGATCTATTGAGGTAATGAGAATGTGAACAGCACAACACTGCACGTCTCCTAGACTCTCCAGTCCTGAACAATGTAAACACGTATACGCACTCGCACAGGCAAGACTGTGCCTTTCCTCCTATTTGGACAAAAGAAATAATAGCCTGACAACATAATCTGGCAAATGCAAAACACAATTAACAAGAACATTAAATAGAAAAGAAAAATGCACAAAAGTTCTTTGAAAATACACTGCAGTCAGTTTAACTATGCAGTTCCTTATGCATCCCCATTAAAAGCTAAGATGTGATTTTTTAGGATGTGCAGACATTGATAATCTGAATTACAGTACTCCAACAGCATCCTAAACCCTAAACTATAGAGTTACAAAATCGACAAAATCAGGCAGGAGAAAAAAAACGGCGGCATCGCAATTATAAAAGCGACTACTCTACAGCATAAAAGAAAAAAAAAAGAGACAGAAAATAAAATCCTTTTTAAAAGTTTTTTGTGCTATGTGGAAACTAAGCATGGTTAAAAAAAAGATTAGACTACTAAAGTGGTTAGACTAAAGAACCTAAAAGGAAGAGCTTAAGTGAAAAGGGATGTCAAGATCATCATGAACCTACATACTCAAGAAATGTTAAGAACTTCTTCTACGCGCAACACGCTAACACATTGAGACTTTCACAGAGAATGAAGGAACAGTGAGACGTTTGAGAATGGCAGTTAAAGCCCACAAAATACTAAACCATTCCACCCCTAGATATTGGGATTGCACAACATTGAGGGACTTCAAGAACACACATGTAGTGTGGCATCATCATCAGAACTTGACTTCACTCCATGAAGATTTTTTTTTTTGTCATAACAAAACCCAGTTTTTCATAATCTTCGATTTTAGTCAGTATAAAAATGTTCTCAGCAGCATATTTCAGTCATCACTTGGATTTTTTTTTGTCTTTAGAACTGGGTATGGTGGTGGTGATCTTGTTGGTAGGATGTTCTTCCTGTGTCAGTCTCAGCAGGTCATTGCAAGTCTAGTATTTTAGATTCATTTCATCCATCCAGAACCAAAAGCAACTTGTCAGTTATCTCAAGCACATGCTCCTATAGTGAACTACGCCTTTCATTCAACCAGATTCTTCATTTTCATCTCTCTTCTTTACGGGATACTTTCGAGGAATGCCAAGCAGTGGACCTGAGATAGGAAGAGAGAGAGAGGGAGAGAGTGAATAAATGAACGTGCTAAAAATGTGCACAGCAAAGCAAGAGCATTTAAATTAAACATATCTGCAGTAGGATGGGAAAGTGCCACCTGCTGTTTTTTTCTTTAATGTGTAAATTAAATCAATATGCCATGTCTTCCCCATATTAACTTCCAAGTGAAAGTATTACTGTACAGTTCATTTGTAATTTTAACTTCAACTTTTACCTTTATTGTTTATTTATTTATTTATTTATAAACATCTGAGTACTAAATTTCCTTATCTGATCTCTCTCTCTTTAATGGTTATGGTCTTTCTAGTCATCCTCACCTGATGAAGGTTTTGAAGGCTGCACTCTGGGGGTTAATGCACAAGGGCACACGTTTGCCCTGCTGGTGCTCTGTGATGAAACGATGAATGAGCTCTGAGAGAGAGAGAGAGAGAGAGAGAGAGAGAGAGAGAGAGAGAGAGAGAGAGAGAGAGAGAGAGAGAGAGAGAGAGAGAGAGAGAGAGAGAGAGAGAGAGAGAGAGAGAGAGAGAGAGAGAGAGAGAGAGAGAGAGAGAGAAAAACAGGAAAATATTAACAACAAATACACAAAACATTAATATGACTCTTAAAGTAAAGTGCACAGAAAACTGTGCTTTGTTGCTCCAGAAGAGATTTAAAGATTGCAGATTTCAATAAGCACACTTGCCTTTGTTTGCCATGAAAGCATAAAAAATAAATACATTTAAAAAATCATATGGGATATTTTATCCTTTTAAATCAACAGATC
Organism: Astyanax mexicanus; assembly: GCF_023375975.1. Lineage (NCBI taxonomy): Eukaryota > Metazoa > Chordata > Actinopteri > Characiformes > Acestrorhamphidae > Astyanax > Astyanax mexicanus. The sequence continues at coordinate 34,798,620 of NC_064426.1, read as the reverse complement.
AACTATGCCATGGTTATTTTTTATTTATCATATGAAAACGAATTACTCTACTTAAAATTACCCCCTTAAATATATCCAACACAGAACAAAATGCTTAAACTAAGGCCCCTTCTATCTGTAGAGTATCCAACACGTGACCAGTATCTGCACTTTAGCCACATGCATTTACACTTGGTAGTCAAATGCGTTTCTGGTTAGTAAAGACTGAAATCCAATGCTGTGTGGAGCGGAATATTCAAATTCGTATTTTGCATGGAAACTGCTGCGTTTTTGGTTGTACTGGGAGGGGCTTTGTTTGCCAAATGAGTCTCGGCGAGACAGCTGTGTTTACACTGCTAAAACATGTGGCTCAAATGTATCTCAGACCTCCTCCTAAAGTGGTTTGTTAGGAGTGATCGGATTAGAATGAGCAAGTTTTAAATAACAGTGTGCACTCTAAACTTTTTACATGGCTTGGCCTTGTAAAACATAACTGACATAATTCTGACACTGATTAACATAAAGACCATGTTTAAATAGGTCTGTATACAGAAACCCAACTTTGATTGATTGAGTGCTTCCAGTGATTTTACATTATGCAGTGGTAGAAATTATGAGCCTGTGATTAATTACATGCCAACACTATGAAGTGCATAACTGCACACCAATAAAATATTTATAAAAATGTCTGATGTGCTGCAGGCCAAGGCCAGATATCACAATGCACAGTGATGTGGGGAGACAGAGCGCCATCTACCCACCCAGAGAGAACAAGGGCAATTGTGCTCTCTCAGGGCTCCGGCAGCTGACAGCAAGTTACATGGGTTTCGAATCAGCGTTCTCTCTATTATAGTGGCAGTACTTACCTCACTGGACCACTCGGAGCTCCCTTCTTTTGTTTTTATTGTTTGAAATTAAATTAAATACTGTTACTCTCTTTCCTTTGATACACTGGATTGCAGGAATCTGTATGTGTACATAACTGTAAAACCGTAAACTGATTGTTTGCATACATTTGGGGCACGTGGTCAGGCTAAGTAAAATGTGACAAGCTGCAAGAAAAAAGCAAAAAACAGAGACAGGCAAGACAAGCAGTCACTCACCTTTGCCCTGCCAGACAGAGAGCATGCTCTCCTCATAGCTGTGGCTGAACGGCCGCTCGGCAGGTGGCTCAAAGTCTCGGGTGTAAACCCTCCCGCTGGGAACAGAGTAACAGCACTGACACATGCAGGTGTGATAGCGCAAACGACCCTCATCCAAGTACGGGTGTGAAAGAGCATCACTGCCCGAGATCCGCTTAGCCTGCAGGCACAAACACACAACACACATTATATTACGTATTAATATGAAGCCATTATGATGCACGTTATGACACATTTTAAGATAAGTAGACAAATGACTGGTTAGAGTTCGAGCATGTGATTATTGTTATAGCTTGTCCTTCACTTTCTGACATCATACAAATGCTATTTTGTTAGCCTACAGTGGAATGTTTACTGTGACCCCATTTAAAGAAAAAAATATATAGAGAGAGCTATGGGAAAAAAATAGAGACCACTTAAAAATTATGAATTTCTTTTGAAAACCTCTGGAATATAATCAAGAGGAAGATGGTGATCACATACCATCAAACCAAACTGAACTACTTGAATTTTTGCACCAGGAGTAAAGGCATAAAGTTGTCCAAAAGCAGTGTGTAAGACTGGTGGAGGAGAACATGATGCCAAGATGCATGAAAACTGTGATTAAAAACCAGGGTTATAAATATTAACATGTTTTCTTTGAGGTCTAAAATCTCCGCATCTTTTTTGGTATCTCAGCCATTTCTCATTTTCTGCAAATAAATGCTCTAAATGGCTATTTGTTCGTAGTTCACAGAATAAAACAATGTTCACTTTACTCAAACATATACATACAAATATCAAAATCAGAGAAACTGATTCAGAAACTTAAGTGGTCTCTTTCTTTTTTTCCCCAGAGCTGTTTACTGCATTGTAGATTGGAATCAATTCTATTATTCAGGCTGATTGCTTAGGAGGTCCATTTCCCTCAAGATCCTATGACTCAAATTCAGAGGGAGCCATTGGCACAGAAATATTTGGTGATAATGAGGGATGTGTGTATAAGTGTGTGCGCGCATGTATACTCACCGGATCAAAGACTAACATGCGGCACAGAAGATGAACGGCCTCGTGAGTAGCTGCGTCTGACAGCATATACAGAACAGAGAGGGAAGGCTGCAAGAGAAAGAGACAGACAGACAGAGGAGGGAAGGGGGGGAGACAAGGAAACATTAAATGAAGTTAGCAAACTAGTAATTGTAAATGTAGTAAATATATAAATATCTTTATTCATGCTCTTTAAATAGTGTATTTGCATTATTATTCTCCTTTCTTATTACATCATTGGCATAACAAACAAGCCTACACACAAGTAGTTCAGTATAAATGTTCAGCAAAACATGGAATTCCTGAAATCTCAAAAATCACCAATTAAGAATAATGACCATTGCTCAGAGCAAAAACATTGAGGAATTCTGAGCACTCACTCGCAGGGCTGCACAGGCATATATTTAACATGCCATTAGAAGAAAACATGCAGAGTTAAAGCACTGGCAGCTCTTGTCAGCAGAGCTTCAGCCAGTATTTTCTTATTAGAACTGTGCAATACATCAAGGACATTTGTGTGGGATGTAGTCTCCGAATCAGCCCACCGCCATTCCCCAGTCCCATTTCCACACGTAGGGACGCCAGCTACAAACAGCAAGCAAACAGTGTGCTGCAGCCATAGAAATGGGTGAGCTGGCTATTTTTCTGCTGAACAGCTAATGACTGAGCTTCAGTAAGGTTTCTACCACTAGTGTAGTAGAGACAGGCATGGCAGACAACTCAGTGTTTGGAAACTGTACTCTTGTAGCCATTTCACACGCTTGCATTCATTACTAATTGTTTCTTTAAGATTGATTGTTGCATGCTGAATTTCTTTAAACTCAGGGAAACTAATATAGCTGTCTACAATTAATACATTTATAAGAAGGAGTGTCTACAAACATTTGGACATGTACTGTATGAAGGGAGAGCATTTTTTCCATATTACTCACCTCAAGCTTGAAGGCAGAAATAAAAATTCTAAATTTTAAAAGGATATATATGTATTGCAATTCTTAGATTTTTTTTAAGGTTTGATCATCTTAAAATCTTAAAACCACTCTTTTTTTCTTTTTACCATCTTAGTTATTATGAGCATGGCATATTTATATTGCCTAGTTTTGGAATGACATCAGCAGAAAAGTATTAATATAATCCATTCTGTTCATTAATCAAGCCTGAAAGAGCACACACTGCTTTACTCCTAATGGCAAAGAAGAGCAGTTAAGAGAGTAGTTTGATCACAATGGCCTACTTTTAGAAGCTCATCCTAAGTGAAGTGCTCCAATTGAAACATCCCATTTTAAAGTTTAATAGTTCTGAAAAAAATACATTTTGGTTTGGTAAAAATTATACTGTATTATAGAGCTGGGCGATATGGTCAAAAAAAGATTTTTTTTTCTTTTCTTTTTTTTTTTTTTTAAGCCGATTTTTGATTTAAATAGATTTTTTCCCCTACTAAAAAGCAAATTAAGATGATAAAGAAAAAACACATCGTCCTTAACTGTAAATTCGAATTAATCGATAAAATCGATTAATCGCCCAGCTCTTTTATATTATCTAAAATATATTGCCAAAGCTCTCTGCACCTTTTAAGTTCATATGGCTAGTGCCAGAACAGAATAACGACAATTTACTGCTAAGGTTGTAGCTCTGCCCAAATGGCCTAAAATATTTATTTGCTCTGAAACCCTCAATAAAGATTAAAGGCAAGTGCATTAAAAGAGCAAATGGTTACGGAGGTATATGGCTCTTCGTGGCCTAGGGAACAGTAAACAGATCATAAATCCATTTTGCAAAGTACATTACAGGAAGGAGGACACTTTACCGGTTTGTGAGGTCCTCTTAGGATGTGTGCCCGAGCCCCCTCACACGCAGATGCCATGGCAGACAGGGGTGGAGTGCCCAATAGATCAGTTATCAGATCCAGCTAGAAAGACAGACAGACAGCATTTTTTATAATTACACTTTATAATTTAGTATGCAGGACCCCGTATCTGAGTAAAATTCCCCTTTTTTGTGGCCTCTCACATTTTACTCAAATCACGTACAAATTTAATTTTCTTTGCCCCTCAAAGGGCTTCCCTTTATAGATATGTAAGATGAATGTAGAGCACTTAATAAAATAGACTTTGTGCATAACCTCTACTTTGTTGATCTGTGTTGAATTAGTCGACAAAAAATTAACATTCAAGGACAAGTGAAGAATATTGGTGCACAGAGACCCAAAATTGTATTAGGAGGGGGCAAAGTGAACTTAAAAGAGGTTAAATTATAATTTCTAAAATAATTAGGGCAATGCAAATGAGCATCTGAGAAAAAGAAAAATCACATTCACGGTTACAACTCACATACCAAAATGGCCTAATTTTGCTAAACCACTTTTACAACACTGAACACTACTGAAAGATGTCTCAAATAGGCCTAGCATGATAATTATTTTATTTAACAATATATGGGCACAACCAAATATGATATAAATTTATCATTTTAGCTGACTTCAATACCAACAATTAAGAATGAACCCAATCCGAACAGGTGATCAGAAATCAGGGCTGTTCACGTAATTTTAAAAGTTTTGGAATCACAAGTTCAACATAGACTTATACGCATGTACGCATTGAGAATGCCCATGCTGTGCTTACGTCATGAGTTGAGTGTGTTTGTTTCCCCCTCGTGCATTACCTGCTGGATAGGGCTCTGAGCCTGGAAGAGGATGCGGCGACCCAACAACTCCGCAAAGATACAGCCGACTGACCAGATATCTATCGCTGGGCCGTAGTGTCTGGAGCCCATCAGAACCTCAGGGGCCCTGTAGTACTGGGTCACCACTTCCTGGGTCATGTGACGCGTGGGGTCGGGCTCTTCTACTCGGGCCAAGCCGAAATCACAAATCTAAACAAACAAAAAAAAAGAAGCAGAAGCAGAGATTGTTGCAATCAGTACTTGTACTTGGCGGACAGCTTTTATTTAATAAGGCACAGAGCACTAATGAGCTGCTACATACCTTCAGCAGACAGTTGCTGTTGACCAGCAGATTCCCTGGTTTGATGTCTCTGTGAAGAATACCAGCAGAATGCAGGTACTTCAAGCCTGAAAAAGAGAGAGAGGAAGATAAAATTACATTAAACTTGAGTTTGCCTTGGAGGATTTAGATCATAAAACATGCAACATATAACCCCAAAAATATCTATATTGTCAGTATATTAAGGGTGCAACAATACAAGGAGAGGAATGTGACCTGCTTGTTTATGCTGTAAAGGGTTTGTGAGCAGGTCATTTACAGGAACAGCAATGTTATTTCATTCTGTATTATATTTATTGTTGATGTAAAAGTTGAGTTTGCACAGGGTTTAAATCAGTCAGTGGTGCACCTGTGTTTTCCACCACCAAGACATTAACATGCCAGAAATTTACCAGAACACACCTGATTTCCAGACCACTACGGCCATTAGCGTAGATATATAATTATACGCCACTTTACTATTTAAGCAACACAGGTGCAAGGGATAAAAACAAGCAGTTGCACGACGTAAGATAGCAATGAGCACCAATCAAAATGTCTCGGTGCTTCATATTACCAAAATGTTTAAAAAAATGTGGTGCCTGTTTTCTATACTTATATTATAATGCTCTATATTAAATCATTACATACATACAGTATTATTTTTTTGCTCAACAGCTAATGTCTCTCATGAATGGTTATTCCAAACTTCTGAACTGCAAAACTTCTACACACTTCACTTTTATACCCCCTTCTTTGTGTTTGCAGACAAACAGGTTCAGCATGTAAAGTCATACAAACTCACCCCACCACAGGCATAATTCTCACTCACCCCTGAGTATCTGGTAGAGGAACACTTTGATGTGGTCGGTGGTGAGAGGCTGAGGAGACACAATCACTTTGTGCAGATCGCTCTGCATCAGCTCTGTGATCACATATCTTTAGAACAACTACAGTTAAGGCATGAATCACCACACCTGTAAAAATGACAGTAAAAGCAAATCTACTGAACGTCTGACTATTTAAATGCATTTAGCCAAAGGAAGCAACAGGAAACTACTCTTTCTTGTTTCTTTTGGCTAAATGTACTTAAATAGTCAGGTCCAGCACTGATGTTGGTGATTAGTTATGAAAAAAATAAATGTAACTCTAATTCATCCCAAAGGAAATTAAAGTTTTAGACGAATGTGGAGAACATGGAGCTACACTGGCCCACAGTCCAACTTTAGCTGACATTTGACTTTGGGCACAGTGACCTTAGGCTTTCATTCTATAGACATGCATTTCAATAAAGGTTAAACAAACAATGCTTGTGTCAGCAATGAGACATTTTAACGTTGGCAAATTTACTAATTAAAAATGTGTCTGGATACTTTAGGACACATAGAGCCTGTGTTTTTGGTAATAGGATCAGATTTGGATTTCACAATCAATCAAACCAAGCTGAACTGTTAGAATTTTTGCACCAGGAGTGGCATAAAGTTATCCAAAAGCAGTGTGTAAGACTGGTGGAGGACAACATGCCAAGATGCATGAAAACCGTGATTAAAAACCCAGGTTATACCTACAAATATTAATTTCTGAACACATAAAATGTTATGAATATGAACTTGTTTTATTTGCATTATTTAAGGTCTGAAAGCTCTGCATCTTTTTTTTTATTTCAACCATTTTCTGCAAATAATACTGTAAATGACAATATTTTGTCTTAATTGCTGTAGTATAATTATTACCATTGCTTATTTATTACTTCTAAACCCTGCTATATCTTCGTTGCAATGTGTTTTAAATATGAGCATTCGCTTACTGGTACATGAAAGCAGTAAAGTTTGTTCCCATGTTATTTAAATAACCCACCACATTTTCTGAAAGGACGTTAACGACCGAAATAACTATTTACTGATCTATAGCATTGTAGAGCCTGATGTAGGACAAACACATTCATGACAAGTGTAAACAGAATCTGGTCAAAGTATATTTCAGATACTATCCACACATAAGGCAAAGTCAGGTGTAAGCAGAACCATAGTGCATAATTAAGTTAAAAGCTAAGCCTTTCAGCTTTATTGATGCCAAGGATACATTTCTTCAAAGCAGTCAATTTGTGGAGGCTGCAGGATATCCAAAGCAGATAACACCTGCAAACACAAACAGACAAGATAAAACTTCCATCAACATTAAACCAAACATGCATTTTGGTGACTCATATTTAAAAAAAATGCAAAAGCTAACAAAATAACCTTTACAACTGACCCATTTTACAAAAACCTTTTCATATACAAATTACAATTAGCTATATTGGAAACCACTTCCAATGTTGGAATATTCGTGAGTGAATGACTTTTGATCTCAAGGGCTGCCTCAGATATGTCCTTGTAGGACATGTGAAGGTTATAATGACTAAGGTGTAGGAAACTGTAGGCTGTGTTCAATTCAGGGTAGCCAAACACTGGAGCTGAACGTGTGAAGGGTGTTATGACTCAAATGTGGGAATTTGTAGGCTGTGTAGCATGAAAGAGACAGAATTGTCTTTGCTGGATGTACGACGGGTGTTATGACTCAGGTGTGGGAAACTAAAACTCACATTGTCGTGTTTGAAGAAGCAAAGCATCCTCAGCTCCCTGAAGACACGTTTACAGGAGACCAAATTCTGGAAGACATTGGGCATCTTCTTGAGGGCCACCTTCCGCCCATCCCGAGGGTCTGTCACTGACCTGGAGTAAACATGCACATTGTAGTTAGTTGGTTACCAGAACGAGGCACATGACATTAGGGCTGCAGCGATTAGTAGACATAATGTCAACTCCAAATTTCTTGTTAATTTGTTACTGTAATTCACTATTCAAAATTCTAGGAACAGAAACCCAATGAGGGATGGTTAAGGGTTGCTCACTCTCTCAATTCGCAATCAGCTTGGTTACCAAAAGTGACAGACAACAGTTATATTTTTTCTTGCTAAATATCAAAACATTTAACATCTAAGTGTCTTCTGGGCATTTAAATTCTTTGTTCAGTTGTTTCTATTGTTTTTAAAGTGATTGAGAAAGCCTGGTAGGTTAGAGGAGCTGTACTCACTGGATAACCTAATTGACTAATCAAAAAATAAATCGCCAGGTTGGACGACTACCAAAATAACCATTAGTTGCAGTCCTAACTTACAAAGACAACAGATTGCATTTATTTTCATTTAATATCAGAACATTTACATTTAAGTGTCTTCAGGGCATTTAAATTCCTCATTCAGCTATTTCTGTCTTTGAAACGATGGAGAAAGCAAGCTATGTAGGTTAGAGGAGCCGTACCCCTTGGCAGTAGATCAGTCTAACCTAATCAACTAATCGAAAAAAATAATCATAAATTTTCTGAACTACCAAAATAGCCATTAGTTACTGCTGAAACTCAATGTCTTCTGGACATTTAAGTTACCCGTTTAGCTGTTTCTATTGTTTTGAAGTGATGGAGAAAGAAAGCTATTTAGGTTAGAGAAGCTGTATCCACTGGAAGCAGATTAGTTTTAACTAAGCGACTAATCGGGCAAGAAATAATCGTCGGTTTATTCGACAGCCAAAAGTAACTATTACTCGCAGCCCACTATTAACGCACAGTAACAACAATTTAGTTAACTATAAGCTACATTTTTCTCCACATCATTTACGATAACTGCACTCACCATACTACACCGAAAGCTCCGTAACCGATAGGTCTGTCGGGCTCCATTTCAGCCGGACTGGGAACTTCGCTGGCCGGGTTGCTGTGAGGCTGCGGGACCGCGGCGCCTCCGCCTGTGCTTCCGCCGAGAGATGCCGGGTGCCGGGGAGCGCCTGCGGGCTGCTCGGGGCCGGATGGGTTCTGGGTCGCGCTTAGGCCACTTGAGGTAGAGCCAGTCGTGGTGTTGACACAGAAATACTTGCTGTGGCCTAGCTCCGCTCCGGGGAACAGGTTAACGTTTCCACACACGTTTGGCCGAGCCGACCCATGGAATGCCATTCTATTAGAGCAAGCCCACTGTTGACTTGGTTTGGCGACGAGCAGATATGCTTACTAATCCCATTTAGAAGCAGAAGTGCGAGGTTATAACAAACAGATGAAAAATAATCGCAAAAGAAGGCTTTAAATTAAAAAAAATAACAATTTAAGTGGCCAAAACATTAGCGCTAACTAACTTGCTAGCTACTTGCTATCTTGGACACAGACAACTCGATTAGGTTAACTTGGCTAGCTAGCACTAGCTAGGTTAGCTAAGATAGACAGGCTTAAAGTAGGGAGATAGCTAGCCTAGCTGATTAATAATTATTATTAGACAACGTAACCTAACCAGTTAGTTAGCTAGTTCGTTAGTTAATATAGCCTAAACAATTTATGCTAAATTTATACTAAAAATAACATAAAAGCAACACTAGCTAAGCTATTAGCTAAGCTGGCTAGTTTTTTAGGTCAGACCCAGAACAGCCCTATTTAGTATTGGTAGCTAGCCAAGTTAAGCTATGCAGCTAGTTAGCTAGCTAAGCACCCAGTAAAATTGAGAATTTAAGCTTAATTATCACTAAACTACGACTTATTTGAAAAAAAAATAACATGTGTAGCTTAGCTAACCTATATATTTTTGGTTAAGAAAGAAAGACAAATTATATTATTATTATTATAGCTAGCTATAAAGCTTGAGACTGAATTCAGTTCGTTCATCAGTTTGTCTTTGTTTGCTAACCTAGCTAACGTTAGCTAAGCTAGCTAGCTAATCGAGAGGTATTGGTAGGTACTACTTAGCTAGCTAACTAGCGAACCCTAGCTTTCTAGCTAGTAATCAGCTAGCTAACCTCAAATACTGCAGGCGAGCAGGCAGTCGCGGCTGTACGCGGTTGGTTATCTGACTGTCCGTCTATATAGCTATCTCTCTATCCATATAGCTAGCTAGTTAGTTATTTAACCTACATCTAGCAGCAGAAGCCTCTTCGACCTGCTTTGCAGCTTCAGCAGGACCGCAAAAACATCCCCGATATTGAGCTGAAACCGCGCCGGGAGGAGGTCTGGAGGTCGGTAGCTCTCTAGCTGCTGCTGCGGCGGCTATCACCAGCTGTTACCCGGGTTAGCCGGCTAGTTAAACAACTGCCACGACCCAAATATGCTGGATGTGTGCGCAAATACTCCGCTTTCCAGACAATACGGCAAGTCCCAGTTCTTCGGAAGATCTGCGTGGACCCCAAAAGTCCCGACGTGAGCAGCTCCCAACAGAAAGAAAGGCCACAGATGTTTGCAAAGTTGGCTAGGTTAGCTAACTAGCTTAAGCAAATTCGCTTCCAAAAGCGAACCCAGGCTGGTATCGACAGCACTGCAGTAGTCCGGGTTTAATCGACAGAAAGAAGCGCTACAGCTGCATGTCGATCAGTATTAGTGCGCTCCATCGCTGTGGCAGTATCTCCCCTCACTTCTTCCAGCCTCTCGTCCTCTCTCTCTCTCTTTCTGAAATCAGCTGTTTGAAACAGTGGCAGAAGGAGGAGTTGGGGGATGGATACGAAGGGAAAAAAGCAGAAAATGGGGGAGGGTAGGACCACCGGCGTAAACAAGGCAGGAGGCGACGTTTAACCATTCACTGCCCATTCCCATCATTACCAGGTCTGTCGATTAAAAAAAAATGCTGTGGCATTGCTGTGATTAATCACGACTAATCGAATATTTCCATGGTAACGTTAAGATTTTGAATATTAAGATTATGGATATTTAAAAAGTATAATAAATGTTTTTATATGTAAACAGGGTATTCATTGCTTTCTTCTCAACTTATACTTCACAAAGGACAATCACTGTTAAGTTTAAAAGATAACAATGAAACATATTAAGCATATTCAAATATATATATAAAAAAAACACTGATTATCTGACATCGATATTTATATTTTACATTTAAATATCTAATATTAAAAATCTCAATCTTAACAAGGGGAAATGTGATTTATCATGATTAATCACAACAAAGTGTGCAATTAATAATATATATTTCTTTTCTAATCGACGGCCCTAGTAATGATAGGATAGGCATTGCATTTGCAGCAATGTGATTTTTTTGTTTTGTTTTGTTTTTTCGGAAATTCAACTGGTCTTTAGACATAGTTTACAAAGGACAATCTGTGTTAAGTACCAGTTAAATTTCAATGCAAAATGAGAAAAGATTAAGCAGTTTACCAGTTGATTAAACAAATTGCAAACATTGCTGATTCATCACAATTAATAACATTTTCCTTTGTTAACACTGAGATATTTAATAATGAATAAGTGTAAAAGTGTTAAATAAAAGTGTCAATGTAAGCTAATAACAGTGGGGGTTTATATTTAAATTTGTTTGTTTTTTATTTGTAATCTTTTTAACTTTAAACACAGATTGTGCTTTGTAAACCAGTTATGTTTTACCAGTTCAAAAATCACATCAATGCAAAATATGAGAAATGAAGAAGGAAATAATCTACTGAAGAACATAAACAGGGGATTAAACAGGCAGAAAAGGAAAATGCAAGTAAAACCCATTTTCTACCATATTAATCACAAAATTAGCAAAGAACATACATATATGACGGATGACAGCACCTGAACGGCTCGGCACACAGTTTTTGTTAAAGTAAGTATAATTAGGTGCACGTTCTTTGTTTGTACATTGAGTAATTAGATAGGTATTCTTTACAGCAACAGCAACAAAGATTCAAAGAGGCGTTCAACAAGCTTCAACACAAACAAGGTCAAGGAGAGAGCATTATGTAGCTTCTTAAGCAACATCAAACCATGATCACATCCTTGGTCAAAACCATTTCAGATAAATCAACATCAATGTGAATTTGAAATGAAATAAAAACACTTAGAACAAGTCCCTTATATCCACGAGCATGAGAAACAATACAACCAACTCCTTGTTGTACAGTTCACTTTGAAACGAACCCCTTTACAGGCATCAGGTATTTATGACAGGAAATGGTACAGCATTTGATCCCCTATCTCACAGCTGCAAACCTCCTTCAAGGAGGCTGGTTAAATGTGCTAGACCACATTTATTGTCCACAAGGACCATGTAAAAATAAATTAAACAAACAAACAAAAAAAATCAGTATAGTAGTTTTGCTTGCTTGAACATTGAAGGCAGTTTAGATGGACGGGGAGCAGGATATCTAAAGATCATAATTAGCCTCAACAATCTACATTCTTCATCACTAGAGACATGTTATAATAAAATGGGACAACACTTAATGGCCTTTATTTCATTGGGACCTCTCCACTGGGACATGACTGACATAATGAGGGGATATCTCTACACCCAACCCAGCAATCCATTTGATCCTCTTCACAAACAGTTGAGTAGATTGACTGAGGTGGATTGGACCAAAACAGATCCAGAAGAACGTCGGGAAGGAAGTGTGTGGGCGGTTGAAATGAGTAGATGATCACTTGAATGTTTCTGCTTTAAAACCCTCAAATCCTCGTAATAATTAAAAGTTATCGAGGTGAGGTGGCAAGGACGAAGCGAGGGCAGAGTTTCTTACGTGACTTCTCCATTTGGCATCTTCATTTTAACCTATTGGAAAGAGAGATTACAGAATCAGAGGATTTGTATACTAGAACTACAACACTCACCAAATATATACGAACATCTTCAACACATGTATGTATACATGAAACACACACAGACATACATTACCTGATCCTATTCAGGTTTTCTCCTTTCCAAACTGATCTCTGCCCCCTCCCCGTCCTAGCTAGCTGTGGCTCTGGGGTGCAATGCTGGAGCAGTCAGTCACCAGCAGGCCCACAGTGACCGGAGGGCTGGAGACAGGAGTGGCAGTGGTCACCGTTCCCCCTGAGCTACTGCTGATGGGGCTTGGCGCAGCGGGGTCCGTCTGGTTGGCATGCATAGCCATGTGGCCTTGGAGCTGGGTGGGGGTCTTACAGTGAACTCCACACAGTTGGCACAACAACACTCCACCGGGCCCAGTGCCACGGCCCACGCTGCTCTCTTTCCATTCCTGCCCGTGGTGCTTCTGAGCGTGCACACGCAAGTATGTCAGCGTGGTGAAGCCTACATAGCAATAGGAAAAATAATTACATTAATTCTTAAAATTATTCTTAAAAACATTTTTATTCAGCAGTAGTGTATACCAGGGGTCGGTAATTAAGTTGGGCAGCGGGCCAGATATTTTCCAAGTCATCACACAGGATCGAACCCGGGTCGCCAGGCTCGCGGTCCAGAAACACTAGCGCTGCCCCAGCTAGTGAATTGGGACACAGTTATGAAAAAACGATGTTATAAGGAGATAGGGAGCACGAGAATGAGCAGAAAGACGAGAACGGGCGGAAACTAAAATTACGCCAAGTGTGACAGAGAGACGGGGGAGGAATGTTCCCAAAATCTGGCCAGAGAGGCATTTTATTTATTTTCTCTGTTACATTTCAAACCACCTCACGGGCCAGATGTTTCGGCCAGATATTTTTATATTCTATTAATTTTGTCTGTCTATCTGACAGCCAAGTTATGTATTAATGTCTATGATTAGATTTTTATCCAAATGCTTGTGAACACACCTAATCAATGCATGCTACCATTGCTGACATAGATGTGCTAATGCCAGGTATAGGCTTAAGGGCTTATAATAAATCACCCCCATCGTTAAGCTGCGGAACCAACATTGAGCTGTGAAACTAAGTTGTCTGGAAGGGTGGTGTCATTTATACAAGTTCTGAATGTTTCAACTTTTGCTAGGTATTCTTATCCAATTATTCTTATCCCTACTCCAGCTAGGAAGCTGACCAAGTAATTACTTAAAAACTCAGCAGGCATTAGGTGAAGGGCACCAGTGTTCATCTAACCACTGTCCAAAGCTATCTATGAACAACCATTATTTGCTAAGATAGCTAAAAGGACTCTATGTTTGCTGTAGTATAGTAACATGCCAGGAGAAGGGAAATACATTTTTAACTTTCATTGAAAGTCAATATCAAAATATTTTATTACAAGTCCCATTTATTCCAAAAAATGTTAATTTTTTCTTTAGACATTACCAATATTCCAAGCATCACTTTACTAATACTCACTGCGGTTGCACAGGTGGCAGACATGGTGCTGGGATTGGTTGTGGACCCTCATGTGATCTGTGATATAAGCAGGAGAGAGCAGTTTGCCACATATGTGGCAGGGAACTTTGTCTTCGTGTCGGATCATATGAGCACGCAGTCGGTCCTTAGTGGCAAATGCGGACTCACATGTCTGCAAAAGGTAATAGACAATATGTAAAACTCAATTCCACACACACACTAACATGCATGGAGCTGTTACATTGATTAGGTGTTGACTATCAACCCTGCTTTATTACAAACTACAGCTTCCATTGCTAAAAAGCACTCTACTGAAGGAGTGAAAATAAAGAGAGCAAAAGCAAACAGGGATAGAGAAATAAAATAAATAGTGGACATTTATGAGAGCCATGGAGTTTCTAGGCCCATTTACAGAACACAGAAGACAAAAAAAGTTGTCATTTATGGTGTTAATGTTTCACTTTTTTGTGTGTAAACAAAACATGCGTGGTGTGAAGGGCCTTAATGCAGCAAACACACTCAAAGAGGAACTAAAGAAACTCCAGCTGCACTACACTGAGAAGTCATATGTTTTGGACATTCAGTAAACAAGCCTGCGCCAAAGAGCAGGCAGACAGAAGGAGAGCAAAGAGCAATATAAGCAACAACAAGAAATAAAGAGTGCTCAAGATGTTTGGTGGGCTGATGGTAAAAGAAAAAGAGAGAGAGAGACAGCTGTAAGTAGAGCTAAGGTAAAAGGGAAAGAGAGAGAAAAAAAGAGCTGTGACATTACCGGGCACTTGAAAGGTCTCTCTGTGGAGTGCACCTGCCGTACATGACTGTTAAGATGGTCAGGCCTGGAAAAAACAGAGATGTCTTAATGCACCACAACACAAGACTTCAATAACACCAATCAGTCAGTGGAACCATCAGGAATTAACCAGGGCTCAAAGGAAGATGGGGGATGCCCTTAAAATCTAAAATGTGAGGGTAAATATGCCTCCTGCATAAAACATAAATCAGAGGAGATACAAAAATGTTGTGACAGTATGGAAACTGCAAAAAATAAAACTAATAAATCAATTTCATGGCACAGGTTTTTGTCAATTTACTCATACGAAGGCAGCACCTTTAGCATGACATCTTGTCTAGGAAGATCCATGCACTTTTCAACAAGACAATGCAAAACCACTTGCTGCACAGAATGTGCACAGACTTTAAAAATAAACATAAAAAACAACAGTAATGTAATATTAATGTTAATGCAAGTAAACAAAATAAAAAAAATTATAAAACAATATAAAACATGTTTGCTAAAAGAAAAATACACTACAAAATAAGAGCTAAAACCCCTCAAGGCTTGGTATTCTCGATTCCAAAATGAGTAAATGTTGTGACAGTAGTGTTCCTATTTCTTTTCACAAGTTCAACAGACAAAAGTTCACCAGACAAAACATGAAATACTTTGGGTTCATATTGTTCATAAAGTCAAAACAGATGTAAGAAACACTGTTTTCTTAACCAGTACTTTATATAGAGTCACAGCCTTTTCTGATATGGGGCTGTACAAAAACAAAATAGATAAATAAAATAAGCTGATGTTACTAATTTGTGTGTGTGTGTGTATATATATATATATATATATATATATATATATATATATATATATATATATATATATATATATATTTATATTTAGAAAAAGTAAAATATGGCTTTATTGGCCTGCAATCGAAAGATTAGTCCACACAATATTACAACAAAGCACAGACGTAAATGATAAAAAGACTAATAAAATTTTTATTTATTTATTTACATTTCATACCACTGAAATTGCTGCAGTATCCATAAAGAGAATTATTAAGCATAAATCATAAAAGCTAACTAAATGCTCTTGACAGTCAAAAACATATGACAAAAAAGCCTATTCATAACAAATATTTCTGACAGTGGTCATGAGATAAAATAAACTGTTTGTGTCAGGAAGCATGTGTTTCCCTACGCAGACCCGTAAATAGAGCAAAAAGATTACTTCTTATTGAGGTCATCGTGCATCAGTCTGTATGTGCCGACGCATATGGTGTGAGTTACAGACGGGGATAAATACAGCATGGAGGTCATTTTTCCCTTGTCACATTGACCCATTTTCAGGCTCAAATTGGTAATCAGGGCATCTCTCGCCAGCTTTCAGTATAATGACAGCATTTTAAGCTTTCACTACAGGCGAAAGTGAACAGTAGAGGACTCACTGTAGCCCATCTCCCCCCCTGCTCAATACAAAGAGTACTTACATGGGTAAAGATGTTTCTGAAGATCTCAGGTATTTGTACCTTGTAATGTATTTTACCAATTTTACCAACAAATTGTTTTATATCCCATATTTTTTTCCACATCCCATGGAAGCATAAAAAAGGCTGCACTAACTGGTGGGTTATGATTGTGGGGCCTCCTACATTCTGCCAGAGTAACTTACTCTGTGAAAACGAACAATTCTAGCGAGATGCTGCATGTCAAAATCATTATCACCCACTGAGCTGTCCACTGTGAGTGGTAATGCCTTCTATGACATATTCCCTGTAAAGTACCCGCACAACCTTAAAAAAAGGAATGTTTTATCCATCTATTACCCACCATCAGGCCTTTTTTTTTACTCCAATACTTCCAGTCATTTTGCCATGAGCACACTGGCCAGTCACAAGTTAACACCTCACAACCTATACAGGTGTGGGCGTATCCAATCCATCTGTCCCCTGAGGTAACACTTCATTATCAAGTGACAAACTGCTATTCCGTGACATTTGGCATGTCAGTGTATTTACAAACTTGTCCAAATTTACAAGTACAAATACACTCACCATGAACTAATACTTTTGCACACAATTACATCTACATCGGCATCTTCAAGTAATGTTCACATAGACTGACCAATAGAACACATTTAGGATGTGACAGAATAGGGGATTTCTTAAAATCAGCAGAAATTAATAGACTAAATTGTGTCAATATGGACCAGAATCTCAAAGGAATGTTTTAGGGTATGCATGCCATAAAAAAAACCTGAGGCTGTTGTGAGAACTAAATGTGACCCTACCCAGTATTAGTTTAGTGTTCCTAATAAAGTGCTTGGGGAGTGTATGTAAACTTAAAAATCTAAGGCATTTTTATAATGGGCGGTGCATAAAGGATGCCTTAAAAGCTGTGAATTTCACCTTGTCAAAGTGTGTGTGAGTGTGTGTGTGTGTGTGTGTGTTCTGCCTCTTACCGTGAGAAACCTTTAGCACAGTGGGGACACACGTATGGTTTCTCCACTCCTCCTTGATGGGATCTGACATGGTAGCTCATCCGGTCCTTCCTCTTAAAGCGCTGCTGGCAGATGGGACAGGAGTACGGCTTCTCGTCTGAATGGGACAGGCGATGCCGATTCAGGTGGTACACATCCCGAAACGCCTTCCCGCACGCCTCACAGGCGTGGTTCTTTCGTATTGGGTTAGGGTTTGGAGTAGGAGTTGGGTTTGGGTTAGGGCTGGGATTGGGAAGAGGATTAGGACTGGGAACAGGATGAGGGTTTGCGATTGGGATTGCGATTTGGATTGAGCCAGGAATGTTGGAGTTCTCTGCAGTGTTGTTAGTCGGGGCAGCCTGGAAAAAATAAAGTTTCAGGTAGAGATTCAGGTCCAGTCATGGATGCTTTTTGAAAGAGAAAAAAATCTGATATGTGAAAATAGCCTTCTTTTGACGCAAGTAAACATCACTGCCTGTGAATGTTCAATCTATGGGCTAGTGAGTCATTTGTTACACAAAGCCTGACACGGTGCCACAGTGGTATTTGGGTTTATGGAGCTTTTGAAGCAGAGTCATTTCTGCTTTCTGGCAGATAATAAGGTGGTGATGTTAAGCCAGAAAAGTACACAAATGACACTGCAGACAAGACCTGGCACAACAGCATAAACTAATGTAACTGTGTCGGTTATGAAACTCAGTAAGTAGCAACCGATCAGGCTGTGCAAGCCTAATAGCCACAATAATAATAAATGTACACTTAAAAAGGGTATACATACAGAAAAACATACAAAACAGATCAACTACAGTTTGCACCTAAACATGAATAATTTTTTATTCATGAACATTTTTTTGTTTTGTTTTGTTTTTACATTACTTTATTATTTATTTTAGGCACAATCTAATTCACAGCTAGTTTCATTGGCCACTATTGGTTTGGGGCTCGACTGTGCATTTCCGGACATGGTTGTAAATTTACCTGCCTTACATTTTGGCAGTGCAATCTTGATAAGTAACACACCTTACCTGCTGGCCCCTGCCACAATCAATCTGCATACTGGGCATGAGTCCCCCTTCTTCCCCAATGTGTTTATTTTGTTTTTATCTTAAATTGTGCTTGCCTGTTCTCATTGTTGAAGGCCTTAAGAACAAGTTACGACTCACTCTGAACAGTATAATTGGTAAAACAAATGTTTAAAAAGAAAACTATGAATGAGTAATTTTCTATATATAAACTATATGCATGCATATGTATGATGTTTGCATTTAACTCATTAAGGTGAATATTTCTGCATTGGTAAAATTTGCATACTTCCTAAAATATATTTTCATGTTGAAAAAACAATTTTAAATCAATTAAATACTTTTGTGTTCGTGTTTTTTGTCTCGAGTACATAACTCAAAGTCTGTATGGAGCAAGCAGATCCGACCTTACTGATCACTAAGGACAAGACATGGGTACAAATAAGCAAAGAAAGATTAAACCTACAAAGGATACGTGTATGTATTAAAAAAATACCAGTTATGAAAGAAAACCAGATGCAAAGGTCAGAAAACATAATTGAAAAAAAAAGACATAAACCAACCCAACCTGCACCATTGTCCCCGTAACCACCACAGCAGCAGAAAGCGGCTGAGGTGCTGTCATAGCAACAGTCGCTGGAGTAATGGACACGGCAACCGTCTCCACCTGTTGGTTAGTGATTGCAGGCTGGGGATGGGTCATTGGGTCCGTAGCTGTGGGAATTGTAGCCGGAATAGAAAGATGGAGAAGAGAGAGAGGGATGGTCTGCCGCTCCACCCGAGTGCCTGGCTTGCCTCCGTCTTTCTCCCGTGCCGCTCTGTCTTTCATTTTCACCCCGGTGTGCACCGACTGGTGACGCCGCAGGTTATAACTGTTCTTAAACTGCTTATTACATATGGAGCAGATGTGAGCAGGCCGGGGAGGCCGAGTGACAGGTTTAACTGAGAGAGAGAGAGGAAGAAAGAAAGAGAAGGAGTGAGAGAGAGAGAGCACCAGATAGAAATAGTAATAAAGAAATTAAGAAGAAAGAAAAACATAGTAAGAGAGAGAGAGAGAGAAAGAGAGATGGGGATGCATAATGAGTCTTACAGTACGAAACAACAGGAATTAAAGCAAAAGTAATACTCAAGACACTTTTATACATAGCTGTACTATAGCACAGGATTGCTGCACAATTATGCTCTACTTTGATGCTTATTGCACCCATAATCGTTTTTTCAACCAAATATGATAAATATAAAAGTAAATATAGGCCAAGCAGACTGTATGACTGCATAAGTCTGAAAAAGGATTAATGAGAACCTTAGGAACCTTATCATACAATAATTTTTTTTGGGTTTTAGTGAGACTGATATAAAATATGTAAATTAAACACATTTTGTGGGTATTTCAGGTTTTAATATGTTTAAGAAGTACAGAACTGAACAATACTGAATAATAATGTAAAGTCATTTTAAATATGCATGTATAATTATATCAAACTTTAAAACATTGGTATCAGCCATATCAGACATCTGGAGCTACCAATAGCACCAGCTTATTTATTTTAGATATGGTCACCTCACTATTAGTGTGTGATCAGAAACAGAGCCCAATCTATCAAAATACATTATAATGTATGCATTATTACTATTATTTAATGTATTACTAGACAAAAACTTGAAGAAGAGAAGAGTGAAGAGAGAGAGAGACAGCACAGCAAGAGAGCAGAGCAGATTATGGTGACCTCCATGCCCCTCCCCAACTCCCCCACTCCTCCCTGCCCCTCCCTCACCTGGCTCCGGCTCCTCGCTCAGCGCTGCTGTGTCCACTGTTGATGGGGGCGGGGCTATGTGCTCGGCGGGCGGGTCTGGGGGCGGGTCCGTGAGCTCAGGCAGAAGATCTGATTGGAGGGTCGTCTCCGTTTGGGATTGTGAAGGAGGGGTCTGCGGTGGGAAGGTGCAAAAACACAAATTTCTGTCGTTTTTTTCTTTTCTTTCTCTCTTTTATGTGGTAAAGTCAGGAGAGAAGGACATTCAAGTGAACAAGGGCTAGAATTCTCTTCCCTAAATACTCTTACTTCACTCTCAAATTATCTAACTAGTTGTCTTTTTCTCTTACCTGAAAGAGGAAATTGCTCCAAGCTGCATCCATCTTGAAGGCGGATGACGTTTGGTGATCAATTACAGTTACAGTAATCAAGAGAGATAGCTAGCTAACTAGCTACAATACAATATGACGAGATCTTAAATTAATTTGTGCTTTACAGTGGCTAATAACAAAAAATATATAAAAAGTGCAAGCTAGGATACTGAAAATAAATATGCACGTTTCAAAGACTTCAATTAACATAAGTCAATTAACTAGCTAATTAAACGTACTGCACGTGAACTTGCATTAAAAATCACGATATAAAAAAAATCTACTGAACATAAAAATATATTATATTTACAATATTAAATAGCTATCTTAACGATAATGTAACTGCCACAGGTTAAAAAAAAGAAGTCATATTTATCATGCTTTCATTACATGTATATATAAATAAATATATTTATACACATTTATATACAAATTAATTTGCTGGAATGGTGGTTTTATAATTCAGAAGTTCATGCAGAAGAAAAAAAAAACAATAACACAAGGTTGCAGACTGAGAGTTGGTGTGGTGTTTGTATTTTTGCAGTCAGCGGTCGCTCAGCCCCTGTGCTGCGGGAGAAACAGCCCGGGAGCCGCTCCGTGCGGCCTGAGCACGGCAGAAAGCCTCGGTGTTGCGTTAAATCTCATCCCAGCGCGACGAGCGCCTCACCGGCCGCGGTCCATGGCTCCGCCTCGGCGTTTCAATCGAGAGGATGACATCTTTTCTTTTTTTTCCCCCCCTCTCCCTCTCTCTCTTCCTTCCTGTAGCGCTCTCCCTCCCACCCTCGCTCTTTCTTCCTTTTCTTTTTTTACGCCGTCTTCTCTGCCCCGCTGTCTCTCTCTCCCCCACCGCCGTGTCCCCCTTGTTTTAAAGGGATAGTATTTGGAGTGAACTCCCCCCTCTCCGTCCTCGTCCCCTCCTCCTCCATCCGACGGCTCTTTTTTCCCGAGCGGTGTCGTCCTCCTCTCGCCCCCTCCCTCCAACCGGCTTTGGCCGACGCAAAATGTCGAACTGAATCACGACGGGTAAATATAAAACATCGTCTGCCGCTTTCCGATATTAAAAAACAGCCCCGCTCGCCCGGCGCTCGACAGCTGGACGCTCGGTCTGAGCAAAAAAACCCGGCTGTGAAAAAATGTCGCAGGTCCTTAAAGGTAACGACTCACCCAGACGGGCCGTACTCAGATACAGCACTAATATACAGTGCGGGCCACTGCCACATCATTTAGTCCAAAAATACACAAAAAACGGCAAAACACCACTAAATCTACAGTCCAGTCCAAGTCTACATGCAGAGACTTGCTCTATATCTGAGAAACTAGCCGTATACTGTATGTCCAAATGTTTATATCCAGCTAGACTAGTAAGAGGAGGCAACTACCCTACACACTAAGAAAAATAAGTATTTGTACTTAAAAGAGTACAAAGCTTGTCGCTGGGACTGGACCTTATATTTAGGTAAAATAGAGTACCCATGTTTTTTTTTTTTTTGTACCAGTAAAGGTCAGAAATATTATAAACATTATCATCAACTGAATAAGTGTCAAGAACTTAATGATCCAAAATGGTCTGGCTTTCAAATGAAAAATATATAATTAAAATATATAGTTTATTAGTACAGTCATACAGAATAACGGAAATTGTACAAATCTTTACTTTATGCTGTTAGGAAAGATTTTGTACTTTGTAAATATCTGACCCTGTAAAGACCAATATTATACTTTTGAGGGTACAATTAAATTATGAAAAGTGTACCTTTGAGTACAAGAAAGAACTTAAAGCGTAAACCTATAGCATACCTCTGTTTTTTTACTATGTATATAATAGAGTCCTAATTAGCTGGCATCATAAAAAAGAGTATCAATACAGTTTTCAGGTATTTGATGTAAACTTTGGGCACATTGTAAGACTTTAAGACTACGTTTTTTTACATCATAAGCTACATATTTTTGTCTACAAATTTAAAGGGAGGTATTTTTGCATTTATTTGATTTCTAAACACACTCAATGACCAAGCTTTAAAAAAATCTTAGCAAGTGATCTAAAAATGACCTAATTTCAAGGCAATAAATCTTATTTTTCCTCTCAGATAAGATTTTATTTCAATTTGTTAGTGTAAGATGAATTTGCTCATTTTAGACAATGGTCTTAATCTAGCTTATTTAGAATATTCACCTTATATTAAGTAATTTAAACTCAAATCACTATCAGTCAAGTTACTCAGATTGTCTTACTTCACTTTCGATTTCCCCTAATATAAGCATAAATGTGTCAATTAACATGTATTTTGTCTATTGTTGCAAGAGATTTTTTTGCAGTGTGTTTCCCAGACAGGGATTAGGCTTATTTATTTTCTGGAAAAACCTTTATATAATTATGAATTATGAATAGGAATTTAGCCTATTCTTGGACAGCATTTTAAATGGCCTCATACAGGTGGTTACATGGTACATGGAGCCTATATGGAACCTATGTGAGATTAAGGTAGGCTGCAACAATGGGGCTAACTTGCGAAGACCAACTGGGTCCCAGTTACAATACATGTAAAAGCCCACTCAGAGCCCAGGTCCATTTAGAACCCACTTAGGCCATGTTCCCATGATGTGAGTCAAACCTGAGCATCTTGGCTGGGGTGATATCAGGTACTGATGCTTAGTTAGGTGATTAGTTCTGAATCAGACACTACTTTGACTCATCCCAAATGTATTGGATTGTTTTTCATCACTCCAGTTCCATGTGCTGCACAGCCCAGTACTGAGGTAGAATTGTACCGAACATGGCAACCTTTGGCTCATGGGCATTCTGTTTCACATTGTCTTTTTACTGTATTTAGAGTTCTTTTCAGTGGAGTCAATACAAGATGGGTAACCCAACACACTTAACATCAATGGGTGCATCTTAAAAGGAGTGTCTGTATCTGTAAAAGTAGAATATTACCAACCATTATTAATTAACTACTGACCACTTGAATTCTCTAAGAAACACTGTACAAATAATTCAATTAGCACCCATTGTATAACGATTTCTTTATTGCTGTGGATATTTCAGCAGGCAAAAACAGTATGGCTCTATTGTTCCTCAGGTTTCTAATCCATTCAGAAGCTTTTGAATAATACAGTGGGATTACACAAAGTAAACAGCCATTCTTAAGCAATTTATTTGTCAAAAATACAGTCAATATGGCACTCTCAAAACACACCAGCGTATAGATATATTTTATATTACATAAAATCACAAAATAATAGAGATAGTAACAGTAGTAAAATACTAAAACAGCCAGTTAAAGCAAACAAATACAAAACAAAGCAAAAACACAATAAGTGGATTTCATTGTGCGGTGTGGAATGTGCCCATCATATGTTTGAGCAAAGTGATGGATATATGTATGCATGTGTGTGTGTGTCTCTGCAATATTATTCTACTTTACCACAGAGGAATACAGAATACTCACACCTGTTCATTTCAACTTCACCTAGAAGGTCGGGCTGAGGGACAATTCTAAAATCTAAATACTTTCTGATATACACAATAAGAAAAATACAACCCAATACATTTAGATATTTAAATATTTAGAGAAACTGCAATCTGATATACATTACTGTTACAATATCACCAATAGTCTGTGAATAAATAAATAAATGTATAATGTCAAATCATCAAGGTGGCTTCAAAAAGTTCCCAAAGTTAATTTCTATTAAAGTAATACTCCAGTATTTTTCAACTTAATCCCTACATAGTGCTGAAGTCAAACCACTGATTACCACAGAGATGTTTCTGTGTGTTTAGAACAGGCAGCATAAAAAATATATTATAACAGAAGCCACTGGGCAAATTCTAAACTTGTAGGACATGTAATGTGAATGAAATATATGACTAATATATAACATGAACAGTATCTCTCTTAAAACATTCAAAATTCTGATTTTAATTTTAAAACCCAGGATTTGTACATGAACTCACGTCAGATAAGGTAATGGTAGCAGGGCTGTGCGAAATGACCACTTATTTGAAAGCCAAATACACTCATTCAATTTCACTTCTAGGCTTTACACACTTACTGTGTCTGTGCACAGAATAGAACCCCTTACAGGTTTGATGCATCTATTTATAGAACAAAAAAAAGATCTGTTCAACTGTAATTTTAGCCTACTTATTAAGTGAAACCTCAGGAGGACTGAAGCCAAAAGAGTAGAGCATTACAAAAGAGTTTTTTTTCTTTTTCTAAAGAGTAAATGTTCCAATTTATCCCATTTTCTTCACAATTTAGAAGCCAATTACCCAACCGACTCACTAGGACTCCCCCTACCAATAGTAATGCCCCCAACCCTAGGAGGGTGAAGACTAGCACATGCCTCCTTTAACACATGTAAGGCCAACCAACTTTTTTCAACTGTTGCTGATATAGCATTAATGTATAGCCAGCATGCTCAGAAGAAAGCATGCTCTTTTGTGCTACACATAGCAGATAACGATTATGTGAAAAATACTGAAGTACTCCTTTAACTCATGTTTTGTACTGACCTTCTCTTCACCTTCAGCCATCATCTCCATACTCGTTTTTTTACTCATCAACCTATCCCCCCGTCCCCCCCTACACACACACACATACAGTACAGTACTACTACAGTGTATACTTCCATTAAGACACACTTCTTCTCCATTTCGTCCCGGATTCCTCCCTCATTTGGTTTTGCTTCTTTCCCTCTCACGGTCAGCAACATCTATTGCAGCCATGTTGCAGGAGGCGGTGATGAGGTGGAGGACGCTGATACCTGACTTCAGCAGGCAGACCACACCACACACTCCCAACAGGCACTGTAACCACACTATACACACACACATACACATACATTAACACAAATTAGAGATGCAAGAAGCTTTGCACTGATGTTTAATATAAGAAGAAGCTATACGGAGATGTTATAAAAATATACTGGCATTTATAAACATCAAACATGGAAAGAGAAAGAGATGCAGGGTGTGGAAAACACAGACTGAACACAGAGAAAGAGCGAAAGACAGAACTAGCAGGGAAGAGGAAGTGGGCTGTGTGGTTTGACATAGGGAGACACTAATGACCACTGATACTCACCCTGTGGCTCTTCGATGTAGTACATCACATACAGCAGGCAGTAAAACAGCTCATTGCCCATACACATGAAGAACAGCACGGGCTATAAGAGGGGAAAAACGTGTGCGAGTGAATGTACTTGAACAGTGATTATCTATACATGTGTCATATACAGTCTTGTATACAAGTTTGAGCAGCTCTCTTCTTGTATTACATGTGTTTTTGTTTTTCTACTATAGCAGTTTATTTGCGTAATTTAACACTGCTAACAAAGTGCAACGTGCAAATATATATGTATATATATATATATATATATATATATATATATATATATATATATATATATATAGAATTTAAGCTCAAAACTGGTTTAAGTCAATGTTAAATTAAAATAGTGGATGTTCAAATTAAAGGCCTAATAAATATATTTACATTTTTTTTGCTCAGATTAGTCTATCTTGATTCTTGACCTGAATCCTGAAATGTGACCTGTATCTAGGGTTGTGCGATATTGACAAAATTAATATCTCGATAATTTCTGTAATTCTGATGATAGCAATAACTCAAAATTACTCAAATGGCCTGTGCTTCTTAAAGGATTATAATTGCTTAAAACAATAGATTTAATGCATTTTTTAATTTACTTAAAACAAACAAAAACATTTAAATCACCAGTGCAAATGTCAAACATCATATGTATGTGTAAACCATGTAGCCTACCAGATTTTATTAAGCTTTAAATAATTAGTGTGTAAAATTAAAAAAATGAGTGTTATATCAGCTAAATTTAATTATATTTATATTTAAGGCTTACTTAAAATTAATTTGTATGTATAATTAATAGTTTGTATAATTATGCCTTCAATGCCATACAATACATTATAGATAAGGGACCCAATGACTGGATGTAATATGAATGGGAGTAAACATGACATTGTGTGTATTTGCCTGTATATGTGTTCCGCCATTACCCTTGAGGTGTAATAGATCCTGAGGATGGGGTTGCCGGACAGGTCGATGGTCTTGTGACTGGACGCTCCTTTCATCATGGAGCTGAAACAAGAGAAATAGGTACAAACTATTATTTGAAACTGGTTGGTAGTATGTTGTGGGTTTAAATACAACTGATGTCAGTCCAATGACATCTTAATCTGAACACAGTTTGACTACAAGGTGGGTTTACCTGAGGGTAGAACTGGTTAATATTTAAAAATAATCAATAAATATCGCACTAGAAAATGTTTCGACTACTAAAAATTATATGTATATAATGTATATTTTAATATACATTATTTACAGCATCTGTCATATGTAACTTACATTCATTATGGGGTATATTGGAATTAATAATGTATTGACAGACACAAGTAAATATAATGTAATATATATTTGATAAATTTCATCCAACATGCTGATGGACTTTCTATTGCCACATGTCTCAGTAAGGCAATACATTTAAAAAGGAAAATCTATGCTCTGTGACCAGTAGTTAACTTTCTATTTAAATAGACCTGCTTATACTGAAAAAAAGTTAATAAAATAGCCTTTAAAATACCAACCCTTAAAATGATCATAAAAGGCTCAATTATGAGTAATCTTAAATACAGATATGGACAGAGCCTTATGTCTGTATTCTACATAAAAAAATACATCACACATACATTTTTTTAAGTACTTAATGGCCTTAGAGAGATCACTGCTCTCAAGCAAGTACATCATAATGACCTCCTCCCTTTTGTTTGTTGTTGCTGTTGTCAGAAACTTGTTGCGGACTATAAACTGCCCTCTATATACGGCTATATTGCGTAACATCCATGCCAATGTAAAGAATGCATAGAAGTGCGTGAACAGTGATGGTTTAATGTTACCAATTAAGAAAGAAAACATTAATGTCTTGGACTGAAAGCATCAGACTCACCTGTGCAGATGCAGCCAGTGACTGGCTACATCCAGGGACATGCTCAGCTGGAAGAGGAAAGTGTAGGAGGGGTAGAGGAGAGCCAGGTTCACCAACAGACACATGGTGGCACATCGGTCAGTTAACATGTCCAGCATGGCACCAAACTTTGTGCCTGAAAGAAAAGAAATAGAAAGATACAAGGGGATGAAGAGAGAAACAGAAGAAAATGTTCAACAGTAGATATATCACAGTATACTTCCCTAGGAGATAAAAAAGGTGGAAAGGATTACCTTGATTAAGAGCTCGAGCCGCATGTCCATCAAATGCATCCAACAGTGCACTCAGCAGGTAACAAAACACGGCAGGTGCTGGACAGCAGGGCATCAAATAGAAAGACAATAAAGCCAGAACAATTCGGGCATAGCCTGTGAAGAAAAGGAAATATGGATATTTAATCAAGATGTCATTTAAATAAATAAAACTTAGACAATAAAAAGCACATCATACTCTAGTAACCAGCAAGCAACCACACAGCAACCACCTGGCAACACCTCATTCATTCCATTCAGTCAAGGCTGTGGTTAGTTAAGTTAGCTAGAGTAGCTAGGCTATGCTATGCTATACTATGCTAGGCTAGCTCTGGAGGCTGGGCGCTCAGCTCGCTGTGTGCTCCTGTCTCCTGCAGCGGCTCCGCGCGGCTCTTACCGATCAGATTGGGGACGAACAGAAAGATATTTTCTTCGGCCATCACCGCGGCCGGACTGAGGGCTCAGCACGGAGCCTGTAGCGGGTTAATAATAGTAATAATCAGCGCAGCGGCTCCTCTGACAGCTTCTCTGCAGCTCTACAGCAGATAAACAGCTACAGGTTGGTAAGGAAGCGTCCGCTGGACGTAACGACACACGTCAGATTTCCGGTCGGGCTGTTAAAGTAACACCTTCCCTTTAATCCAGCAGAACCCTGAATGTTTACCTTACTTTATCATTTTATATCGATACCTTACTAAAATTATGTTTAATTTTAGTTTTTCTAAGAAAAGAACTATGTAGGACAGTTATTGTGGCTGTTTAAAAAGGAGCAGTGGTTTAGGAGGATAGCTGAAGAGCCCCTAAGGTGACATTAATTTAAAAATAAAATAACGTTAATGCATGGTCGAGATAATTAAGGCGTGGGCATAACTTAATAATGCGTGGCAACAAAGTATTTTTGTTTAAGTCTGAGCCCGTCAGCTTTTAGTATGAGAATTAAATCTATTTAACTTAGAATTATGCCATGTCTCACAGCAAGAGACTCCAAAACATCGCCATAATTCAATCAGAGATGAAAATAAAATTAAATCAATTCAATCTCCATTTTTTTTTTTTACAATAGATTTTCCTTGAATAGGAGCTTTAGTGGAAGATTCAGTCTTTTCATAGGCATTAATTCACAGAAAAGCAAGCTTTATTATCCTTTGGCAACAACTTTATTATCTCGTTCCCACACCTTAATAATTTGTGGTGAAGACTTAATTATATATATTTTTTAACATGATATCACCGTAAGGGATCCGTAGATAGCTTATTATACAGTCCAACCAACCAGAAACAATCCTAATTCAACATTTAGAAACTATTGATTAAAAAGACAGAAAACAGATAACTTTTTAAACTTATTTTGTTGATTAAAATGCAGACTAAAAAAATAAATCCAATAAGACTAAGCTAAACAACTATTTAACATCTATAGCCTATAGCCTTTATTAATAAGAAGTAAACTTTATACTATATTAAAACTCTTTTGCTAACTCCATCCTCAAAATGGGAGGGGTAGTTTGGGAAGGGCACTGGGTGATGTATGGGTTTAGATGCAGGGCAGAAGAAAGAGCTGATTGGCTGAGCTTGCTAAGCTTAGGAAATGTTTCTAAAAAAAAAAAAGTAGGACTGGTATGTTTCATTACTTTAAAAGAACATATTTTACCTGTTCATGGAAAAAATAAGGTTTAGGGTTAAGTGGCTCTTTAAGTCAACAATTTGATATGGGCCATTGTCCTAAAGGAGTAGAATCCAATTATCTGATCAAATTTACCATGTGGCCGCAGCATCAACAGATTATGTAGGCATTAAAGTACATTTTTATCAAAATGTTATTGATGGATTTAGCTATTATGCTTTTATTATATGAATATTTGAACATATGTAACTAAAAATGAGGTTTGGTTGCATAAACAGGGTCTTTGTTAAACGTATTATTATTAAATGGATAGGCAGCAGGTTAATATGTTCCACAAAAGGATTAAACACCTCTCTTTCTGGAAACTTCACAACCCTGTCCGTCAGTCAGTGTTGCTGCCTCAACATGACCTTAGTGACCTGATGTGGATTATATTTGATGAAAAACTAAATTAAATCCCGTTAAAATTCACACATACACAACAGAATGAGACAACAAACTGAAAGAATGACACAATATGTTGAATTTTCATCATTTTTAATTGCTTGTTAATGGTTTCTGTACATGTTCTATAACTCAATCCTTGAGTTTTCCTGCTCTGTGTTAAACCTGAACGTAGTTTGGCCATTTTACGTTTAGCACTTTCTCTGCACATATTCTGCCTTTTCTCTCTCGCCAACACTTTTACATAGAAACACATGCCTCGAGGACGCACTTCAACACATTCTCAGTCCTTTGGCCTGAACTGTCCTGGTTTCTGTGACTCAAAGACAGAGGCTCAACCTTTTCTTGTGACTGACCCCGATTCTCCAATCCCAGACTTGGACCACGAAACACCCCCTACAGAACAGACGGCAATAAGAATCCAGCACGTTTTGCTGTAAACACATGGAGTGAAGTAGGCCGAAGCTACGGTGGCCGAGGTTTAGAGTTGGTCTCCTCCTCTATCTGCAAAAACGCTAAACGAACAGAGAGGTACAAAAGAGGACAGAAGAAACGAACCACACTGACTGAGGTCAGGCAGAAACTGTAGTGTGAGGTACTGCAAAGAGAAAGACATATATAAATACATCAATCAAGCATAACATTATGACTACCTCTGGGTTTCTACGCCAATAACTAACCAATCATTTTATTTTAGCTCCACTGATCATTTATATAGGAGCACACTGTAGTCTACATTGTTCTTTACATACTTTACCATACCCCTTTCACCTTGTTCTTCAATGGTCAAGACCTCACAGGACCACCACTGAGCAGCTAATATTTGGGTGGTGGGTCATTCTTTCTCAGCACTGCAGTGACATGGAAATTGTGGTTGTAGTTTAATGTTAGTGTGTGTTGCATTGTTGCAAGTTGGATTGGGCACAGCATTGCTGCTGGAGTTTTTAAACACCTTATTGTCAATGCCCACCACCCAAACAAGAGCTCATCTGTGGTGATCTCTCTCTCCTGCACAGTCCTGACCACTGAAGAACAGCAGAAAAGAGGAGAATAAAGTGTGCAGAGAAATAGAATGACTGCAAATGTATACTTGCACAACTACAAAGTGCCCCTATTTTTGCTCAAAGGATAATACATGTAGAAACAAGGAGGTGGTGGTCATGTCATGCTTTAGAGAATGTGAAGAGAAGTGTGAACGCTGGTGTTTGTGTAGAAGATCTGAGCTGGCAGTGTGAAAGTTGTGGACGCTATCTATGAAAGGCAACAGCAGCAATACTGCCACCACTACAGGTTACAGAGAATTTGGTTGTCAGAATGTAAACAGCTCAAGTTGACTTTAGTTAAAACAAAATGAAAAATAATAAGCTTAAATCGTAATAAAAAAAAAAAATCAGGCAGGAAATTAGGATATGGTCCGACAAAACATGCTGGATCAGAGGGGGTGTTTTTTTTGTTGTTGTTGACAATTTACAATTAGCTAGACATTTTCTATACAGCTAAAATTCTCTTCAAATGTCCTGTACAGGTTTAATACTGGCTCTAAAATACTACAATCCCAACAATGCACTGCTCAACAGACTCCTACCCTGAGACGTAACAAGGAATGCTGGGATAGGTAGTCTTTCCCCTTTTCCCTCCCTCAATCCCTCCCTCCCTAGAAACGAGACTTGTCAAGTTCTCCATCACAGTAAAATCACTTGCTTTCTCCACCTAGTGGTCAACATTGGCAAAACAGGAAAAAATGAAATTAAAACTCTTAAAAAAATTGCAGTAATAAAAAAAGCAAGAACAGAATTAGTTTAGAATTAATTACAACATAAATTACAACTGCAGTAGTTGAATTAACGATAACAGTATTTTTTTTGTCCTCCGTTCCTTACTTTCCAATTACTATAGTTCCCACAGCAAAAAAAAAAAAAAACATTATCCTATACAAGTTCTGAGTTAGTGCTTCTTCTTTTTTTATGTACACACACATTATATAAGTACAATATAGATCAAAAGTGTTTTAACAGTGAACAATCTTAAACCTAGCTGTCAAGTCCTCTTTTGACAGGTATAATACACATATATACTCACTCATATATAAATGTGCTGTGTGTACGCTTCGTATACAAATGGCCTCTGTACATTAGGGTTCGATGCACTGAACTGCACTGATCAGCTCGCTTATTGACATGTACATCACATATACATCTGCCTTTGTAGACAGAGACAAGGAGATTTGATTGACTAGGATGAGCTGTAATATAATATAGTCATATATAGGTAGATACTGCCCTCTGAATGGCTTTCCAAATACAACAGGTTAGAAAAAGAAGCGGAGAATACCAGTCCTATGAACTAATTACTATTACGCTAATCACGATTTATTTAAAAAAATGAGTTGTCTTGTTCTACAAGTGAGTACAGACTATTTGGAAGCCAGCCTAAGACCCCATTTTTACACCTGGTCACTTTGGTATCTGAATTGATTGCATCCTAATTTTTGGATCCAGATTTTAGCCACATGGCATTCACACCTGATAGTCAAATGCATTGAAATCTGATTGCAGTGTTGGACGGAACACACACATTTTCTCGTTACACAGCAATTATTAGTAGTGTTCTGGTTGTTAATGGGAGTAGTTTTGGTTGTCAAACGCATTTAGGAGAATTGTGTTAAAAAAATGTGTTTACACTGCTATAAAATGTGGCTCAGACCACCTCCTGAACTGGGTTGTTTAAATGACTGGATTCACAGTATGAAGTAAGGGTTCTGAATGTTTCTTGTGTGTGTTTACACTAGCAATTTTATGACACACCAGATACTCAAGATGTACGATGTGACCAGGTGTAAACAGGGTCTAAAAGAGGACAGCGGGCGGAGTTTTTAGCTTTTAGCTCAGTCGAGCCTCTGGATGGCACTGTGCAAGTAATAACAAATATAAAAAAACAAATATAAAAAATAACAACAACAAATAATATCTCCTTGCCTCTACTACAAATGTGCATTCATTTCGATGACCATTTCGGTTTAGTACGGTTTTAGTATTATATACATTAACTTTAAGCACCCTCTTTTGTGTTTCAGTTTAGGTTAATATTGTTAAACCAAGTTTAAAACGTGCTACTAGCTCTGACGCACCTCACTATTGCCTCTTTCTCTCTCTCTCTCGTAGTAGTAAAGCTCACATTGGCAGTTCAATCATCATCATCATCATCATCATCATCATCCTCATCTCCTGGGCCTTAAAGGACCAATCAGAAACCGCTGGAAGAGCACCATGCCAGCACAAAAATGTTTTGAAATGCAGAGTTCTAAAAGTGTTGCGTTGGTAGTGTAGTAGTAATCATGTTTAAAGGCTATGGTCACAAGTCTGCAGACTCAAATCTGACAACTAGGAACAACTAGACTATATCCAGATCCAGATGTTTGAGCCAGAAACATCAAATCATATCAGACTGATCAGATTACTATTAGATTCAAATGAGACTATTAGAGACAAATGGATTTGTACAGACACATCTTAAGGTGGACACTCTGGATAAACCATTAAGATACATTTCAGCTATCTGAACATACACATCCGATCTGATCACTTGAGAAACAAATCCAATTTGCCTGCAGTCTGAACACAGCCAAAGTGTCTGTTGTTGCAGTACCAAACATAGACAGCATAGCACTGGCACTGAAACGGTTTCTGATCAGCGCTTTAGCTGCTGGTGGGGGCTATTAAACTTATTTACATCTAGGAAAAAAGGAAAAAGTCAGTATGGCATTCTAACGTAATCTTTCAACGGACACTTCTAAACTTCTTTCTCAACACTTGGTCACTAATGTAGTGTGTTATGAGGGTTTGCTTAGCATTACACTGCAAGCAATTCAAGCACTGCTCTTTTTAGAGGTAGCCTGTTGAATGTTCTGTTGAAAAATAAAAAATAAAAGCCCCCAACAGAACCACTGGATGACCAGCCTGCCCTACAGTATTGGCACCATTCACTTTTACAACTTTTACCTACTCTCGCTCAAAGCACATACATTTCCTCTCTTTTTATTTTTAGGTGGCATCTCATCTTGTCTTTAGCCCCATATTTTCCATTCTCCGCCTACCGAGTCCCTTGGTAACCCTGAGTTCAATCTACCTTACGAGTAAAGTAAAGGTGATGACTGTTGCTGCTCACTGTCTGAATACTGATCAGAAAAAAAAAAAAAAAAAAAAAAAAAAAAACAATACAGAAAGTAAAAACAAGGTCACAGCTATGGCAAATAGTAAATCACCCTTCCGATTTACTATTAAAGGGGTGGAATGAAGATCATTAAAGACCTTTGAAATTTACGCTAAATACTAACCACAAAGGCTCCAAAATACTAAAGAGCCAAACCAACCCCTGCAAATTCCCGCAAAAAGCCCACCCCCATGATTTGTTGGTGGCTCTAAGAATAGGACAGGTGGGATCCATTGGAGATATGAGATGTGACGGAGGTGCTGCGGCTCAAGCCTCCGTCTCCACCCGGTCCTCCGGGTCCTCCTCCCGAAGCTGTCCGCCTCAGGGGTCCTGGGCTGTTCCTCAAGGCCATCAGACTGGGGCCTCTCACCACCAGGCCCTCGCCCCTTCCTCCATACCCACCCTGAGACGAGGAAGAAGAGGAGGACGAGGGTGGAGAGGACGAGGAGAGAGAAATAGGTGGTGGTGGTGGAGGAGGAGGGAGCAGAGCAAGTGACTGAGCAGAGGCATGGGCAGACAGATGGTGGTGGTGCGAGTGGCCGTGGGAGTAGGAGGATGAAGAAGATGAAGAGTGGTGGCTCCCTCCTCCTCCTCCTCCGCCACCTACCAATTCCCTCTCTCGCTCCCGCTCTCGTTCACGGCTTTCGCGGTACAGGTGCGGCGTGCTCTGGTGGTGGTACTGCTGCGGCAGGTAATGGAGGCGGTGGTGGGATGATGAAGACGAGGAAGAGGACGAAGAGGCTGAAGAAAGAGAACTCGGCAGGCCACGTGATCCCAGGATTTCAAAATCCCGCTCGCTGTCTCGCTCACGCTCTCTCTCGCGACTCGAGATGGATTCCATTCTGGTGAACCCGGCTGTGCTGTTCTGGCTCCTCCAGGAGGGTGGCGCTCCTGAGTTGTGGACGCCGTGAGTCCAGTGGCTGCCTGAGCGAGGCACGGGGCGAGAGGGCCAGCCGCCTGGGCCAGAGGAGGGAGGGTTGGGGTAGCCCTGGCTGTAGGCCTCAGCAGGGATGCCGGTCAGGGCCATGTTGCTGAAGCCTAGTCTCATGCTCTCAGAGTCGAACGCCTCGATCTCTCGTGCCTGACGCTCCAGCAATGTCCGGATGCGCTCCGAACGCTCGTTCTGAAGAGAAAGCATCTCTTCCTCAATCTGGAGAGAAAGAGGACAACATCTAAAGTTACATTAAAAGCATTTATATAAGTGCTCTTAACATCAGCGCATTTAGGCATGCAGTTAATCTGGAAACTTTAACTTCAGCCAATGATTCACGTTTTAAAATTGACAGAGCCTGGTGACACATTAGCAGTTTTATTTAGCGATATAACAGCAACGCTTTCTGTTGAGTTCAGAATATTGATTACACAGCTGGTAGCACATTTGCTTTTTTTTTAGACTATTGAGTGTGGAATATGGAGATACACTAGCATTTATTTTCTTAATTTAAACTCAGTAATTCAGCACACTACCACATCCTAATTTAAAAAGCATCAAAACTACACAGAGACATTATAATACAGTTTAAAATAAATAAATAAATAAATAAATAAATAAATAAATCTCGTCTGCCAGGTTTAAATCACACTTCTTCATCATTATTACTGTCCCCTTCCCAAGAATAGTTATGGACCAGCATTTAATCAAAAATGTAATCATGATTTCATTCATGATTTAGTCACATTTATTATAATAATATTATTATTGTGATTAATAAAATTGGCATAAAAATTCAAATTTAAGAGTTTGTAAAACTGATTCTTTTATTCATTTAAATATCCATTATCAAAGGCTTAGGGTGCTTTTACACCAGCACTATTTGGTTTGGTTAAAACATAATCTGGTCTCGATCTGACCCAGCTATTAAATATAGTCAATTCATTTGAGGTAAACTGTGGATAAGACGCAGTTTAATATATTAGCCAGATATTGCTAATTACCACAGCTATGAACAAATGCTGCGTTTATGCATGCACAGTCTGTGCTGCATTCACTACTCGCAGCTGCGTGTACATCTGCGCTGCAAGTCCAAACACTGTGTTTTGGAGCGTAACATTTCAGCGTTCAGTGTTAAAGCACATATACGCGCTGGAACACAGGATCTTCTCGCTATATTACTTTTTTCGTATATTTATATTTACTCCCTGCCAGACAGCTCTGACCAATCAGAGGATTTAGCCTGCTCGCATAGTTTATTGGTGCGCATTTTGGCGCATTTAGATTTATACCTATGAGAAACCAAACCAAACAGAGGGAGAAAATGCTCCAAATAAACAAAACTGATTCGGACCATAGAAACAAAATACAGGTGTAAAACCCCCTTAGTCCTAATAAAGAAAAAGTGTGATCGATTGTGATTAATCACATTTCTATTGTGATCGAAAGGTTTTATAAAGGCATTGCTTAATTAGTGAAAGTCTCACCCTCTGCTCAAGCAGCGCTCTTCGGATGGACACTCTCTGCTCCAGATCCTTCACCTCTCGATCATGTTGTGTGTCTGTGTGCATTTTGATTTTGCTCTGGTACGCATTCAGCAGCTCCAACTCCTGCTGCAGCTGCATCCGCAACACCTGGTACTCCGCCTCTTGCGTCTCATCCAGTCGCAACTGAAAGAGAAAGAGAAGAGCCAGCATGTCAGTAGAGAATCAGCCAATTGGAAGGAAGAAGATGGATTTAGAGAGTTTGAGAGTTACCTGTGTAGTTACATAAAGTGATCCCTGCTTAGAAGCATTTTTTTTAATTATTATATCATATAATTTATATGCATCTAATTTTCTAACACTTGTTTTCTATACTGTATGAAACTGGCACAGTCACTGATTGACTGAGCAGTTACGTATATGCATGTGTGTTATGTAATGTAGTAATGTATGCATTAGAAGCGGGTCTCTCCTTGCCTTACTCACAGCCTGTGTGGACAGCATGTCATTGATGGAGTGGTCATACTGCTCTGCCAGGATGGCCAGTTTGCGAGTCTGCTCTTCCTTTAGCCTTTTTAGCACAGCCTTGTGTTCGGACTTGGGCGTGGTCTCCAGCAGGTGGTTCCGCAGGGCCTTGTACTGCCGAGTTTGAATCTTACACGTGTCCTGGAACTGACGCTTGATCTGCAGCTCCTTAGTCTGAAAGCGGTCGGAAACAAAGGGAAAAAGACAAAAGAAAATATGAAAAATGGCAATTGCTAAGCAAACCGAACATTTTTGTTCATGTCAGATCAAATCCTGGCATATCCAGTACAGCCTAAACATGCAAAAATCACAATTCAAAAGAAATGTTCCACAATGTTCTGGAATACAATCTTTAACTGAATTTCCTTTTTTTGTAAAGTTGCCAGTTCGCCAGTTTTATATGTATTAAAATGTGTGACAGTGAAGATGTGTTAAAAGTAAAGTTGGCCTATCACAAAAATTACATTACTGACTTATTGGTAGGGATGTGACGAGATCTTGCTGCATTAAACGTGCATCGACATGACACAGCTATAAAAAAAAACATTTGGTAACAGGTCACTACGTCTCTGTCAGTTGAATAGAGAATCTGAGGGGGATTTCTAACAATATTCCTAAGGTCTGTGAAGAGACTCATGTGAAAATATACAGGAGAGAAGTTGTTGTTTTTTTGGTAAAACCCCTTTTTTATCGGACATTGTATGGTAGGGGTGTGCCATATCATATTGTACATGATAATATAGCCAAAAACTTTGGATATTGTGAACGATATTATACCCTGAAATATCATGAGATATCACCCACCGCTAATTATCACATCAGGGTACTACTTTTTTGCCGTTTTTACCAAAAGAAAAATTCACTCTGTTCTCATTTCCCATTATATATCTACTAGAGACAGATTATTTCTGTCCAGTATCATTTATTTTACTTTAATCCTGGATCTATGGAGATATTTGTATTATTAGTATCATGACATTCTGGATCATTCTGTTACAAATCTGATAAAAATCTTTTTTTTATATATATCTTAGTTAGCCATATCATATTGCATGCAATAATAACATTTTTAATATTTTTTTGAATTCAGTGTTTTGTCATATCGCCAAAAGTATAGTTATCGTGAAAATGCCATGAAATATCGTGATAATATTTTAGAGCCATATTGCCCACCCCTAATGTATGGTAATGACCTTAGTAATTTTGGCTAAATTTGATATTGCCCATTATGTATATTAAACAAGAAGAGTCCATTAATGTGAATGTTCTAGTTTAATTTGTTTTATTTCTATTCACATTTTGTATTCAATTCCAATTTCTTACAACTCTCAATAAATGTTCATCGCTCTTTAAAAGGGTGTTACAGCAAAAGTTTGCTATTATTTCATCGTTATATATCAGGGAAATTGCCATTATTTCTGGGACAATACATCATCTAAAAATATAGCCATAGTGACAGACCTTTTGTCAGTAGAGTTTATTTCAATACATATCTAATTTTTACACAGGCAGTAAACCATTTCCTGCATGCATTATCTTCCTCTCACCTTCAGGCTCTTGGGCTGCTGGCGGACCTCCATATTGTGCTTCTGCCGCAGCTCCTGCTCCCGGCGCTTGTTGTAATCCATTTGGTTGGCAAGCTCGCTCTGATGCTGTGTGCGGATCAAGTCGGCCCGCGTGTGCTGCACCAGGCCCAGCTGCCGGAACTCCAGCTCCTGTGTGGACTCGTGGTGCCGCAGCAGCATGGCGCATTCCAGATCCTTCTGGGTCTGGCGCTTATTTAGCTCCTGAAGTATAATGCAGAAAAAGAAAGATTGTTAGTTTCAAGATAACCATAAGAAGAATGAGTGCAAGTGTCAAGAAATACAGATTTTCCTGCATTTCAATACTAAGATTAGCTTTAAAATTATTGTGATGCTCTGTGGGACTGTAGTGCTCTTTTATTGACTGTATTCAATACTCAAAGCTCTGGGCATGTGTGTTCATTGTAGGCCACTGTGTACGTGTGTACCACTGCACAGATGGGTTAAAGGTGTTTTTATATCTTTGTAACTGACTTGTAAGAAGAGGTAGAATAGCACTGCTAATATTACTATGCTGGATCAGCATAAAATACTGGATATTTTAAAAGTATCAAATTTCATAATATTGCCCTACTACAACAGTCCACATACTGCCTTACCTTTTAATGACTATTCTGTATTATTCAGCTTGTTCCCAAATGCATGTGAAAAGCATGTCCATCAGGGATGGGCTAAATCACAAAGTACACTTCCCAAATGCAAAAGGATCCCAGGAACAAGACCACCAATTCTCATAAAATGCTGCTTTAGAACTTATGACTGTGTACTTCTAACAATAACACACAAACTGCTCTATGTTTTATCACAATTAAAATATGCATTGTACAGCTCTTGAAAAAAAATGAAGAGCCCACTTCTGAATACATTTCTCTAATTTTGCTATTTATAGGTATATGTTTGAGTAAAATAATCGTTGTTTTCTTCTTTAAACTATGGACAGTATTTTTCCCAAATGCCAAATAAAAATATTGTCATTTAGAGCATTTATTTGCAGAAAAAGAAATGGCTGAAATAACATAAGATGCAGATCTTTCAGACCTCAAATAATGCAAAGAAAACAAGTTCATATTTATACAGTTTTAAGAGCTCAGACAAATATTTGGTGGAATAACCTTGGTTTTTAATCACAGTTTTCAGGCATCTTGGCATGTTCTCCTCCACCAGTCTTACACACTGCTTTTGGATAACTTTAAGCCACTCCTGGTCCAAAATTTTGTATTTGATAAAAACAAAGAAACTCAATTTGTAAGTGATCTCTTATTTTTTCCAGAGCTGTATATATTTATATTATGATAACTTAGTCCAAGACTCACAGGATGTTTAAACAAACGTTGTTACTACAAGGACCGTACAAATGGCTTATGGTGGATGAATGTATGATAATGCAGTGGAATATACACTTCACCTCTCTAAGCAGGTCCTGCTCCAGGTTGTGTCGTGCTAGCAGCATCTTCCTCTTATACTGTCGACACTGCAGCTCATAATACTGCCTCTGCCGCCGCAGTAAACCAGCCTCCTCCTCTGCCTGGATCTGCTGGAGACACTCCTTCTGCCTCACGAGCCACTCCTGCTTCTCCCGCTTAGGTGTGGACTGGTTTTCATTCAGCTCCTGCTCACAGAGCAGAGTGGAGTTCAGCAAATTACATACATATACACAATTAAGACTCTTAATTTCCAGAAATTGCTGGATGCACATATTGTGTATGTGCATACCTCTTTGAGCTGCTCCTTGCGCTGTCTGTATTGCCGTTTCTGGGACTCTAGAAGGCCGGTGAGCTCTTTCTTCTGCTGGCCCAAAATGTGTTGCTGGAACTTCTTCTCTTCAGTCAGTGCAGCTTTAGTCTGTGGATTAATGCCATCATTTAGAGATAAAAACACTGCATGATAAACATGCATGTCAGTCCACATTTCACACTTATATTAAACCTGAAATACCTTTCACATGCCACACTATAGGTAATTTCCTTGGCTAACTTAATTCACTAGCTCCACTAATTT
Organism: Astyanax mexicanus; assembly: GCF_023375975.1. Lineage (NCBI taxonomy): Eukaryota > Metazoa > Chordata > Actinopteri > Characiformes > Acestrorhamphidae > Astyanax > Astyanax mexicanus. The sequence goes on along the minus strand of NC_064426.1, from coordinate 34,757,946 downwards.
TCTTCTCTTCATCATCTCTGTCTATAACTGCAAGAGGTTCACAAACCCTGCTCCTGAAGAGCTACTATCTCATTTCTGCCTCAAGAAGTGTCATCACTTGAAAAGGATGTGTTAGATTTAGGATAGAGCTGTAACCTGCAGAATGGTAGCCCTCAAGGAGCAGGGTGGCTGACCCCTGCCATTAACCCAAAAGAGCTCATGGTGACGTATTTGTAACAGACCCTTTAAAAGATGTAGTAGGTTTGGTGGGGTTTGTTTCAGAAGGTGTGAAGACAGTAATCACACTGGACAAAAACAACTGCACCAAGACCTGCGAGAGGAAGTGGTCTCGGTCCAGTTCCAAATGAACAATAAAGCGGTTCTTTGAGGTGAGAACGCAATCCACTCTCAAGCTAACCCACCTTACAAATCTACTCCTTTTATTTCAGCTAAATGGCTGGCTGTTCAGGTGCAGGTTAACCTGATTTATTACCGAGAAAAGTACTACAGCTATGAACCAACTCTGCACCTGTTCCACGCATTCAATTTTTTTTTTAAAGGAGCCTTACACTGCACAGATATACACGCTGGTATGGAACACAAAACTTTTTAGCTATATTTTGTTTTCTTTCTTGCTCATGTGCCAGACAGCTCTGATCAATTAGAGCAGACCACACACTCATGTGAATTGTTAGGACAAATTTTGCTGTGTTTAGGCCTGTGCATGTGAGAAACCAAAAGGAAAAACGCTTCAAGTAAACAACAACAAACAGATTCAGTTTGTAAACTGAACCAGAGGAACGAACTACTGGTGTGAAAAGGCTCTAAGTGACGTATATTGAACATCCTGAGTGCATCACAGGACAGTGTGTGAATGTGTGTTTGTTCATCTAGCCTTATTTACAGAATGCATAAGTGCTATCTATTTTAGGTTCTAGAGCTCTGTTTCCATCATTTTCACAACTGAAATACTTAAATTAAATGTTTTATGTTCTATATAACTAATTCTGTCACAATTTCAAAAACAAAATGTTAAAATACATTTTATGAAATTGTTGCCACCTTTTTAGCCTTAACTTACTTAGTCATATGCCCACAGTAAGATAAAAAAAAAAATGAGCTGCTCACTGGAAGTCAAATTTAATTTTGAAGTGGGTCAGGGTTCTTATGGATTAAAATTCTCTGTCCACCCTGCACTCTCATACCTCTTTCTCCAGGATGGCCTGATGTTTTTTGGACAGTTTATCAGCCTCACTGCCGAAGTTGTTCCTCTGGCTCTCCAGCTCCTTGTCCAGTCGCAGCTGGTGCTCATCCATTTCCGTCTTTAACTTGTTCTCCAGGGCCAGCAGCTGCTTCTGGTGTTGCCGTCTCATGCGCTTGTAGCCAGTCATCTGCTCCCGTAGTGCTGAGCCCTGTTCGTGCTCTTGGATCTGCCGTGTGACCTGTGGGACAGACAGGACAGACATAGGGGCTTAAAACTCAATTAAGAAACAAAAGGGAAATGATTTATAGATTGAGAACAGTACTAGATATGCTTAAACGTTAATCTGACAGTAGATCTGATCTGCTTTTGTTCCTGTTTTGCTGAAAGCAGCATGAAAGATTATTTAAGTTTTAAACAAATACATTTAAAACTAAGATAAGATAAGATAAGTAAGATATCTACATTTACAAATAGGTAGCAGTGATCACACTATGGCTGCTCACCAGTGAAGCTGTGCGAATGGTGGCAAAGTGATCCCGATTGCGGTAATGTGCTCTTCTGCGAGCTCCTGAGGACGCCTGCTGTTGCTGTTGTTGTTGCTGCTGCTGGGAGTCCATTTCTGGTTGGTAGGGATCATCATAGATATTATCAGGACCCTGAAACACAAAAAGGGAAAATATATGTACTGTATTTGTATTGCTTAAAAGGTTGGGGAAAATGCTTGTTTATATTGTTATTACTAAAAATCATAGTGCTTTGCAGGACATTACTGTCAGGTTCTGACAGACATTAAAGCTCGTGGTTGTTTCTCCAGAGTCTGCTTGTCTGTATCACACTGGCTATACCCCAACCCACAGTTTTTGTTAACTGTATATACAGTACCAGTATAAAATGTGGATATTAAAGACAAAAACAATTAAGGGACACGTTTGGAATTAGTTAGTATACAAAAAGTGTTTGTCCTCCACAATCCCCTGACTAAAACCCAACTGAGATGGCAATTTGAGATGAGCTGGAGCTTCACAGCGTGAAGGAAAAACAGCCAAATATTGTTCAGCACCTCCAGAAACTCCTTTAAGACGCTGAGAAAACTATTCCAGGTGACTCTACCCCATGAAAACACTGAGCAAATAACAAGAGTGTGCAGATCTGTCCTCTAAGTTCAATGTGAATCTGGAGTATAAAACATATTCTGGTTTGTTTAACACTTTTGGTTTACAGAATAATTCTTGATGTTTTCCTGTATAGCTTTTACAATGTAAAAAATATATATATAAAAAGAAAAAACAACCATTGAATTAAAATAATTTTTAAAAGCTGCTTAAGCTGCACATTGTTTGAGTTTAATTCTGTGTTACTTTCATGTCACAGACTAGACACAGCACAGTCACATGACGATATAGTAGGGGTGGGCGATATGGCCCTAAAATAATATCACAATATTTCATGGTTTTATCGCAATAACAATACTCCTGGCGATATGACAAAAAAATAAAAAATACACTACTGCAACAAAACAAAACTTACATTTTATTATTGTATAATATATGATATTGCAAACCTCTAACTGAGATATAAAAAAAAATCCAGAATTTTAGCATATTTGTAACAGAAGTCAATGATTCAGAATGTAATGATATTAATAATAATAATAATAATAAAGAACTCCAAATATCTCCATCTATCCAGGATTAAAGTAAAATAAGTGATACTGGACAGATATAATCTGTCGCTAGGAGATATTTAATAGGAAGTGATAAGTGTGTGAATTTTTCTTTTGCTTAAAACAGCAAATAAGTAGTACCCTAATGTGATATTTAGGGGTGAATGTTATGGCATGATATTTCAGGGTATAATATTCACAATATTCAAAAATGTTGGCGTTATCACGGACGATACGTTATGGCACACCCCTACTATATAGGCGGTACTACGTTTTTAAAAAGACAGAACGAACACAAATGTAAAAAACATATGTATAAGAAAAATCCAAAAATAGATGGGCAAGTTACACTGCCTATAGAGCCTGAATACTGGTCTCGATTTATTTTTGAATAACTGCCTAGACCTCATTTAAGGCATTTGTTTAATAACAATGGCAAACGCAACTTGGATGGTTTTGTGAATTAAAAACTGCATCTTCTGTTCTGCTGCAGAGAATATATCAAGTGCTTAGATATAATACTGCAGTGCTTCAATCTATATTTTATCAACACCTCTAACAAAAAACACATGCATGTCTACTCACAGAGGGTCTGTGTATGATTGAGCTGTTGGAGGTGACTGTGTGCTCTCCTTCCCCCATCATGGCCATCTCTGCACTGTCATCTGAGCCATCAGCCAGGCTGTTGACTGAGGAGCTTTGGGAGCTGGCGCTGATAGACATGGAGGGCACTGAATGAGAGCTTTCCATACTGTTCACAGTGCCTGTTCGTAACAGGTACTGCTCCACGTCCTAAACACGCAAACACAGGTTTAGACACTTCATCATTTGAGAAAGCTTGGTTATAATTGACACAGGTAAACAGGGCGTGAGTGAATGAGTCAGTGAAGGAAAGTGAGAAGTGAAAAGACATGCCTCCTCTTCCTCTCCACCATCCTGCGTGGGGCCGTTGTGCGTCTCTTGGAAGAGGATTTTCTTCATCTTCCTGTACTGTAGGTTGTCCAGCTCCCTCACTGCATCTTTAGTACGCGCGATCAGGTCCATCACTACAGACAGGGGTCGCTCTCGACACAGGAACCGATGCTGCAGACAAAGTGCGAGACAAGTTGTTGTCGTTCAACATTCCAGACTTGTACTTCCAAGCACAGCAGCAGATTTCAGTTATTGTTTCAGTTAAATGTTCCATATAGCGCATTTTCACTTTTATAATTAAGCCAATTTTAAATCAGTGCAGGTGTATGAACACATACTCATCTGCATTCTTCAGATGCCATAAATGTGTGTGTTCCCACACCTGCACTGATTTAAAATTGGCTTAATTATTATTAAGTGAAAATGCTCTGTTTGGAACATGGAACTGAAACTATAACTGAAATCTGCTGCTGTGCTTGGAAGTACAAGTCTTGCACCTACTGATAGTTGTATAGTGTAACCTGTATAGAAAATAAAATCACTCATTTATTGATTGTGCCTGGTTAAGGCTACAGATATTCCCCCAAAGTTAACCACTATATATTACCATATTTTAATGTTTTGACGTTTTATAGCCATTTCACATAAAGAAATAGCAACTAGTTAATCTACGTAGCTATATAGCTAGCTAACTTTCCCATTCTAACATATATGATGGCAAGAGGCTGCAGCATTTATGGTGAAATGGTTATTATTATTTATAAAAAAAAAAAAGTAAAGTAAAGCTAATTTCAGCTCTCCATCAAAGAGGAAATAAGGAATGGACAATAATAATAATTGCTGCACCACCTGCCCCTCTTTTAAAGTCATTCAATGCCCTAAAGTTAAACTATTTAACCAGCAGCAAGGTAGCTGACATTTAGCACTACACTGCTATAGCTCCGTCTCAGGTTCTTGAAGGGTTGTCTAAATTCTTAGGGGGAGAATTTTACCCCTTCACTTTGTGACTGTGTTCCAAGGGTAAGGGTTACACTCGAAAAGAAGGGGTAGGGGTACACTAGAAAAATGGGATTGGGCCCAAGTCTGATGTATTTCTTTCTGCTGTGCTCTAAGAATGGGGGTATAGTTAAACAAAACAACGGCTAGATACAGTCACTGATATTTGCTCATAATCATTCTCCAGTCATTAACCACTGCTATTAAAACTCAGTGTATTTGATATATAAGGGTTTTGGTCTCTTGTAAGAAAGTTGAGCTGTTCTGCCAGTATCTTAAGGCTAATTTGTTTGGACTGTAACTATGATCAACAATTTCAGCTTGATTTGCCTTGACTATGCACATGAATATACCGTATCGGTACTGCACTGTTCTGTCTTTTAAATTGTCTTGCTTTTTGTATGTATTGTTATTTAGTGTTATAGTTTCATGTTGCACTGTCTTCACTCTTGCACTTTGTTGTCTATTGCTTGTTGTCCCATGTTGCACCATGGTTCCGGAGGAATGTAATTTCACTACACTGTGCACCTGTACTCAGATGTAATGACAATAAAAGCTTCTTGACTTGACTATCTTGACTTGATCATACAGAAGAACCGAAAATATAAAAAAAAAATAGGAGAAAAAAAAAACAGTTTCAAAAAAATAATGCACAAATGTTAAAATTATTTTTAATCAGTGAAAATTAGAGTTGGTGTGAATACACCTACGGATACAGGCAGAAAAGCTTACTTTAATTGTGTGTATGGGTGTAAAGGTAGATTTCTTACATTGAGCAGCACATCAGAGGTAGGTCTGTCCTGAGGAATCTTCTGTAGACAAGAGTCCACAAAGTTACGGAAATAATCAGACCTGAAAATGTAAAAGAAAACAGTGAGTTATACAGTCAGTGAAGATTTGAAGGGGCTTTATAGGAGAGTTAGCAATAGTTAGTCATTCTTATTTAAAAATTCTTATGAACAACTACCAGAAGTTTGTACAATACTCAAGGTTCAGAAAAAGGAAAAGAAAAAGAAAAGGTGATACTGTGGTATCTTCACATATTCAGCACAAACCAGTATGACATTGGATATCTGAAGCTAGATAAACACTTTCACTACTTCCAAAACAGGTTTATTGACTTTATCAACAAGCATAGACAAGGCACAGAATGTGCTGGAGTCAAGACCACATTTTAAGTTGACATCATATTTTAAAATAAGACAACAGGATAACAGGAACAAGTATTAAATCCAATTTCATTTAAAATAGGAAAATATAAGATAATATAAGATAGCCCTGCCGATAATGAAGCTATCGATTTAACATGACGGTCATGCTCTGTTGTGTTAATTTGTGGGTATTTAAGCAGAGACATAGATTTTAGAAGTCATGTTGCTCTGTTTCCTTGTCTGTGGTCTGAGAACGTAGCGGTTACACACACTCAAACATACAGACGGCCACAAAATATTTAATTGTTATATTACATGCTATTTTAAATGACAAAATAATCGCTTAGCACAATAATTCATAGGAACTGAAACTGAAAAACTGTTATAGTGACTATGTATTTTTTATTTTTTTTTAAAGAAAATTTTAATTTAACACTACACTGTGAAAAACAAAGCAAAGGCTGTGTGGGGGCTTGTTGTCACTGGCTTGTTTTTGCTATTAAAAAAATATCATCCGATTTAAACTGAGTTGGATTGATTGCACAATTTAATTTACAACTTTTCTGGTGTTTTTTCTTCTGGGGTGGCAAAATGGTAAGGCCAATGTTTTTCCATTTACTGACATACGATGCCGAAACACCTGCAAACAAAGCCAGTCTCACTGAAGAAGATTTTCAGCTTTGGAAGCCAGCATGAGACGTGCGTTTCAGCAGTCATGTAACAAAACGAACCAATCACGCAACCTCACATGGAGTGCCGAGAGCGAACAGCTTCCTCACACACAGTAAACTTCAGCAAAGTCCACTTGAAACAAACCGAAATCACAACTTTCAGCAGAACCAGAGATCAGTTCTCTTGACCAGCCTCAATTCTAACAAAACACTCCTGCGTTAAAGACGCTAGCATGAATAATGAAAAAGGTCCAATAACCAACACTTTCACTCTGTGGCTTAATTCCCTTAAAGCTAAATATAACTAGCAAGGAGCAAACAAATTAAAACTTATCCAAATAGTAACTTACAAATCCCATTACTCAAGTCAGGAAACATTAGCACTGGAAAATGAAAGCAAAAAAAAATAAATAAAGAGAGATACTTACCAGTGATTTGATGCCAGGACGGGGCTTTCGTTCTGAGCAATGTGATATAAGGCACTCATAGCATTCATATTAAACAAGGGCGGCTTCCTCTCCGCTAAAGAAGGAAAGACAATAAATAAAAGTTAAAGGGCAACAATAAATTACATCTAACTACATCAAAAACAACAGCAAGTGAGCAGCGAATAAGAGAAATGAAGAGACAGACAGAAACTGAGAGCGAGAGAGAGATAACAAGCAAGAGAGAGACAGAGATAGGGATGTTAGCTTGTAACCAAAGCAGCTTATAAACTAAACCCCAAATCCCTCTCCCTAACAGGCATCGCAGACACAACAAAAACCCGCACACAACCACGCTGGCCTAAATGTCTACCATGACCTACAACCAATCACAGTGCCTGTCAAGAGCTAGAGGTCAAAGGTCAACTGCTCTTCATGATGGCAGTACTCACCTAACTCTATGCAGGTGATTCCCAAAGACCAGACGTCCACCTTTCCATCATACTGACCCTCGTCCATGGCTAGGATAACTTCCGGAGCCATCCTGCATATGACACAAGCAAACATCACAAGATTAAACACTGGCAGAGGTTAGCTTGAATGGTCAAATGCTAAGAATCCAAATTGGTGATAAATTCTTGGCTTGACTTGTATTCATAAATGATTATGTTTATTCAAACAGACAATCGGGTTTCTTCTCCATATACATTATTTAGACATTAGAGCTGACAACTGACAAGAAACGCCCATTTCAAACAGGTTAAAAACAGGCTGACCAAGATTAATCTCTAAAACGTGGGCAATTGGCAGGTAATCCACAATGTCTTATGTGTACTGGGAATACATAATAAAAGGCATTACCACCACCCCCGCATCTTTATTTCAGTAATTCAATTCATGTTATACACACACAGAGTGATCAATTTAAAGTGTTTATTTCTTTTATTATTGATGATTATGGCTTACAGCCGACGAAAACCCAAAAATCAGTGTCTCAAAAAATGTGAATATTATGTAAGACTAATTGGTACTTTTGGCAGTGTGCCAAGTCCTGCTGAAAAATGAAATTCGCATCTCAATAAAAGTTAAAGTGCTGTACGATTTTCTAGGAAAACACTGCACTGACTTATGAATTGATAAAACACAGTGGATCAACACCAGCAGATGACCTGGCTCTACAAACCATCACTGACCATCAGTAAATTTTGCATTTCATTTGGGAAAAATCAAAGGAGCAGATTCTGGAGGAAGAGTGGAGAGACGCACAGTCCAAACAGCTTGAGGTCTAGTGTAAAGTTTCCCTAATCAGTGATGGTTTGGAGAGTTATGTCATCTGCTGGTGTTGGACCACTGTTGTATCAAAGCCAAATTCACTGCAGTGTTTTAACAGGCAGTTCTTTTTTTTTTTTTTTTTTTTTTTTTTACAATTGACACTTATGTCTAATTGATTATCACTAATCACTGCAGGCCTACACTTGACAAATCAAATAAGGCTTACTGTCTAGATACAGGAAAGATACCAACCACAACATGGGCACCTTCTGAATGTGTGTGTGTGTGTGTGTGTGTGTGTGTGTGTGTTTGTGTGTATACAGCATAAAGCTTTATAATAATGATGCCCAAGTGTTATGCTTACAGATTCTACTGACAGATACGGCACATGCCTGTTGCTACAGTGTGGGAGGGAGAGCAGTAATTATTTGTGGGTGCTCTAGATTCGCACAGGGTGCGGACAAACAACTTCCCTCTTCCTTAGTCACGTCAAACTTATTTATAGACCATACAGGAGACTTACAGAGTCAAAGTGACACACAAAACTGCAAAACTGCCTATAACAGTTATATATCTATATAAAAAAATATTGGAGTACTGAGACATTTCATTTGTGTTTAAAGAGCTCTGCATTCAGATATCAACTCTCAATGTTTGATTTCACCTTTTTTTTTGTCGTCAAAATTAAACAAAACCAAAAAAACCCTAAAGACAAAATACTTAAATCATAGGTTTTGACAGAATGTGAGTGTGTCTTACCAGTAGGGTGTGCCCACAAAAGAGTTGGCAGGGGCAACGATGGAGGCGGAGCCAAAATCTCCCAGCTTCACCTGACCAGGCTCAGTCAGCAAAATATTGCCTGCCTTCACATCCCTGAGAGAGAGAGAGTGAGATAGAGAGAGAGATTAAGGAAGAGATAGAGAGGAAGAGAGAAGGAGAGAGGGGGAGAAAGAGAGAGAGAAGGAAAGAGAGAGAGTGAAAAAGAGCAAGCGAAAGAGAGCGCATGATAAAGAGTGAGATATAGAACGAGATAGAGAGCGAAAGATAAGGAACAAGAGAGTGTGAGAGTGCGTGCGCAAGAGAGAAAGAGGGCGAGAAAGAGTGAGACAGAGAGAGAGAGTGATCAGGAGCGAGAGCATGTGTGAGAGTGAGAGAGCGAGAGCAAGTGAGAGAGTGTGAGAAAGAGAGCCCATGAGACAGAGCGAGAGAGAGAGAGCACAAATAGATATATACAGGCATTTGATTTTTACAGATATTATGATTATGATATTTACAGACATTTTCAAAATACATGTAAATGCAGTCAAAAAACATTATAAAAAAAACTACAAATATCCAGTTAAACTGAATAAATGATGTACTTCCTAGTGATCAGACTGTTGTTTGACATCGCACTGTCTAACACATCCTGAACCTTCCAAAGATCAGGATCTGTGCTTTCAGTTTTAAGGTGCTAAATTTAACACTTTTACCCAAATGTCAAAGAAGTCTGTTCTTAGTGTTGATAGAAGAGAAACTTGGTTACGAAGCTTTGGTGAAGTGCAAGTGGCAGGTACTGTGTGGCTGTCAGGGAAGACATTATCCTAAAGGCCAATTTATACATACACCAATTTAACCTACACCATAGCTTATGCCGCAACCTGACGCCAGCTCGCCAGAAAAGTAACCGTCATGTGGACAGCAGCAGCTGGTCTGCTGAGGCAGGCACACATTCCCGCCTTTACGTTTTAAACTGCAGAGAGATGCAGAGATGTGGACGCACAAACGCATATATACATATAAAAACACACTCCACTACATAGGCCACTCTCACAGGCTACGGCATCCTGGCAGATGACAAACTGAACAAAACAGCCCAATTAGCACGTTTAAAGTATGCTAACCTGACAACGCGAACAAAAAACATTTGACATTTGTTCTGTTATGAAGATGCAGCTGTGGCTGTGACTTTTACTGGCAGAAGTGTTCTGCCTGTTAGATCACTGAGAAAAAAAAAAGTGTCAGAAAAAAAAAGCTCTGAAGAGCAGAGAACGCTCACCTGTGGATCATGTTATGAGAGTGAAGGTAGGCCAGACCCTGCAGCGCACCATGGGTAATAGCAGCGATTTCCACTTCCTGAAGGGGTTTCTTATGCACTGCAGATGGGTAAAAACACAGGTTAACACACAAAACATGTAACATGTAATAACTTTTATCACAAACTAGGAAACATCTAATTAAAAACATTTGATTAATTAAATTAATTTGATTGATAGAATGTTACTGTTTTAATAAGATTTTTAAAATAGCATAATGGAGATTGCACATGTTTACATATAGAAGCTGCCAGAAGGAAACCGAGAAGATAAGACATTTGCTTCTGTCAGAAACTTATAAGAATGTTATGTTTTCACCATGTTTGATATAAAATCTGCATTGTAAGGTTGAAGGGTTCTGCTTAATATTCGTAAAAAATAGCTTAGAAATCAAGTTATGTAAGAACTAAATCGTAATCGAGAATGCACAAATGTACAAAGCAACTACATCCAACAAACCTTCCAAACCACACTATTTTTGGAATAAATAAAACAAATTGACACAGCATAATAGAATATTTTGTCTTTACCCAACCTAGGAACACTGGGAGATTTCCACATGAAAAAAAACTGAACTTTCAATTTAAAAGAAAAACTATTTACCACCACTTATTTATAATACCCAGAGACGGAAGAAAAAAAACAGAAAATAAAGAAAAGCCAAGGGGACTGAAGACTATCATAAGATTGATTTGAATGATCTACTCACCCTCTAAAAGATCAGAGGCAGAACCCAAACAATACTCCATCACCAGCTATAAGGAAGAAAGAGGGGAAGCAAGAAGAGAAAATCAGACAAATCAGAAACTTTCAAGCTAAATTCAAAACAAAACTGCAAGAAACATGCACTGACTGATACATACCCATGCTGTGTGCTCCCTCAGATAGCAGCCTTTATACTCTATGGTGTTGGGGTGCCGAAGCTTCTGAAGGAATTTCACCTCTTTAATGATGTCCTGCCACTTCTGCAAAGAGACAGCACGACAGGGGGTGAGATAATCAGGACAGGGTCAGGTGAACAGTGATGCCCAACGATAATGTGTTGCTAAAAACTTCATGAATCCTGTTTAAAAATGAAAACTGAAATAGAAAAAATAAATTCAACAAAACATTTGGTCACAAGCCAATAAACATTTTTGTTCGCAAGTTTCTTTCTATTCAAAGAAAAAGCAGTTACAGAACTATCATTTAAAAGCATTTCTTCAACACTGAACTTTGACGTCCCAGCAGACTGTCTTTGTACACTGGTGCTGGATATCGACACACACTTCTGAGACTATTCAGCACAGAACAATGCGTTGCAAAGCAAGGCAGACAGACTTTTGGCAAACCAACAAATGTTAAAGCTAACTGAGCTAAATGTTACTGTCCTAGCCATGTTTATCTTGTATCCATCAGTGTATGAAGTAGTACTAAACTGAGCATAAAAAAGGATTTCATTTAATTTAAAGTGTAAATCCAGTGTGAAATGGATCAGGTTCAGTGAAACATGAGAACGAATATAAACTTTAGGCAAAAAAAAAAAAAGCCCACCTCAGTTCATTTTATTACATTACATTTGGCAGATGCTTTTATCCAAATTGACTTGCAAATAATAATGTACATTTAGCAATAGAGAACATAGAAGATCAAGGTTAAAAAAAACATTTTTGACAGGGCCTAAAGGAGGCCAAAGGGAAATAGTGCAATAGAGGAAGAAACGAAGGGAAGCAGGAAATGTGGTTAGAAGTAGGTAGTTAGTTTGTTAGTTAGAAGAGTAAGTGCTCTTTGAAGAGTTTGTTCTTTAGGAGTTTCTTTAAGGTAGTGAGGGAACTATGTATGAGAACAGTCTGTTGGGAGCATAAGCATAAGCACTGTATTACAAAATGCCCGGTAAAAGAAGGTGAGCTATTCGACAAAAGTTTGCACTCTATCATGTTTGACTACACCCCAAGTTCATTTCACAAAGGAGTTCTCCTTTAAATGAGTAGAGCACTTGTAGCCTTGAAGAGGAAACAATGCAGTATGACAGTCATTGGTTTAAATTGCTTGTTTTTCCACTTATTTGTGCGACATCAAAAGTGCCACTAAACGGCCACACCACAAACAGTGTCAAAAAGTTATTTGTTTTAACATTTGTTTTAAACAAATACAATATATTGCTTTGCTTTTAATGTAATAGTAGGCCTTAACTAAAACTTTTACAAACCATGTCAATTTAATGAATGCATCTTAAATTGTTTTCTTTATTACAGTAGCTGGTAAATGCAATTTCTAATCCTTAGTGATTCTGCTACTTGTATAAGACTGAATATTTGAGCCGTTTTTTTGCAGAAACAAAGCAGCACTTACCTCGTTGGACTGTTTTCCACTGTAGGACATCTTTTTGATGGCCACCACCTCGTTGGAGCGAACATCTCGTGCCTACATGACAGGGAATTAAACCAGTCACTACTCACTCCTTCATAAGCAATCAACACTTAAAGTAAATAATTAAAGGGCTTATGTGTTTGTTTTAAGTTTGAGTTCTTACAAAGTAGACAGCTCCAAAGCTTCCATGGCCAATTTCTCGGAGGTCAGCGAAGAGTTTCTCTGGGTCATCTTTATAGAAAAGATCTGCTACATCAGGGTCCTTCAGACTCCCTGCACGTACACTTGCAGGCATGGCCAGCTCCTGTGAGAGAAAGAGACACAGAGGTACAGAGAGTGAGGGCACTGTTAACTACACTGATGTTAGCGCTTTGAGAATTCAGATCAGTAGTACAGTAATTAGATTTTTAACATTTAAATTAAGTACATGTGATTTGACTATATTGATAATTTATTCATAAAAATACATTATATTTGCATTGTACAGTGTTCATTTCAACCCTTCAACAAAAACAAGGCCTTCAGCTTGCTGGTTGCATAAAAAGCAGAAGAGGTTGGCCACTTTTACACAGATTTAAAGTTCAGAGCATGGAACAAGATGATGTCAGTGATGCGACGATCCTGTAAACATACATGGCGCTGTTGTGCCTACTTCAGCACCGTTGTCACGAAAAGCACCCCCTCTCAGGAGCATGTGCTATGTCGCCATGAGTTTTGGTGCGTATTTATAAGTAAGTTAAAGCAGAGAGAGGGTGCTTTTCATGGTGGGGGTGCTGAATTTGGCAAAACACTGCCAAGCCCACTAAGCAGTGAGTGACGTAAGCGTCTCTTTTTATTATTTTTTTAAGACTATTTTGAAAACAATTTGACCTTTAGTTTTAGATATATTACAATAAATCTGCTACATACCCACAATCGAATATGTACCAATCTACTACCACATTTGAAAAAGACTCTTATCTGACTTGAGATCAGATTAGATTGGATCTGTGTCACATTAAATGAAACATTATTTGATTATGTATACACTGCCTTAGATTAACCTGTGGAAGACATTCAAAAACATCCATGGTCCTCTAATATAAAATGCCAACAAAACAGTACTTGTATATTTAAGCAGTCAGTCACTGTATGGTGTATATCAGGACAGAAAAGATCATTTGAACTGTCATCACCAGCTGTAGCTTTAGCCCAAGGATATATTTGTCCTGCTTGTTTAACTTGTGTAAGAATGAGATGTGCTAAAGTGGAATTTGAAGACTTTAAATAGCTTTGGGCTGAGGAAAACAGTGAGCTCTTGAATTCGCAGCCTTGGAATGCTTGTATTGTTGCCCAGGGCGAGCGAATGGAAGTGTCACATGATGGCTATGACCAGAACAAGCATCTTATTCAAAATGTTATGATTAGCTATTTGAGAAGTTCCTAGATGGCCCTCACTGACCCACATTGAGTTTAATCAAAATAGTCTATGATGGGGAAATAAACAAGCTGGAAAAAAAACAACTGAAATCCTATGAAAACAGTCTTTATGATTTGTGCTTATATAGTATTATATAGTTGTGCTTATATGTACTTATAGTTCATGTTATGGAAGCTGTTTTAGAATGCTAGCATTTCATGTAGTATGCACACTGTCAAAGCTTCAAAATGTACAATAAATTCCCAAGCCCTTTAAGCTCCAAATTGGCCTACTTTGAACGCATTATATATAACTATATCTGTATATTGTGTTCAGTCTATTGGATAGTTTAGCCCACCCAGTCTTATTTGATATAAACTACATGTACAAAAATATTCACTGAATCAAAGCTTTTTATTTAGTGCATTTTCCAAAGGTCTGTAAAAATAATTTTAGTAATCGAGTACTCTACTGAAAAATCGATTTGATTAATCGAGTAATCGGATAAAACATTTGTTTGCTTAAAGAGTAATTAAAAATACACAAAAGAAAACAAGACATTTCACTTAATAATGAATGACATTGATTTCCTTTCTTAGATAAGTTATATTTTTTAATTCACAACATGCATTTTCAAACTGCAAAGACAAATAGAAATAAATAAAGGAATAATAATAATTTAATAATTCGTACTTTAATAAATTAAGTTCAATTATTTTCAACAAGGATTTCTTGTAAGTATCAAAAATATAGGGAATTAATCAATGAAAAAGTCATTAACATTTGCATTATGTTGTGCATCTTAGCTTCTGAACAGCAGAGATATTGCCAGTTCTTCCCACCAAGCCGGTGACATGTATTTGTTTATAAAATCCTCAGCGCTGTGTTCACTTACATAAAACCTGTATTAAGTCCAGAATTGTCTGTTTTTATTTTAACCACACATTAGAAAGGCACAAAAAATTACTCGATCAATTTTTTATAGCGAGTAACTCGAATTACTCGCGTAATCGTTTCACCCCTAGTGTAGTCCATAAAGGAATCAAACAACTTTGGGATAAATGAAACTGAATATGTGCGCTGCTGAGGACCCGCGACTCCGCCTTCAGAGTGGGTGACAAGGTGGCCCTGAGGAAAGCGAGAGCCGACCTGTCAAGAGCTATCAGTGGCAAAGCGCGCACACGCCCAGAGAATCCACAGCCACTTCAAGGACACAGGTGACGCACGGCGCATGTGGCAGGGCATCCAGGCAATCACCAACTACAGGACAATGCCACCGTCCTGTGAATGTGATGCCTCCCTCCCTGATGCCCTGAACAACTTTTATGCACGGTTTGAGGCACAAAACAACACGATGGCGAGAAAGACCATGCCCAAGCTGGACGAGCAGGTGTTGTGCCTGACTGCAGTGGATGTGAGGAACACTCTGCGCAGAGTCAACCCACGAAAAGCTGCAGGACCAGACAACATCCCCGGCAGAGTGCTCAGGGAGTGCGCAGACCAGCTGACAGATGTTCTCACGGACATCTTCAACATCTCCCTGTGCAGCGCCACTGTCCCAACGTGCCTCAAGTCCACCACCATCGTCCCCGTGCCGAAGAAGTCCACAGTGTCCTGCCTCAATGACTACCGTCCCGTTGCACTTACATCCATCATCATGAAGTGCTTCGAGAGGCTAGTCAAGAGGAACATCAAGACACAACTGCCCTCTTCACTGGACCCCCTGCAGTTTGCGTATCGTCCCAATCGCTCCACGGACGATGCCATCACCACCACCCTTCATCTCTCCCTCACCCACCTGGAGAAGGACACTTGCGTCAGAATGCTGTTTATAGACTTCAGTTCAGCATTCAACACCATCATCCCACAGAACCTCACCAGGAAGCTAAGCTCGCTCGGCCTCAACACCCCCCTCTGCAACTGGATCCTGGACTTTCTGACGGGGAGACCCCAGTCAGTCCGGTTCGGGGGCAGCACCTCCAGCACCATCACACTGAACACGGGGGCCCCCCAGGGCAGTGTCCTGAGTCCTCTGCTGTTCACCCTGCTGACTCATGACTGTGCTGCAAAACACAGTTCTAACAGCTTTATCAAGTTCGCCGATGATACAACCGTGCTGGGTCTCATCACCAAAGGCGACGAGTCAGCATACAGAGAGGAGGTGCAGCGGCTGACAGACTGGTGTACAGTCAACAACCTTCACCTGAATGTGGACAAGACAAAGGAAATGGTTGTTGACTTCAGGAGAGCACAACACACCCACTCTCCACTCAACATCGACGGGTCCTCTGTGGAGATTGTTAAGAGCACCAAGTTCCTTGGTGTCCACTTAGCAGATAACCTCACCTGGACCCTGAACACCAGCTCTACAGCCAAGAAAGCCCAGCAGTGTCTCTACTTCCTCCGGAAGCTGAGAAAGGCCCGTCTCCCTCCACCCATCCTCACACTCTTCTATAGAGGGACCATTGAGAGCATCCTGAGCAGCTGCATCACTGCCTGGTTTGGGACCTGCACCGTCTCTGACCGCAAGACCCTCCAGCGTATTGTGAGGACAGCTGAGAGGATCATCGGCGTCTCTCTCCCCTCCATCACGGACATTTACACCACCCGCAGCATCCGCAAAGCAACCAGCATTGTGAATGACCCCACTCATCCCTCACACGAACTGTTCTCCCTCCTGCCTTCGGGAAGAAGGTACCGCAGCATCCGGTCCAGCACGACCAGATTCTGCAACAGCTTCTACCCCCAAGCCATCAGACTCCTCAACTGCAGAGACTGAACTGATGGTTTTTCTGTACATGCACACACACTCTTACCCCACTTACCCTAGAAAATGGAAAGCACTAAAAACCCTACTACCTCACTGGACTCTATTGCACACTGTGTAATAGAGTAATTACTACCTCACCTGGTCCTTTTTGCACACTGCAAAATTTGCACACTGTCTTGTTATTTATTATTCTTTGTCTGTATGGTGTTGTATTGTCTGTCTGCACTTTTGTACTGTTGCACTATTGTTCTGTCTACACTGTGTTTATGTGCACCATGGTCCTTGGAGGAACGTTGTTTCATTTCACTGTGTACTCTGTATATAGCTGAAATGACAATAAAAAACACTTTGACTTTGACATACTTCAAAATCTTGTGAAAAGCACGTCCTCCTAAAGCTTACATTTTATAAGCTAAATAAACAGAACAAAGTGTCAGGCAGTCTTAATAGACACTCAGGCGTGGCATGCCTCATACAAAAACACAGAAAATACATTTCATAGCTAAGATTCCATGGTTGTTACAGCGTGTACCATTTTAAGTCAAGACTTAAGATTCCTCTGGACTATTCACGTTCAAATTTTCTTTTGTAACTTAAACGGTAAAAGAAATACACAAGACACACCTTATCCAGGTCTTACTGTAAGTGATCACTTTGTTACCATCATCCATAATCCTTTGTTTTAGTTTATGTTTTCTTACCCCAAGTGTATTGTTTTTACAAGATCGGTCTCCATGACCACGCACACTTGTCGCTGAATGCAATCAAATCCTCTCAGCAATGATGTGACAAAAAGGCTGCTTAAAAGGTAAACCCACCGTAACTCGAGACACATCATAGACTGTGTTTAGATGGACAGAGCATTGTCTCTCAAAAGTGAAGCCACCACAGGTCGGGCGCCCCCTGCTGTTCGGTTTCAGAAAGCTGTGTAACCCCACCCATCCCCATAGGTTTCAATGGCAAAACAGACAACTTTCAATCACGTTTTTTTCTAATATACTATAATTCTACCTCCTTTATTTAAATGCAACAGCTAGTGTAACCTCTGCTTATATTGTCAAATTTTTATATCCTCACAGAATTCATTTTTTAAAAAGTTATTCAGCTCTATTCAAAAGATGTGGTTATTGTAAAATGGCTGGTTATGGGCGGGACCAATAACAGACCGTCAGCTCTGCTCCGCTCTGCAGCCTGTGACCGCGAGGGTTATTTAAATGAGTAGGCTGTCTCTCCACAGTCTTTCTCCCTCCTCTGGTCTCTACTGCGCAGACTCGGGTATCAGGATCGGCAACATGGCGGTAGATTTTGGCTTCAATTTCATTAAATGAATGGGAACAGCGACACGGCGTCCATCTTTTTTTACAGTCTCTGAGAAACATCATATAACTCAAATAACTAGCTGTTGTTTCGACTAAAAACTGTTTGTTTTGAGATATTTTACTGTAGAAATGCCAAACAGAAAGACTTTTTTGCCATTCAGAGTTGAGTATATCGCCCTGGCCTACCAGAGCACTCAGGATTTCTCAGTCTAGTGCTGTCGGGTGGCGCTAGTAGTTAGCTGCTTATGCTTGAACCTTAGTGCTGGAGAAACGGTTATCTAAGCTTAATGAAGCTTAACCGAAATTGCTTTACTCACACAAATAAACATTTTTGTAGTAATCTGTATAGTCTCTCTTAAAATGCACCTTATAATTCAGTGCGCCTTATATATGCAAATAGTTTATTGATAGTGAGTCTTAAAATCCGGTGCTTATAGTGTGAAAAATACAATACTGTTTTTAGTGGACAAAATAAAATATTTAGTTCCTTTATGATATCAATAAAATATTCAGAGCCTACACATGTAGGCATCACGTACATTACAACTTTGACTGGTCAAAACAATCTACGTTAACTGTTTGCTGTGTGCTGGAAGCAAAAATCAGATATTGACTGTAGGCGATTACGACTAAGCACTTTTAATACCACATAATAACCACAATCCAAGCATTACCTTCTGTTGTTGTCTATTTCTATGACTGACAAACCCGTTCTACAACATGTTTAAACAACTGACAGACACTGAAACTTAACTCTGGTCACCTAAGAGAAATACAACCCTAAAAGAAGTTAATTAACTGCCAAATATGTCTGAATATTAATCAGGGATGGGGGAAAAAAATACTAAAATCACAATATATTTCATCATCTTCGTTTACAATACTTTATCAACACGTGCCATCAAAAACCAATATTTTTTATTGAAACACAGGCACTCTAAACTCCCTGGGACTCACCCCTAATTTGACTTACTAACGGCTTCCTTACTCCACACAGGGGTGCTAATCATATAAATATTGGTTGTTTCTACATTGAAAAGAAAAATCTGATTTCATCTGTTCACACTTGGTGCACATTTTAATGCATTTTAAGTGTAAACAGAATCTGGTTAAATCCAGTAAATCCAGATACGAAACACATGTTAATATTAGGTTTAAACAGGCACAATAAAAAAAAAGTAATTAGTTGGCAAAAACCCTGAGAAAGCAACCTGTGCAATATCAACACTATCATGTTTTGCCTTTTCATGCATTTGCATCTGCACTGGAGAGCGTTTTTTAAAAGAATCTCAGTTTTCAGTGACAAAAAATCCTGTGGAGAGAAGGCAGAGAAACGCAGCAGCAAACGCTGCAACAAAACATAAAATATAAACTCTAAGATTTGACCTGAACAGCTAAATTATCAGCCAATAGTCCATCACAAATTTGGACTGAGAATTGGCAGATACAGATACATAACTCACAGATATATATGGAGAAAAAGGTTGAAAATGTGTTGGGGGGGGGGGGGTGAAAATCACAGCCTTTTACAAACTACATATGTTGGATCTCCTCCTCTTCATAGCAGATAATGCAGACACAAAGATTTATTTTTTTTAAAAAGCTTATCGAAAATGTTTATAAAAAAACCTGTTGTTTAGCTCATTATTTTTCTTGTTCATAGGTTAAACATAACCATGAACTGACAAATTTTCTTTTGCTTGATGCGAAACAACAAAAACAGACCCAAATGCAACAAAGTCTGTATAAACACAAGAGTCTCCTTCACAAAGAACTAAAGGCTCCAAACACAACTTAAGCAGAACTTATGAATAAACATGTGATGCCTTGAGCCCTTTAAACTTTTTTCACTCTGGCACAAGTTCATTGTTGTCACCAGGCAGAGAAAATCATTGCTCGCAAAAGCTGTTTCCTATTAAGACGATTAAAAATGGTGCATGGACACGCACATACACAGACACACGGATAGAAAATCAGAGTGTGACAGACAAAATTCCAACAGCTGTGGTCATCCTAGCACAAAATTAATATCAGACCGTCTGTGTAACTCTGAGAGGGCAGAGAGTCCAAGCCTGGGACTGCTTGACTCTAAATTCAGCTGTTTATTTTTATGAGGTAGTGTAGGTTTGTTTCCTTCTGGACATCCCCACAGAGCCACAGTATATAAAGAATTCTAAGTGTAGACTCACAGTGGGCTTTAGAGGGCACGTCTAAAATTTCTCCCAGTATAAACAAAACACCAGTATAACTTGCTGCCAATGAGCATAATTAGCATATTCTGTCCCACACATCAATCACATTTAGTCTGACTAACAAGAGATCCATACAATCCCGATACTTGTCACAGTATGCTACGAATCATTTACAAGATATCTTAAAGGAACAATCAGTAATAGTCCAATTTCCAAACACTATTGAGTGTTTGAGTTTTCATTAGCTAGATATCTGTGTTGTGAGGTGAATTTAACCATCCACACGAAATATTACTCGTGATATCTGCATGTCTGTGACATTATAGGTAAAAGCTGTGACTGAAGCTGGCTACTCTTGAGGCAATGATGTAAAAAACAGGCAAATAATGTGAAAATATGATGCCCACCACAAGGCCTTTTGGCCCTCTTTTTAACCTCATGTGATTTGTGCAAGTTGGTGCAGTCAATGCTGTGGAACTCGGAGAGCAACAAGGAGGGTGGGGTTTGAAAATTGATCGAATGCTTTAAAAATCAATGCGGCAATATCATATTAGCACAGCACTACAACATGAACTAGCACATGTTCCGGTTGAGAGGATAAATCTGTGTTTCCGCACAGAATGAGCTTGAGGCGATCTACATACAGTCACAGCCCATTGTAACATTTGAAATATAAAGCATCAAGATAAGTAATCACAAAAGAGGAGGCCATAAATAAAGAAAAGGTACGGTAAGTAAGATGCCAAGACTATAATAACATGCAATATGTTTTTACATATAAGCTCAAGAAAACATGCAGGTCCACACATTATCCAAAGCTGGCCTTTTACACAAATAGCACACAGACAGTGATTCCCTGTGTCAAATGGGATCTCTCTATGGAAAATCTTCTCCCAAATGTACTACAGGGTGGAGCACCATCATTCCAGAGAACACATAATTTCCCTGGTGGGTTTTGTACACCTCAAGCCAATGCCTGGCATTAAGCATGATGGCAGTAGGTTCGTATTTAACTGGTGCAGGGAGTCCTGGAGTTCAGTGGGTGCAACTAAAAGCCGTAGAATATATTCATTATGAGGGGTGTCCACAAATATTGGGATATATGTGTTCCGTTTCCCCTGACAGGAATTAAACTTAGTCATTAACTATACTTAACTTTGAATTAAGGTTTTATTTTTATTGGGGAAAAAAGAAGTCCAAGGCTAGGCTTAAAGGGAAAATCTGGAGTGAAATGGATTTGGGGCATTTTAAAAAATTATAAGTACAATGTTTTGTCTAAAAGCCCATTGGTTTTTCTACCAATGATGTGTGGATCTACTAACACAGTTTTACTTTTATTTATGCGTATCAGTCAACTAATTTTGACTTCATTTAAAGATGGCGACAAAAAACATGTGTACAAAGTTCCCAGTATATAATTTATTTTAAAGGTCAGGGCGCTCTGAAATCTACCAATTTATTTCTTTGCATGGGCAATGCTATGTCCCTCTTACTAGCTTAGGCTGAAAGCGCTGTATTTTAATGCTGGGGGCAGACAAAGGTAGGAAAACCAAAATTTGAATAAACATACAGACAAACTAAATGTACAATATGAAATCATGTTACGTCCAGTTACGGTTTGGTAGGTTGGGACCATTCTGAATGATCTGACACCATTTTGAAAGATTTTCCATTGAAAGGAAATACAGCTTAGTACTAGGCTTAGTCTTTGTCCAGGAACCCAGCCCTTTACAACTTAATGAACATCAAAACATTAACTGTGTTTGTGGATCAAATTTCTGAAGTTGGTCTAAATGTGCTTCATTTAAAAACAAAAAGTGTCACTCAACAATCTGCACGCTGAGATACTAAGATGAAAACCTAAACTAATTATGCCTGTACCATAAAACATACTAAATGGCCTTGTTAGCAGCCCTGCATTGTTGGGCTGCATTTCACCACCTTTGCATTATGCGATTAAGATCATGTGGCTGTAAGAATGCGTGCAGCATTTTACAGATTTTGTGTCAGATGTTCTCTTAGCCTGAGAACCAGCCATCACAAGTTTTACACTGATGTGCGTATCAATTGCAGTTTTGCCTCAGTTTTGCTTCAGTTTGGATTCTGATTTGGGGGGCACTGGAAGCCGACTGGCTTACTCACACTCACACACGGTCTCTTTCATGCCAATAGGGTGGAAGAGGAAATGGAAGAGGAACTTCTGAAAAGAGGAATGCTAGCAGGATGGGGGTCTATGCAATAGGGCTTGGTGATCTATACCATCTACAATGGTGCTTTAATGTTTATAAACCCTCCTGACCTTAATCCAAAGGAAATGTTGTAGAAGGCCCTGAAGCAGCAGTTAATATGGAGGAAACCCAGAAACAATATAGAGCTGAATCTGTTGTGAACGGACTAAAATTCTACAAGCTGATGTTCGAGAGTAATCTATAGTTTACTGAAAATGTTTAGTGGCAGGAAGGTAACATACTGAAAACAATGGTTCATGGTTATACTGTACATTTGCCACTACAAAATTGGTGGATCATTGGTTGATGGATTGGTTTCCTCAATAAATAAAAACAGATGCCTCATATTTTTTAATGAAGTTTTAGAACAATTTATGCAGAAATCTGGAAAATTCAAGCACCGCTGTATATACTGATGTACCAGAGTGATCTTTGAGCTTTTCATTACTAGTGAGAGTTTAGTGTTGAATCTAACAGACACATAATAATGGAGCATTATTTCCACTACACAATGTTCACATAATAAAATGAGTATATATACATTTTCTTTGTCTTCTTTAAAAGGGTATAGCTGTTTTTTTACGCTATTATATTATGCCTGTTTTATTCAGATATTTCATTGTCTTAATATGACAGTAATATTGCTTATAGAAATCATTTCTGAGATTATATATCGCCACAAAAAATCTTATTGTGACAGGCCTATGTACATTATTTGCTCATAATTTTATGATTATTTAGATTTAGTTTGTGCATGCATTACAATGAAAGGCTCCATACTAAAATAAGAAAAAATACAATAAATATAATAATAAAAAAACAACTACATGGCCAGGTTTTCAAGAAACAGTTTCATTACTTATTTTATCAAAATACTGAACTATTTTACTAAGCTTTTTTTGTATCACTTCTCATCATTTTAGCTAGTTAACACACTGAAATACCTAATATAATTGTACTACATTAGCTACCCCACCCACAAGACAGTGCTGCTGTTATTAGATAAGCTGAGCTCCAACTGCTCTACTTCAAGACTAAACACATCTAGATAGCCATATTACAGTGGTAGATCCAAACTGTGACACGTTCATTTCAATTCTGACTGCCAACAAGTCTGGATAACATTAAATGCTAGTGGGGTTCCTGCACGATCCTTTTCCGGCTGAACAGCTTTAAGTGGGAAAAACAAGAGGGGGAAAAACTGATAAAACAGCCTGTGTGTCATTTTAACACGCGACAAACATGTGGCATATAATGGAAAATTGTTAGTTAGCTAGATTAGCTAACCCTACAATGATGTGTGGTGTGCTGGCCTACTTAGCTAGGGTTAACACTAGTTAGTTAACTAACCTACCTACAATCTCTAACACAGCTAGCAAGCCTTTAGCCTTTTCTACTACAAGAAGGCAACCTAAACAATAGCTAAATTTGTGCAAATCAGGACTGAAGCCATATAGCTAACTTATCCTAAATGACACTGTTTGGTATTTAACTAGCTAAAAATAAATCAAAGAAAAAAAGAAAATGCACTAAAACGTGTTGTTTTGAATACACGCTCTGTAAAAATCTAGCAAGTTGACACACTTTTGCAGTTGGGATGGCCCTGGAACTGTCTTCTGGCCTACTTTCCTCTGAGAGGCTTAGGTTAAACTAATGCTCTAGCTAGCTTAGCTAATCTAATGTCTGATGTCTGATCAAGGGAAAGTAAAACTGCATCTGTTGGGGAGAAAGGGAGAAAACAGAGGGACTTACCGCAGCCTTACAGGGGTCTCTTCTGGCGAGGAAATCAATCTTTCTCTGGCTCTTTTCAGAAGATCCGTAGCTGGCGTTTCCTGGTGTTTCCACAGGGAATTATTCAGATCAAAATATGACCCATATTAGCCAGCCAGCTACAGACACCCTCTTTCCTGTTTTTGTTTTGTGGAGAGCTAAGCTAAGCTAGCTACCAATTTCTCAGTTTTAACCAATTTAAGTTAACCAAAAAGCTGACTAGCTTAGCTAGTTAACTTGCTTAAGTTAGCTAACTAACGCTAACTGCAGGCGGTTGGTTGTTTAGCTAACAGTCCTTAGCTATCTTTGCTATCCTAGCAACCAAGCTAACGAGTAAAATCAGGTCTAATTCGTATGGTCTTCACTACAATGCACTTCCAAACCACATATGACCCACATTTAGAAGCTAGTTTATTTACATACCTAGCTAGTTAACCTAGCTATAGCTGCCCAGCTACACCCTCTTTCCCTTCTGCCCCAATTTCCACTCTTCTAGCCAAACAAACTAGCGTTAGCTTAGCTAGCTTGCCAACTCCTTCTAGTGTCCCGCTAGCTACGGTAGGTCCAAACAAGCTGGCTAGGTTAGCTAATTAGCCGGCTAACGTTAGCCAGCTATCTTTATCCTCCTCTCACCAACAGCAGCCCGTTAGCTAGCTAGCCGCTCAGCCTAGCTAGCTAACCGTTTCCAGCCTCAGTAAAGGGTGCAGCCCGTTTTCCTCTCCGCCGACTCCCGCTCCTATCATATTGTTCGCTCACATTCGTGTTTTAAAAGCTCTTCTACATGAACCCGCGGGCGGCCAGCCTCTCTTTTCTGATTGTCTTTCTCTCTCGCCCCCTTTTTTGTTCAGGAAACGCAAGATGGCTACGTGGGGCGGGAGCCAACGGGAAGAAGGGCAGGAGGAGAGGAGACTCTTAAAAATCACTTTCCTGTGGGCGCTGAGCTCTGACACCGTGATGGGAATGACGCCATGTTGAGAAGGTCAAACGCCAAATGGGGCACACACAATTTTAGTTGTGTACCGTGTTCAAAACGTTTTTACTCCTAAAAACTTACATACAGAAAAAAATAGCAATGCTGTGAGGCAGCAAAAAATGTTCCTTAGTTTAAAAAGGTGTTATCCCAGTTTAATAACGAGGCTGAAGTTGGCGTCTTATTCGCCAGTGTCTTATTCGGATTTTCCGGTCCACCTTAAAAAGTCGAAGTACCAATTATTCGCCAGTAGAGAGCAGGGTTGAGCCGAGCAAAACGAGTTTGGCATTTAGGGCATATTACACTGAGAATACATTGCCTGTTCTGGGTATTTCCAGTTGCCCGAACTCCAGATTATCAAATAGTCTGTTGAATTTGACACCACATTATGAAAATATAACTAGTATACTGTGAATAGCCTAAAGAACTTAACATTTAATGTACAGTTTTTTTATTATGAGCCTCTGAACTTGGCATTTGAGAAGATTAAAGGAGAATAAATTGCCTGTTCTGCATATTTCTAGATGCCCTAAATCCACATATTCAAATAGTCTGTTAAATTTGACACAAATTATGAAAATGTACATATTAAACTGTGAAAATCTTTAATAACTACAAAGATTACTGTACAGTTTATTATTATGACCCTCTGAACTTGGCATTTCAGAATATGTCAGTAGAATAAATTGCCTGTTCTGCATATTTCCAGTTACCCTAATTCCAGATTGTCAAATAGTCTGTTGAAATCAACACCACATTATGAAAATATACCTATTAAACTGTGAATAGCCTAAATAACAAAACATATTACTGTACAGTTTTTTTTATTATGACCCTCTGAACTTGGCATTTGAGAAGATTAAAGAAGAATAAATTGCCTGTTCTGCATATTTCCAGATGCCCTAAATCCAGATTCTCAAATAGTCTGTTGAATCAGACACCACATATTACTGTACAGTTTTTTTTTATTATGACCCTGTGGATTTAGGGCATCTGTAAACATGCAGAACAGGCAATTTATTCTTCTTTAATCTTCTCAAATGCCAAGTTCACAGGGTCATAATAAAAAAACTGTACAGTAATATTTTTAGCTCTTTGGGCTCATCACAGTGTAATAGGTATGTTTTCATGATTTTGTGTCAAATTTAACAGACTATTTGAGAATCTGGATTTAGGGCATCTGGAAATATGCAGAACAGGCAATTTATTCTTCTTTAATCTTCTCAAATGCCAAGTTCACAGGGTCATAATAAAAAAACTGTACAGTAATATTTTAGCTCTTTAGGTTATTCACAGTCTAATAGGTATATTTTCATA
Source organism: Astyanax mexicanus (assembly GCF_023375975.1). Classification (NCBI taxonomy): domain Eukaryota; kingdom Metazoa; phylum Chordata; class Actinopteri; order Characiformes; family Acestrorhamphidae; genus Astyanax; species Astyanax mexicanus. Next base: position 34,731,284 of record NC_064426.1, on the reverse strand, counting down.
ATGTGGTGTCTGATTCAACAGACTATTTGAGAATCTGGATTTAGGGCATCTGGAAATATGCAGAACAGGCAATTTATTCTACTGACATATTCTGAAATGCCAAGTTCAGAGGGTCATAATAATAAACTGTACAGTAATCTTTGTAGTTATTAAAGATTTTCACAGTTTAATATGTAAATTTTCATAATTTGTGTCAAATTTAACAGACTATTTGAATTTGTGGATTTAGGGCATCTAGAAATATGCAGAACAGGCAATTTATTCTCCTTTAATCTTCTCAAATGCCAAGTTCAGAGGCTCATAATAAAAAAAAAACTGTACATTAAATGTTAAGTTCTTTAGGCTATTCACAGTATACTAGTTATATTTTCATAATGTGGTGTCAAATTCAACAGACTATTTGATAATCTGGAGTTCGGGCAACTGGAAATACCCAGAACAGGCAATGTATTCTCAGTGTAATATGCCCTAAATGCCAAACTCGTTTTGCTCGGCTCAACCCTGCTCTCTACTGGCGAATAATTGGTACTTCGACTTTTTAAGGTGGACCGGAAAATCCGAATAAGACACTGGCGAATAAGACGCCAACTTCAGCCTCGTAGTTTAATAAAATGTTTGCTCAGTTTACAAAGGTTTTCTCTCAATTAAAAAAATATTCCTTCAGTTTAAAAATGTGTTCCCACAATTTAATCAGATGTTCGCTCCGTTTAAAAATGTTTTCTCTCAATTTACCAAATGTTCTCTCAGTTTAAAACTGTTTTCTCTTAATTTAATAAAACATCAACGCAGTTTAAAAATATGTTAATCCAATTTAATAAAATGTTTCCTCAGTTCAAAATGTTTTTCTCTCAATTAAAAAAAAAAATCCCTCCATTTAAATATGTGTTGACTCAGTTTAATTAAATGTTCCCTTGGTTTAAAAAATGTTTTCTCTCAATTTAATAAAATGTTTCCTCAGTTTAAAAATGTCAGCTTTATTAAATGTTCCCTCAGATTAGCCAAAAAAAATCCCTCTAATTGTTGAATATAGGAAACAATTTCTTTAATAAAGTGAACAATTTAATAATAGATTGTTAAATTGAGGAAACTATTTAATAAACTTAGGGAATTATTTATTACATTTATGGGCAACAGAACATTAAACTGATTAAACAATTTATTTAATTTAAGGAATGCTTTATTAAATTAAGAAAACAAATTCAGGGAATAATTTATGATTAAATATTAGTTTATTTTATTAATACTTTAGGAGGCACATTCCAAAATAATAGCCTAAAGGCTAAACATCCAAAATGCTTCTATATTTCATATTTTGCTCTCAGTTGTGTGAGTTGTGTCAGACTATTTTGGCAGCACTTTTTGGAATTTGGGCCACGCTGGTTTCCTGTAGCATGTCTGTGAGGCTGTTTTGCTTAGTTTTAACAGTTTCCTCCAGCCTATTTCATTAATGATGTCAAAAGAGCATAAGAGTTGCTAGATTTTATTGTTAGGGTTTATTTCTGGGTCTGATGACTTTTTTCTTCTGTCTTTGGATGGCAAATAAGTACTACGTAGTTTCTTTAAGCTAGGCTAAAAATCTTCTTAAATGTTAATTTTGCTAAGGGACCACTTATGATGTTTTGTGGATGATCAGCTGGTCTTGAGATAGATTTTTTTTATCAGGCTCTGTTTGTGGGTTTGATCTTTATTCTGATCAGTGTCTTTGTCTAGTTTGGTAAGTTCATCTCCCACCTCCCCCTCAACGCATGGAGGCTTTAAATTGCCAGTTTTTTTGGATCTACAAATTATTAGATAGATGTTTATAAAAGGATTAATTTGTAGAAAAACAAAAGAATTGGGATGTAAGATGTAAGAAATGTTTAATGATACCTGAATCCCATTGTTGTTTTACAGATTATGGTGCTATTGTCTGTAAATCAAATTAAGTGGAGCCTTAGGACAGAGTAGATCAACCAGTCTGTCTGATTAAACCAGACAGTGCTGAATACTCTCATAAAGTAAAACTAACAAATCACTGTACAATGTCTAAGCTTTTATTAATCTTTAATGAGCACTGGTTGGCTGTGTTACATAAATTAGACAAGCCCTGCTACTGCAATAAATTCATATGTATTTGCTCAGAGTTAGCCTGGATCTGAGTGGCAGCTTTTTTCTGGTTTCTGTTGTTTTTATGATGCTTACATACTGTTTGCTTGGATTTTCTTGCAGGTTTCTGATTGGTCAGGAGATGAAAAGACCTAAGTGTCAACCGAAGATGACAGAAGCTGTAATGAGTCATGGAAGGAGCATGAAAAGCATTGTATAAAGGTGTGTTACGGGTAGACTATTTGCATTCTGGCAGCATATACACTGTTTGTGGTGTAGGCTACTTAAGGAACAGTTTACCTGAAATAAAAATGTTGCCGGTATTATGTAAAAACATAATAGGTATAACAATACTGCTGAAAATCCTGGACTTTGCCTTTCCCATCACATTGAGAGAACAGCAACACTAAACACATTATTAATAAAACATAAAGACAGACAGACACTTAGATAAAACAGATGTATAGATATGTAGATATACAGACAAACAGACATACAGAAAGACAGACAGACAGATAATATATTTCCTGGAATTTGCCTATCCCATCACAATGAGAGAACAGTAAGACTAAAGGCATTATAAAAGAAACATAAAAACATAAAGGACATAAAATGCCACATGACAGTTTGGATTAACTGTCTTGTGCCATTTTTATGTCCTTTAGCATCTTAAAAAAAACCAACAACCTACGTTTGCTTTAAGGGACAGGTGTGGCCGATACAACAACAAAGCTCACTATAGAGCAATGTTTAAATATTGGTCTAAAAGTACAAAATGATAAACAATAGGTTTAAGGTGTATTCAGTTCATTGTGTAAAGAAGTCAACTCCATTCAATCAGTTTGGTTTCTGTATGGCTTGTTTGAGGAGTTTTTTTTGTATCTGTTACAAAAGATTATTGTCAGAAAGCAGCTTTACACACACATAGTGTCCACAGTGATTAGATCGGTATTAAGCCAACAGAGATAAACAGAGGGGGAAAAGGATGAGGAAGAGATGCAGACAGTATTCAAAACTCCATTTGGTGAAACTCTTCCTCTTCTCAAGTTTAAATTAGTGAGAATAAAACATGTGTACCAGATGCTTGGTGTAAAACAGGTATAACATATATAAGTGGTCCACATGGGTGTTAAGATTAAGAGTGTTGTGTTTTTACAAGGTTTTTATCATGACATCAGCGATATATATAGAGCAAGTAAAAATACAGGTTCTTCAGGTGGTTATTTGAGCAATACCATGCAAGAGCCAGCTTTGAATCGTTTTGAATAAACGAAAGATGAAACTAAACTAAACTTAGAAAAATGGTTGAGATACACATTTTATAAAGTTGTGTAAGATTACCATTTTTGCATATTTTGAGGGCAATGTGAATTTATGTTTGGGCTGTGCAATGAGTAAAACACCCCATTTTCCCATAGTCTCCTGGGACCATCTATGTGTATTTATTCCCCCTGGCTACCTTTCTCTATAAGTTTAATTGTAATATACATGATGGTACAGCTGCTTGTTCTTGTTGCTCTTGTTGTAGACTGTAAGAACAAGTTACCCCTTTTCTGCTGTGTAGAGAAGGCAGCTTTAGGATGGCATAATGCTACAGTGACCACACAGAACTATGTCATCAAAAACTGTTTATTGGCAGATTTCCTATCAGGTTTTACGGTGTACTAAAGGTTTTTGAAGTAGTTCATTTTATACATTTTAAAGACCTAAAATTGTTATTATTTGTTATTCATAGTAAAGATTCTTTAAGTGATACTATAGAAGAATTTGAATTAGACTTTGGTTCTATAAAAAAAAAAAACTTTAAAAATCAATCTTAAATAAATCTTAATTAAACAATTGAATGTTTAAAGTCTTCAGGCAATTAAAATGAAATCAAACCGGTATGGAAAATGTATTTCAACACCGGATTTTTATGAAATGCCTCTCCCACATATTGATGTCATGGAAGATCAGAAATATGTTTTCATTGGGTGCTATAAGTGCTGCTTTTTCATGCTGATCTGCAGTCAGTTCCACCTGATTAGGAGTTGTTTGTGGAGGAATAGAGCGAATAGAGGGAACAAATGGTGGTTGGTGGCGCAAGAGCAGACATGAACGTCACCAGACACTGTCTTAACAACTAGCTGAACACAAGCTTGAAGAGCAGTCATCACCTGGAACCGGAGAACAAGCAAGAACATGGAGCTTCATTGGTGGAAAGCTGGCTTGGTTGTGTTGGCTGTACTTCTGAATGCTACAGGTAAGTTCAGTGGACCTGTAGCTCTTTTTTATTTAATTTTTAAACCTTTCCAACGAATAACTGTAAATCATTCTTTTCACCCTTTTGGAAGGAATCGGTTAAGTGTAAAGAGTATTTCAAGAAATATAATTAAAAAAGGTTGTAAAATATTAGGTAAGAATAAATTATTCTGTCTTTTTTTTTATTTGGACATAACGTTTTTACATTAAACAACAAAAAATGAGTTTGATTTAGATGTACATTTCTTAATTTTGTGAAGGCACTTTAAATAAAGTAAATAAAGTATCCTTACTGAGTTTTTTCTAAAATGAACAATGATTATTGTGTACAATGATTTCGATGTATTAGAGACCCAGTCTTCAGTGTTGCTGAATGTCATGTAAATTTAGTAAAGATCCATTTGGGTTAAATAGTGTTGAATGAAGAAAAAAGAAAAATAAAGTTCCTGCTCATGTTGTCCTTCAGTGTATTTAGTCTATAAACCCCTCTAACAGCAGTGTGGACAGACAGCGTTAACGACTCATTGACCTCTCTGTTTCAGTAACATAACACTTCTATTGTTCTATTTAACTTTTAATAGAAGACAAGTTAGAATCAAGTGTTAAATTTGTTATAATTGAGGCCTTCCTATGAATAACCATGTATTAATCATTCTTCATTTTTGTGAGATTTTTTTTTTCATTTTACTTTCATTTTTCTTTTTACTATTGTTAATTAATTTATTGTTTTAATACGCTTCTTCATGAAATATGAAATACAGGTATAATTCTAAATAAATCACATTTTTTAATGTTAAATTGAAAAAGCTAATTTCTCCTCAAATAGAGAAATGGTTAATATGAAGTTTTTCATTAGAAGTTTTTAATGTATTGAGCTTGTATTGCCAAGCCAAGATGTCAATTTCTTGCTTTAGGTGTTATGTGTCTATGTTTATAGACGTCCTATTTTTCTTCTAATTAATTAATTAATCCGGTGTCTTAATGTCAAGGGACCTTAAAGCTGGAGTAGGTGATTATATAGAATCTAGGAAGTACTTCTTCTCACTTATAATCCAGCCTCTGTGTAACTGTGTATCTTTCTCAGCCATTCTATTGAACGTAGCTCAGTTACGTGCTTTACATCACAGTTTCTGGATGCATATTTTCTCATAAATGCTTTGATGACTGTCCGATCACACTTAACAAAACATTATTATATAATACATGTTATATAAAATATAAAGCAAAAGCACACGTTACATAACAAGAGATTGTATATGTACACTATAAGTCCACTGTACACTATAATGCACACTATACTTAGGAATATAACAGGAATAATTAGTAAGTGTGAAGTGCAAGACATACAGACTTTTATTTTATGGTATGTTATATTTATTGAAATACTCTTTAAATTCCAATGTTAATGAATAAATCAAATGCTCTTTTGCTAAAAAGATAATGAGTCAAATCTGACTTGACGTGTAATGTCATGTTCTCTTTCTCTCTCTCTCTTTTTTTCCTTTTAGGCTCACTCTCCCAGTCTGGTAAGTTTTTGTGACTCGTATAATACACACACTAAAAAAAGAAAGTACAGATTTGTACTTAAAAGGGTACAAAGCTTGTCGCTGGGGCTGTACCTTATATTGGGGTACAAAAAAGTACCTTTCAGTGAAAGTCCTTTTTTGTACCCATGTTTTTTTGTGCCAGTAAAGATTATAAACATTGTAAACATTATGATCAACTAAATATGACTCAAAAATTGATGATCCAAAATTGTCTGGCATTCAAATAAAAAATGTGCAATTAAAATATATATTGTTTATTAGTACAGTGATACAGAATACTGAATGTACCTTTTGTCTGGTTAAATGGTACAAATCTGTACTTATTGCTGTTAGAAATTACTTTGTACTTCAGAGGGAACAAATCTGACCCTGTAAAGACCAATATTGTACCTTTCATGGTACAATTAAGAAGAGTGTACCTTTGAGTACAAAAAAGTACTCATATCGTACCTCTGTTTCTTAGAGTGCATATAGGGACTGTAAGCCACACTTAAAATCCTTTAAGTTTCCCAAAAATCATTATTGCGCTTTATAATCCAATGTAATCTTATCTATGAATTTTAACAGTCAGGTTGTAAGAAGCAGTAAAGTCACTCCGCTGAAGTGCAGCGTTATACAGGAGTTTCAGTGAGTTTTAGGCTGGAGCAGTATTAGCATTAGCTGCTAACGTAGCACTAGCTTATTCACTATTCAGAGGCAAGTGTACTTGTACTTGTAATTGGACTGTAGTTTGCGTGTTTACTCTGTTAAAACAAGCTACATGGGACAAACCGCTAGCTGATAGTTAGCGAAAATATTGGAATTCTAAGCTTACTTTAAATAAACAAAAGTGATTTACTCACCCAAATAAACAGTTTTCAGGAGAGAAATCTGTGTAGATCAACATCCAGCTCTCGTTTGACTTTGCTGAATTAGAAAGGAAACATGATGACACCCTTGTTGCTTACTGGTGCTGCTTAAAATGCCTCTTATTATCCGGTGTATAAAAATAGACCAGAAAATAGACGTTCATGGATGATATGGCCGATAATATTCTTGGCAATATGACAAAACATTTTATTTAAAAGAATATTTAGAACATACACTACCGCAACAAAATGAATATTATTAAAGTGTATTTTGTGATATTATTTCGTAAGTTATGATATGGCACAGCCCTAATTGAGATTTTCACCAGAAAAATATGATACCAATAATACACTATATATATCCAGGATTGAAGTAAAATAAGTTATACTGCACAGATATATTCTGTCTTTAGTAGATATTTAATGGGAAATGAAAACAACGTGATTTTTCTACAAAGTTTTGCTACAAACAGCAAAAATGTGTACCCTGATGGCCAGTTTGGTTTTGCAATATTATTTCGTACGATTTCATATGGCATACCCCTATAAGGCACATACCAAGTTTTCCATTCAATAGAAAAGTCAACGTAAAATAGAAAGAGCTGGGTCAGTGGATCCTGAAGTGCATAGTTCATAGAGGTCACCAACTTTCTGCAGATTCAGTCAGTACAGACCTCCAAACTTCATGTGGCCTTCAGATTAGCTCAAGAACAGTAGAGCATAAAGAGCTTCATGGAATGGGTTTCCATTGCTGAACAGCTGCATCCAAGCCTCACAACACCAAATGCAATGCAGGCGGAAGGATACTTTTTTTAATAATAATTAGTGAACTGTCTACACTGGCACTAAGTGATAGACACAGAGGAACAAGGAGAGGTGTGGTCTTGTTATTTAAAGAAAGACACAGTGAGGAATTACAGGTTTTACAGCAATTAAATAGCCCAACGGAATTTCCGGTTGGCATGAATCATTGTGTTAGTTCCTCACATACTGTACATTTCTGAGTGAAAGCCAGTACCATGAACTGATAAGGTACAATAAAGTGTTGTAACAGATTAGGAATAATCTGTGATCCATATGTATGTATCACTTCCCACTATTTAGAAGCACTTGATCTGTGGTTTAGACTACATCCACACAAATCCATACAATTTTTTTCTTGGTTCCTCCCAAGGTTTCTTCTTGTTAGTGTGAGGGAGTTTTTTTCTTGCCATGGTTGCCGCTAAAACTGTGGAACTTACTTATAAGAAGCTTGGGCTCACATCTCTGTAAAGCTGCTTTGTGACAAGATTTGTTGTAAAAAATCTCTATAAAAATACATTTGAATTGAACTGAATTAAAATCCGAAGGTTTTAAAAAAATAAGGTTCTTGTCTACTTTATCCATGAATATTAGAGCAAGAGCATTAGTAAAACAGTCCTTTTCTCAAATGAAAGACAAAAGACACCTTCAGCCCACATTTCCTTAATTTCCTTATTCAGCGTTTTCTGTCCACTGTGACTGCTAATCTGTTCTTCTTAAATAGTGGTAGATCTTTAGTTTCCCACAGGTTAAATGCCTTCATCAGCAAGGTCTGAAAGTGCATTACAACCAAAAAGCAGAGCCAGTCCTTGTATTATTTAATTTTATTTTTTAACAACATTTTTGCTGTTGTTGCTACTTAGTTAGTATGCATGTTTATTTATCTCTATTTTTCCACCAGCGTGTGGTCAAGCTCCATTAAACACCAAGATTGTGGGTGGGAATACTGCTGTCAGTGGGTCATGGCCATGGCAGGTCAGCATCCAGTCTCTCGGAAGACATTTCTGCGGTGGAAGCCTGATCAATAACAACTGGATCCTGTCTGCTGCTCACTGTTTTCAAAGGTACTGAGACTTTTAACATTTTAAATCCCATGTTGTTCATTATAACGCAGAAACAACTATAAATTATTTAGTAACCATGTGGTCCCACAGGATTCAGTTTTAGGGTCTGTGAAATTGAATGTTCGTTTTGGGGATACGATAGTTGTGAATGCAAGAATGGACTTACGGTTACTAGCAAAAGTTTTCATACCCTTAGAAATTTCACAAAGTGATTTTAAAGTGATTTTAAGCAAGGAATCTATAGTGGAATAGTTTAGATCAAAGAAACGAAATCCCATTAAGCTTCTCTGGCAAGACATGAAAAGAAATATAGATATATAGATGCTCTCCATCCAACCTGGCTGAGGTTGAGCTGTTTTACAAAGAAGAATAGGCAAAAATCTCAGTCTATATTTCTGTCTATGTTTCTTCCAGTTTTGCGCATCTAGAATTCGCAAAGCTGGAAGAAACTTACCCCAAAAAGGTGGCTCTGCTAAATATTTATATAGGGGGGCTGAATACTTTTGCATGTCACATTTTCTTTAGATTTTTTTTTTTATAAACTTTTGAAAACCATATATCTTTTTCATTTCACCTCACAGTTATGTGGTACTTTGTGTTGGTATATCACTTAAAATCTCAATGAAATACATTTAAGTTTGTGGTTGTAATGTGACAAAATGTAAAAAGTAAAAAGTGGTATAAATATATATGAGTACAGGGTTTTAGGAGTTAATGAACTTATTTATGCTAGATAAAAGAAAATCACATACAAAATTTACAAAATTATTCTGACATGCCAAAAGTAAATAGATAACATATCTAACTTTATCGTGAATTGCTATCTCAGAGGAGTTTGAACATTGACCAGTGTGCTCATGGCATAGTGACGTGATTTATCAGAGTTGGGGCGAGGCCTGTACGTGGGAGCCAAATGGATAGAACATTTCATTTCTGAAGTTGGGGGAAATGTAGCACTCCTCAATCCACATATGATTTCTCGTGTCACGTGTTTATCTTAACTACTGTGTAAAAGGCAATACCACCCACAGAGAACAGTGTAGTGAGTAGTAATGATTGTGACCAGCGATGTCTGGTTAGAATTGTCCTTACAAACAGACAAGCATTTCAGTGACTCTGGTACATATCACATTCACCTTCATATCATGTGTCAGTGCAGCATTCTTTAGTCATGGGACATTTTACTGTCCTTTAACATTTGACGCTTCAGTTTATGTTATACTTTTATTAAATAGCTCTTTATAAAACATTTAAAAATGTTCTGAATGAGCCTAGTTGTATTTTTTCAGTATAAACACACTTAACAAAAAAAATCTGGCCTTTAGCAGTTAAACAAGGTGTGTTTTAACAGGGTAAACATTAATATGTACTTAACATATATATATAAACACAGCTTGTCAAACTGGATTGCTTCTAGGTTACAGCTATAGAAACAGAGATTAGTGAAACTCACCTGAAAGTCCTTTGCTATTCGTCTCGGAATTTAATCAGAAATGGTTAATGATTGAACATTAAGATTTTAATAGTAGATATTTGAAAGTTGAATCATGATTTAAAGTGTAGTGTGAAATGTCTGGCAAACAGACTAGATTTCTACATTAGAGAATTTTAATTAAAGTGATGAGTAAAAGTTTAATTGAGATCTTTAGCATCAAATACAAAGAAACTTGCACACAAAACCTTTAATAATAGAGGAAAAGAGCACTATTGTAGCAGCATCCAGCACCTCAATTTTTAGCATTAACATATTTTTTGTAATGCAAACAAATAATTATTCTAGGCAGGAAACGGATTTAAGGATTAACAGAAAGCTTAATTTATGAGTGTGTAAGCGAGAAAGAGAAAGAGGGAGAGAGAGAGAGAGAGAGAGAGAGAGAGAGAGAGAGAGAGAGAGAGAAAAGAAGGTAGGAATAGTGAGAGTTAGTTATGAGATTTAATCCATGACTAGCCTTCTTAACTCTACACTGTGTTTATATCACTAAATAAAAACGCTAATATGTCACCAGGCTCTATGAAAAGCACAAGAACTGGGGGAGGAAGTTGGTTCCAAACTTTGCAAAACTATTAATTTGTGTAAAAAATGTGTTAAAGTTTCCAGATTATTACATTAAAAGAGAAAGTTTGTGTGAAATGGATTTGAGGTTTGGTAAAACATGATCACAAATACAAACTTCAGTTGAATAAGCCCATCTTTGTTTCCACTGGGATGGAAATGTTAATTAACAGGCTCAAGGTGCAAATGTTGCTGAACATATCTTTGCATTCCATTCCCCTATCCTACCAATTTGTCCATGCTCGTCAGTCACAACTTCAAGATGGCTGCACCCTGAGAACTACCTCAAGGTACTGTGTGTATAAACTGTGTGTCTTTTTTAATGAACTACCTGGGCACTTTCAAAGTTCTCAGTGCCTCGTTTTCAGTGGCAGGGCCCTCAGAACTCTACCAATAAAGTGTGTTGTTACTTTGAGGTAGTTAATGGTGTAAAAATATTTATTTCTTTGAATGAGCAACTCTATGTCCCTTTCGCGAACATTGTAACCCTGTTGGGAGTATAGGCTAAAAGTGCTGTATTTTGGAATGCTGGAGGCAAGTGGAGGTGGGCTATTCGACAAAAGCTTGTACTCGTTATCATGTTTCACATGTTTTTCACAGTTTTCCTTTAACACTGACAACACTTGTATAGACCCTAAACTCTTGATATTCACTCTGACTTGATCTTTCTTTCTTGTAGTTCCCAGACCAGTACCCTTGCTTTCCTCAGAGTCTCTCTGGGAAAGCAAAGCCTGCAGACACCAGAGTCGAACAGTCTGACCATTACAGTCGCACAAATCATCAATCACCCCTCTTATGTCTCCAGCGCTCATGACAATGACATTGCACTTCTACAGCTTTCCTCTTCAGTCACTTTCTCAGACTACATCCAGCCAGTGTGCTTGGCAGCAGCTGGCAGCACTCTGGGGTCTGGCACTCTTGTCTGGGTCACTGGATGGGGAGACATCAGCTCTGATGGTAAGTGTTTTGCAACCAGTGTACTACTTTGTTGCTCTTATATCAAAACTTAATTTTTCCAAACTGGAAACATACAGTTGTGGTCTGTTTTCTCAACCCCTATAACAAATAAGGTTTGTTAGCAAAATCTACACTGTATCACACTAGTATCATGTCCCATGACTTTTGCCATGTGCCATGTAAGCCAAAAATCACTGCACAGACCTGCAAAACATGAGTGTGGGGCCTCCTGTGCTGAATTTAGATGTAATTTCTTCCAGAATGCCACCAGTCACTGCACTGCACTGCCCACTGTGGGTGGTAATGCCCTTTATGATGTGTTCACAGTACACATGCAACACTGTGGATCGAGAAATGTGAAATGTACCAGAAATTAAAATCTTTTTTAAATTTTGGACTTCTAATTCTGGACTAATTCTAATAAACATTGTCTTGCCATAAGCATGTTAAACAGTGTTCAACTTTAACACTCACAAGTTAACACCTCAAAACTTATGCATATATTTTGCGAGACACTAGCATCTAGCAGCATTTAAGACAAATCTTCACAGCCCATTCTTTACAGGCAGTGGCCTCCAGTTCACTAATATTCATGGGTTTGTGTCCTGCTGCAACCACATTCTTCAAATCCCATCAAAGATTCTCTATAGAGCTCAAGTCAGATAACTGTAATGACCCCTCCAGAATCTTCCAGGACTTCTTCTAAAACTAAGTTTTGGTAGATTAAACAAATCAACCTTAGAGCGACACCAAGCCACTGCTTTAGTGTAGGCAAAATGCTCAACATGTGCCTTATTCTTTCTCCTGCAGACATACTGCGTGTCAATAAGCCTGAAAAGTTTTGAAAAGTTTTGTTTCATCACTCCACAGAACAGAATCACAAAACAAAACTGTAACTTTTTAAAGTATTTTTGGTTTATTGGCATATTTGGAGGTAGACAAGAGAAAAGGGTTAATTATTGGTAAACTGGAATCCATTGCTCATGATGAATAGACTAAGTTACCCTGAGGGACACTCCTAGATGCTGGAATTATTTTTGTTGGGGAGTCCAACAGGACTTTATTTCAATTTAATGCTAATAATAACAACAAAGTACACAGTGATGTTTTGCAGTGTAATGTATAAATATGAGCTTACAAAAAGGCTCTAAGGGGTAAATAAACCTAATTTGCATTGGGGGTTGAATGTTAAACTATAAATCAAAAGACAAAATTGTAATGCTAATGTAATTAGATTAGATTTTTCTAAGTAAATGCTGTAAATTATATAAATAAATGCTGTAATACTAAAATGCTAAATTGTACACTTGCCTTGCAGTGAGCCTACCAGACCCACAAAACCTCCAGGAGGTAGAGCTGCCAATCGTCAGTAACACAGCATGCACATCAGCCTATGGATCTGGCTCCATCACTAGCAATATGATGTGCGCTGGCCTCTCTCAGGGGGGAAAGGATTCATGCCAGGTAAGAAATCAGACAAATCAGATGTCCCATTATTTGTTATTACGGTCCCCCAACTCTCTGTTTTGAGTCTGCATGCCTAGGGGTAGTGTGTCCTGATTCATGTTAGGCTGGAGGGGTAGGGGAAGTGTTAGGTCTACATGACCCTTCAAATAGAGATTTTTCAGAGACACACTCAAAAAAAAAAAAGGCTGTGAGAATCACAGGCAAGATGGCGGCACAAGCGACCAAAGAAACTCACAAATTTGAGTAATTTCATTGTTAAAATGACAATAATCTACTATATCACCATAGTTTAATGTGTAGTTTCAATATTTTATTGTCATTTTCTACATAACAAGCAAAAAATCGCTAGTAGTTTATTTTATCTCCACAACTATTACGGAATTGGGCCTTCCTGAAGACATAGGATATCATAAAGTTAACTAGTTAACCAGCAGCTAGGTTGCTGCTATAGCTCAGGTGTTTGAAGGGTTGTCCCAATTCTTTGGTGGATTATTTCACATCTTCCTCTTATGACTCTGTTCCAAGTTGAAATGAGACAATTGAATCCAAGGGGTAGGGTACAAAAAAGCAATGGGATTGGGCCTTTCGGTATGCTGCTGTTTGTCCCAGTGAGTTCTGTGTTCCTATATGGAAAGTAGCTGCAGAAACAGACTATTTTTAAACTTGAACTATTGAACAAATTAACTGTGATCATGTTCTGCAAATTTTAGAACTCGGATTGTATTTGTTATTGCTGAATTAACATCTTCAGTTTGTTGAATTATGTAAATGAAAAGTGTTTTTGTTGAAACTGTGCTGGTTTGGCTGGTTTGCCAGCTCAGCTTTTGAGCAGTGATCAGGTCTACATACCTAACAAGCACCACCAAGCTTGTTAACAACAATTGGTGATGCTTGTCATGCTGGTCAAACTGCCTAACTAACCAACTAGCTTACCAGTATAAGGCATTCTTATGCCTGGATGGACAGTTTTCAACCACCTAGACCATTTGAAACCAGCTACCAGCCAATACTGGCCTTGAGATGGATTTTTCAACAGGCAAAATAAAGAAGTTTGTTACTGTAGATTGTAAAAAGTGATTCTGGCTTAAAGTATATAATACTTCAAATTCAAATTCTATAAGAAATGAAAACAATAAAATTACTTCAATGTTGTTTCTTGTCCAAATCTATGGTTTATTGTCCATGTTTAAACTCAAAATCATCTTTCGGACTATTTCTGTTGGTCCGTTCATCATGAAATACTCACATAATGTAAAAGGCAGCTGCCAATTTAAGAAACCAGTAGAAGAAGAAAAGAGGGCCAATAAATTTTGTTATATAGCAGTTCATACACCAGCATAGGTATGGCTAAATGCAGCTTGTTCTTTCTACAGGGTGACTCTGGAGGCCCACTGGTCATCAAGCAGAGCACAGGCTGGACTCAGGCTGGTATTGTAAGCTTTGGTTACGGCTGTGCTCTGCCTAAAATTCCCGGCGTGTACGCCAGAGTGTCTGAATACCAAAACTGGATCAACTCTCGGATCGGCAGCAGCCAACCTGGATACGTTACAGTGACAGCCAGCGGCGGCTCCAGGATCTTCTCCCAGTCCCTGTCACTTTCCTTGTGTATCGTCCCCTTCCTACTGTCTCTCTATATCTTTTGATGTCAAGTGAAGTGAAGTGAGACTCGCACATACACACATGAAGAATATACCAGAATAAAATTGATTTTTTATGAATAAGTCTTACTGAAGGACTAAACATACTAATAATGAAGAATGCTAATTGTATCTATAATTGTAATTGTCATCTGTATTATATCACTTGTGCGGTTCTGTTTTTTTACCTATTACATTTTTAATGGGCAAATTCATATTAAGCTGCATAAAATTGTATACATTAACAGCACCTGCTGTATCAGGTTTGATTGGCATTTCCAATAAATCCAGGTGATCCATTACTGAAGGTTCAGCCTCCAGGTGGATCTGCCATGATAACTATTTTTGTTTGGATGATATATTGTATCAGAAATGATTGCAATAAACAATATTGTTGTCAGTTTTTGTATGGATTTTAAGATAGTGTGAATATAACAGCATAGTAATGCAATTACACATGTTTAAAAATAAATAAATAATTATTAATTATTAAGAATATGAAGTCATAAACAGCATTAGTGTATAAATTTAATAAAAAAATGTAACAATACATTTTCAAGGTTTATTTTGCAGGAACACATTATTGCATGTAATTTTGCCAAAAATGTTAACATTCAATTTAAATTACTTTTAGGTCAAATTAAACTGATAAAGCCTGCCATGGTTTAATTTCAAAATAATTAAAATAATTTTAGAAAATCAAAACATGGTCATCGTTCAGTTTAAAAATTCAACACGTTTGCAAGACTAATTTGCACTTTTTCATTTAATGATCCACCCTGTGGTGCAGCTGTTCGTCGCAGAGTGAACGCATTGCATCAAATATAATATAAAAATGTATATATAAACTGATTAAGCTGGGAATATATGATTTCTGTGTAGTCTAGAAGTCTAATAAAAATGTATTAATATTATGGTTTAATATATTTTTAAAGGTTGTGAGGACCACAAAGCACAGTATTCTGATAAAGACACATAAATAAAATAATTAGACTAATTTAAAATTCACATTAAAGATCTCTCCTTTTTTTAAAAAAAAGGCAGTTTCATTGTCAGTACTGAGGTTAGCAAAAGTGATTGACGTCGTGTCAATATATTGAATGATAAGTCTTTAGTGTAATTACTGTTACAGGAATTCCACTCCTTTAAGGAGCACCATAAAGTACACCCTGTCAAAGTCCTCCACACAGTCATGCACTGAAGTTCAGCAGATGGAGGCGTTTATGGTCCTGTTCTCTTCTGTATGTAGTGGGCTTTTTATCTAGAAGCACATTTCTTTATGTGAAAAAAGATGTATAATAAAATAAGGTTGGTTAGGCAAGTATGTACTTACGATAAAACCATGTAAAAATGAATGATTTACAGACTGGATCTTTCATGAACACTTCTAATGTAGGAAGACTGCAGTGCTCAAATTCTTTAGAATCTACTTTAAGCATTAGGCCTAAGATTTGATTGTTTGGAAAAATGATTAACTGAACAAACTGTCCAAACATAGATATGCTATAACTTAATATAAAAGTTGGGAGATTCTGTGATGTTCTCTCCAGTGCACACTGATAAAATTGTACAATCTGTACATTGTAATTTACAGAAGAAAAGACATTTGGCCCATTTAAATGTGAAACGTTTATAAAATGTATTGTGTTTTTATGCAGTTGCTTACAAAAGTATTCATATCGCTTGAACCTTTTTCCACATTTTGTCACCTTAAATCTAGAAACATAAGTATATTTTATTGAGATTTTAAGACCAACACAAAGTAGCACATACTTGGGAAGTGAAATGAAAATGATACATGGTTTAAAAATTTGAATCACATAAAAATCTGATAAGTGTGATGTGCAAAAGTATTCAGCCCTCAACAATTCAGCCTTCAAAAGTCACTTAATTAGTTAATAAAGTCCAGCTGTGTGTAATTTAGTCTGTGAAGACCTCAGTGGTTTGTTAGAGAACACTAGTGAACAAACCAAGGAATTTTCACATGTTGTGTTCAATAAAACCATGCATACATATATTTTTTGTGTGGTATTAGATTAAGCAGACTGTCTGTGTCTGTTGTTGTGACTTAGATAAAGATCAGAACACATTTACTGACCAATTTATGCAGAAATCTAAGTAATCCCAAAGGGTTCACATACTTTTTCTTGCGTCTGTATATCTGTGTATAGAAGCTCCTCTTAATATTTAAGGACATACGTCTCTGTAAGAATAGCCCAACTGGCTCTACAGCCCACGTCAGACAGTGTTGGGCCCAGTAAGGTTAAATATGGCCCCTGTCTGGGTTTATACACCACACATGAGGTCTAGACAGGACACATGTGAGATTATGTTGGATGTAACAATGGGGAACATTTAGGAACCAAACTTGCTCCAAATAATACTATTCTTCCACCTGGAACCCATTCAGGTGACAGTTCCACCCAAGTGAGCCCTGCATAAGCATCCTGGATGAGCAGGGGTGCTTAACACTCGTCCTAAAGAGCGACTTTTCTGCTGGTTATGACGCAAACTTTATCTAACTCGTAAACACACCCTATACAGACGATCAAACAATTGATCTGTCTTTTGAACGTCTGAAGGCAGTTGGATCAGGTGGGGTGGATGAGGGTTGGGATCCAAAGTCTGCATGAAGATAGCTTTCCAGGAACTGAGTTGGAGCCTGTGAATTAAGGCTGTTAACACCTACATACATGATGTAGAAGACATTCAGGTGACCAAATTATATTAGCAAAAATAAATATTTTTTTCCTAAAAGGAGAATAAGAGCCCACTTAAAAGAGCATTCACATCAGTCACTTTAAATTTACACTATATGACTTCCTGTCTTGTAAACAAGAACCTTTCAGACACTGGTGCTGAATTTTACAGACATCACGGCTCTGCACGACTGATTTGCCACAGGGTCACAAATGATTTTTTTTTTCTTTTTTAAGAGAAACCCACTGCAAAACCTAAATCTCTCCCACAAAGGAGATATTTGTTTTTCTTTCAAAAACAGATGTCCGGTAAATAACAAGTGATTCAAGTTATGTACTGATTTGCAATATATAAAAAAAAACAAAAAAAAAAACCACTGAAGAAAAATAAAGTGAATGAGAAAATGGATAAACACTGTGTATAAATGAAGCAATCATTTTTAACTGGAAATCAGGCCTAAAATATGCAATCAACGGCTTTAAAACGATTGGCGATTTAAATGGCATAAAGATACAAAAAGGGACAAATTGAGTATATGATTTGTTTTCACACAGGTCTGCCAACCTTGAAATAATTTTTAAAGTATAAAAAACATGACTGAGCGACTGAGAGTCTTCAGCAATGACAATGTGTTGACAATTGGGAGGAAATTAAAGCATGGCTGAAAGTAGCAGATGACTCGATAGGTAGCTTGCTGGATTGGTGTTTGTACTAACCAGCCATAAATCAGTCTTTAAACAGTGCGGGCAGATGCAATATGTGTTCTTTAGAACGTGTTCTAGGAGGCCCAAAGCGCATACATGTCAGTTCTCCAAGTGGTGCTTTAAGAGTCAAAAATATAATAAGAACTGTAATTCCAAACATACAAAGTACAAATAACAATTCTTTATTATTAGCTATTATTATAAATTTGCATATAACATAAGTAAAATTGCTACAAAAACAAGCACAATGAGAACATTTAAAACAACCAGACTAATTCACAGAGAAAACAGAACTTTAGTCTGAAAATCTCAACAGAACAAAACATTATGAACATTCTGTACACTTAACACTCTTAAAAAATAAAGGTGCTTCCAAGTGTTTTGGATGGAAATGGCATATGTAATCAATGTGTAAGTGTAACATCAAGTAAAGATGTTTTTTTACACTTACACACATTTAACACCTTTATTTTTAAGAGTATGAAAAAAAAAAGGCCCTAATCACTGTCCGCATCATCGCTGATGATTCCCCGCAGGTTGCTCCAGTCTGTTCTTTTGCGGCCCCTGTCTGCCTGCCCGTCTTCACTGTCAGAGTCAGAGTTGACTGCCCGTTTGTAGGCTGAAGGTGGAGGAGAACTTTCTCGTGAAGTCCACACTGATGAAGCTCTACGTTTGGGGCGACCTGAAGAACACAGATAAGACAGACAGGCAAATCAACCACGGTCTTTGTTTATATGTATTTCAAGAATTTCCCCCCGGGGATCAATAAAGTATCTATCTATCTATCTATCTATCTAGAAGCAGTCATTTATTTACCCCTCACAATACCCTCTCACACCCACTGCAAACTACATATTTATATATAAATAAGAATGGAAGGACATCATTTTACTCTCAAAACAGATTCTATTCTTTGTGGCATGGACCACAAATAGATTTGAAAACATTTCTATAGAGGGTGATCATTTTAACATTTAAATAATGTTATTTCTGTAAGGCCCTCTGTGCGTGTTTCTCTTCTTTTTATCATTTCTGATTGCCCACGCTACACTCTACATGCAAGAGGGCAGAGTGCAGGCCAAAATGTTCAAGTGAAAGTGACTGTCAAAAAACATCACACTGAAATAAACTGAGAATTAATAAATCAGTTTTATCCATCTAGTTGTGTACATTTTAATACTTTAAATCATTAGAATGTTTGGAAAAATAGAGCAGGACATAAACAATGCTAACAGATGGGCTCATTAGAGTTGGAGGGGTGATCAGGGAATCTGTTTTCGTTGAAAAGGAAATCGATTGAAATATTTAGTTTTTTTTTAATCTGGCAACATAAAAAACAAACAAACAAAGTTTAAAACAAAATGTTAAATGTTTTCTGCTCAAGGATTTGAGTAAAAATAAATTATATTAGCCAGATAAAATACTGTGCTTCAGATAAACGGTCACAAAAAATTAGATCCATTGATTTTTTTCTTTGAAATTTTTTTTTATTATTATTAGGCAACAATACTATACCACATGGCATGGCAAAGATAACCACTTCAGAATAAATAATTAGTGATTTACTATTCTCTCTTTTTTGTCGTTGTTATACATTGACCCTTGACAGGGTTTTTTTTTTCAGTTGAACAAAAGCTTTGCAATAGTTAAAGCCTAAAATTGGTTACTTTATGGGTTAAGTTTATTCAAGATGTTTTCAGTTTAAAATAAATAAGAACACTGCAAATGAAGTGAAGCTCTTACAACCATTTTATTTTTAGCTGTTGATGATTTTCAGATTTCTCCGTTCATCAGTTGTTTGATTTTTGAACACGAATAGTGGGTGGGACACTTTAAGTGCATTTTTCCCTTTTACTGATATTACGCAAACATATGCAATACGACAACCATAATTTTTATACCACAGCATACTCCTGCACCCTATCTGCAGTGATGATGCTGATTCAATTTATTGCACAGCTCTGGCTGGTTAATGAAAGATCTCCAGTGACCGTACCTTGAGTGGTGATTATGTTGCCAACATCCAGCTCTGCAAGCTCCCGAGCTTCCTCTCTCTTTAGTCTTGCTTTCTTACACTTCTCTATCGAAGGCTGACCTGGAAAGATTATAATGTTGGTGGTGATGGTGGTGGTAATGACTACTTGTACACACAAATAAACAAAGAGTGTCTCACATTCTCATGGCCATTCAGCGCACTGGACCAGAAAGACCAGTTTCTATTTCTCACACAGATTACTTTGTTACCTTGCACTCCCAACTCTTCTAGTTCCTTCTTCAACACAGCGACTTTGGCCTTCACTGAGCGGCAGCCCTCGAACAACTTCTTGTAGTTCCGCCGTACCCCACACAGGCTAATGTAGCGCTTCAGTCTGGACACGGCTTTATTCTCTTCATCCTACAGGTCAAGAAACAGTTCAGTCAGAATCCTGAAGATTTAAATGTGCCGCTGTGACTTCCCCAATCATCATAGTTTAAAAAACATTATTAATTAATAAGAATAATAATATTAAAAAAAAAAAAAAAATCCACATTAGTTTTGTGGTAAACTGTTCTATTACATTACATTATTTACATTATTATAACTTCCTACAAGTTATTCCTGCCAAGTCTTGATAAATTACTGTTTATTATTTTTTTCTCTTTTATGAAATGTAAAAATTATATTGCTTAAAATGTGTTTCATATTGTCAAAAATACAAAAAAAAAAAATATCCTGAAATTATTTTATGGTCCCATCACCTACCACCATTTACCATACATTAAATATGAAACACTCAACATCAAACATGAAGATTCTCTAACCTATATACTTTGTTTTATCATACTGCAAATAATTAGGTTTTGTCAACACATGTCTAGTGTATTAAAATGAACACTTTTTAAGGCAGCAATTCCAAATTCTGGTTATGGAGGCCTTTATCATTTTAATGTATTCCCTGTTCACAACACACTTCAGTTAGTGTGTTGAGAGCAGCAGTACTGGCCATTAACTTTGCTACCTTTATTTAGTAGCAAAGTTTAGCTCCAGATGGAATCGAGCACATTTTCTTGTTTGAATTGAGTTGGGGAAGGACTAAACTTGTGATGTGTATCAGAGTGCCAGAAAGCAAATCCAGTGGTTTAGATCAGGTTCTTGAGGCATTTAATGATTATTATTATTAAACTGTATAAGTCTATTGGACTGGTTTTCAACATGTAGGTCTCAGCCCCCCTAGTGGGACACAGTGGTACTGGAAGGGGTAGTTGGTAGTCCTCGTACGGCTTCCGTGTCTAAGCGTTTTTTCCCTATGAGGAAAATGAATAGGCTTTTCAAAAACTGTCGCATTCTGTGGTAAATAAATATGTTCAGACCCCTGTACGTTTTTTATTCTGTGCACATTTACCTCTTAAAAAAAACCACCGGATCCCTGAATTACAAGATTGTTTAAGAGCTAGCATTTTTCTAATCACTACCCTTAAACGATCTCGAATTTAGAGGATCCAGTGATATTTAGGAGGTAAATGTACATAGAATAAAATGTACAGGGTTCTGAACATATTTATTTACCACAGAATGTGACAGAGGCCAGTTTTTAAAAAAGCTCATTCAAATTCCCCATTCAATTGAACCGCTTAGACACAGAAACCCAAATATGGGCATAGACAAAATGGCGCCAACTACAAAATGCCTTCAGTGGTCTACTGTTTTAAATACATCTTTAGGTAAATCTTGTCTGCCATAGTACAGTCACATGATTGACAGAGCTAGCTAGTTTATTAGCAAGAGAGTTACATCAATATTAGTAGTGTTAGAGTCTGAGGCAAATGTTTTTAATTTTATACTGTGTAGGTTATGGTCCTGGACAGGCACTAATTCTAGTTTATCGTTTTCTTTCAATTTTAGCCTAGGATTAAGCTTAAGCCCACTCTGACAAACTGCTCCCATGAGTTATAATGATTAAGCTCTACATTTAAACTCAAGAAACTGTGTATTACTAGAAAACTATGTATTGCAGTTACTGTGTGGCTCATTTCTGACAGTTCAAAGTATATAGAATTTGTGGTTAATCTATACAACTTTTAATATGCTGTTGCTTTTAGATAAAATAAAAAGAAAATGTGAATCACACATAATATTTTCAAGCAAACTGTTTCAATATTTTTTCCACCAAAAACAACAGTAACCTGTGCACTGTTACTCAGCAACCTGTGATCAAAACAACAATACAGGCACTGTAAAACACAAAAATGCAGCAACATGTGGAGATGATTTTCAACCGATCTTGATCAAAAATAACCTTTACCTGCACCAGAGAATGAAGCTAAACAAGCTCTTGTTCTGGGAAAACAAGCTGGTTCCTGGTGGACTGAGATATGTTTGGGCTTGGCAGCTCCATTCTTCTCACCTTTTCACCTTTGGCCTTGCTCTCACTCTCTTCCTTCTGCTTTTTCTTTGGTGTACTCTTTTTCTTTTCTTCTTGTTTAGTTTTCTTTCTCCCCTCTTCATCACTGTCTAGTGAGGGCAAAGATGAAGAGGAATCAGAGTCCTCTGCTCCATCCTTCTGTTCATCCTTTGCTTGCTCTGGAATAAAAAGGCGAGATGACATTGTGGTAAAACCATAATAAAGATGACAATTCAATATATTCCTTTTTGGATACAAATGTGAATAAATGTGAATATATTTAAACATTTGAATATTGTCTCACACAAAAGAACATGACATTTATAGTTTAAACACTTAGGATTTTAAGTTTATATAAGAAGCTCAAAACATACACTACTAGTTTTTCCAAAATTTCAGTTAATTTGTCTATTTTCTTAACCTTTCAGTTTATCTGTTACACATCAACAACAATTATACAGACAATACACCAATAGCAAACAACCACTGTATTTATTGAGGTAAAAATTCTATTCTAACTGCATCCATTACCTAACTTAGTACAGTACAGAACAGTTTAGAATCCAAAAGACATTAGCTTTACCTTTTTCTTTAGGAAGATTAGCAGTGATTTTCTTTTTGTCCATTTCTTCATCACTCTCATCATCACTTTTAATCTCACTGTCACCATTTTCATTCTTTTCAGGCTGTTTCTTCTTCGTGTTCTTCTCCTCCTCATCATCATCTTCCTCACTCTCAGAGCTACTTCCAAACACTTCCTTCTGCACTCTTCTCACAGCCTCACTCTCCGGTGACTTGAGCTCTTCATTATTCGGCTCTTTTCTTTCACTTTTTGGAGGGGTTACTTTGCTTTTATCTTGCTCTGTCTCATCCTTTTTCTGTCCTTTCTTTTTTATCCGTTTCATCTTTGTTTCCTCGCTGTCTGAGCTCACCGTCTTCTTTTCTCTTTGACCTTTAGACTTTGCTTGCTGTGGTTTTTCTTCCTCTGATAACTCAGAAGATGAGGATGGGTCTTGCTCGTCTTCCTCACTCTCTGGTACCTTCTTTTTCTTTCTTGCTTTAGTTCCCTTATCCTTCTTTTGTTTTCTTGGACTTGCTTTTCCCTTCTTCTTTACCTTCACTTCTGGCTGTTTTTTCTCTATTTTCTTCTTACTCTTCACATTTTCCTTTTGCTCTTCTTCCCCACTCTCTACATTCATGTCCTCGTCACTTTCATCATCTTTTTCTTCTTCTTGTTTTTGTTCTTCCTCTTCGTCATCATCTTCATCTTCTTTTAACTGGTCCTCATTAGCAGCCTTCTCTATTCCAGAATCCGGGGATTCTGATAGACAACAGACAAGCAGTAATGTATGTTTTGCATATATAAAACATTTGTTATGACACTTTGACTAATGAAAACAAGTATAGCATGCTACATGTCCAAAAGTTTATAGACACCTGCATTCAATACATTGTTTCAAATTAAGTGAATAAATGGTGGTGCATTTTTTTACTGCAATAGCAGGCTCTAATCTTCTGAAAAATTAAATCCCACGCTATTTACTTCTACAGTCATTCTTCTATGCCATTCTGTGGTCTGTATTAAACCTATATTAGAAGCTCTTAGTCTAAACTGGATAAGAAAATTAAACAACATTTTTTTATTTTATTTTATTTCTGCTGTTGTGTGCTGCAGTAAACAGGTTCCATGCCTTTTCAATAAAGCCCCCCATTGTTTCATCTCAACTGAGCATACAGGATCTCTTTGTAATCCCATTAAAGACCTATGTTTCTCTACATGCTTTTTTTAATCCTCCACCCTGTTCTTCAAATGGTCAGGACTCCACAGGACAATCACAGAGCAGCTATTATTTGGGTGCTGGGTCAATCTCAGCAATGCAGTGACGCTCAGTACTTGACATGGTGATAGTGTGTGTTGTGCTGGTAGAAGAAGATCAAAAACAGCAGAGCTACTGATGTTTTTAAACATCTTAGCATCACTGCTGAACTGAGAATAATCCAACAACCTGAAATACCCACAGCCAACAGCATCCTGTGAGCACTGATGAAGGACCAGAGAATGAGCAAAACAAACTGTACAGCAACAGACGAGCCTCTGTCTCAGACTTTACATCTACAAGATAGAGCAGTTGGTAAAATACGGTGAGTGGTGACAAAAGCTCCAGCAGCACTGCTATGTCCGATTCACTCATACTACCACAACGCACACTAACACCAAGTTAGTGTCACTGCAGTGCTGAGAATAACCCACCACCCAAATAATAGCTGTTCCATGGTGTGGTCCTCTGGGGTCATGACCATTGAAGAAAAAGGTCGAAAAAGAATAATAAAGTATGCAGACAAACTACAGAACTACAGTGCGTACTTGTAAACCAAAAGTGCTCCTCTGTATGCTCTTGCTTGCATATGGGCAGCAAGTATTGACACAAAGCGGTGGTAAATCACTGTATATATTTGACCTCTAAATGTCAGCAACTAATAAGAATGGTTGTCTGGATGAATTTGGACATACAGACTATATTTGCAATTTTTAAATTTATGAAAGCAAACAAACTGCCTTATACCTGGAAGTACTGACTCAAAACGAGACTTCTTTTTCTGGGCCCTGACATCACAGTTTTCTTCTGCCTCTGCTTCCTCGTCATCATCCTCTCTCTTTCGTTTGTTCTGTGAAGGGTCTGACTTTCTTATTAAAGGTTCATCGTCACTGTCCTGAAAAAAAGAAAAACAAAAAAAGACAGACATTTAAACATTAACTAGTGCATCATACAGAATATAAACAGATTACAAGTTATCGTAATAACACACACACAAACAAAATAAATAAATAAATAATAATAAAAAAGAAGCTTCAAGACTCCTGAGACTCCAAGGCCTTTAACTAGGGCAGAATGGAAGCACTTTCACCCCCTCTTGTGGCATTATTTATATATTGTCAACATCCTAAAATAATTTAATGGTCGTCTAAATATTTTTGGGCAAAATGTACGTTTTTGCCTAAATTATTTCCTCATGATGCTGCATGGCCAGCTGTGGTAAAACCTGTTTTCTCTCTTTTTAAGCAATTTTTAAGCATACAGAGCCTTTGAAAATACTAAATACACCACTCACCTCGACCTGCATCCTCAACAGCTCCTCCTCTACCACTTTTTTCAGCAGGGTTTTGTGCTCCACACTCAGGCACTCTCTGCCCACATGCTCCAGATAGCGCTTCCGTAGTATTCCTAGTGTTAACGTGCTGCACAGACAGTTTACAGCGTTAATAAACACAGAGATACACAGTGAGACTCTCGCGCCTTTTCATTTTTAAACATCAGCAACACAGCTAGCCTAGCTTAGCTTAGCTCATTATTACATGTATGTGTTAGTCAGCCCGCGTCTCTAGACCCACCCAAACCGCCTTAAAACTCTTCTAAACCTCCTCCACTCCGCTAAAGCTCACCCAGTGTCGCTTACCTGAGGTCCGGACAGCGCTGCAGCTGTTTGGAGACGAACCGGCGGATCACTGTCTCTTCAGAAACCATGTTTTAAACTCTGCAGCTCCTCCTCCAACATACACAAACACACACTGCGCCACGGCCGGGTTTGGCGCGCGCGGACACGCACTGTTGCGTCATCACGCACGAAGCCGTTACCAGAGAGAGAGAATTAATACATTTTGGTATAAAACTGATATAAAAAAATAATAAAATACTAAAATAAATAACAGAAATAACTACACAAAATAAATCATTCCGTTTACATAAGAAATATACTGTAATGTGTTTAAAGAGATACTGAGTTATATTTAACTGATAAAAATAATGTTTTAATTTAATTTAAATTTAAAAATATAAATAATAATATAAAGAGAAAAATAAATAATATAAAAAAATTAAAAACGCTCTGAACGGTTTAGTTACCATAAGAAAATATACTATACTAATATAAAATAACTTAAGTTTAAAAAAATAACGCTCAGAACCATAGACTGTTTGTTACAGAATAGGAAGATTTTTTTTTACAATTAATACTGTAAAATATAATTTACATAAGAAAAGGCTGAAGTTAATTTGAATTTATGTACATCTACTTAGTCTGTGTGACATCATCCACAGGAAACTTTCCACAGGAATTTTTTTCTGCATGTTTAGTTTTATATTCTAGATTTAACATCAGAAATTAAATCAAATTGAGCGTTATTTAATTATTAAAACATATTGGCAAAAAATAAAAAAATAAACTACATAAATAAATACATAAATTCCATTACTTTTGGCAATAAGTTTTAGAAAAATAAAATGTGAAGCACATATAGTTTAAAATACACCAATATTATATAATTATTTCATTAACATTAGGATAAACAGTTGATAATAAAAAAGTTTTAACTGCCTATGCAATAGTAACCAGCATTAAGCTTAGTTAATTCAAAGTACTATAGCTAGCTTTGGTTTGTAGTCTAATTGTATGTAGTGAGTGAACAAAAGGGCCAGGTATGGAAAGGCAAAGGGCCGGATGTGGCCCCTGGGCCATAAAATGCCCAGGTGCAAATTACAACACTTGGTAATTGTCCAGTTATGGCCAAACATTTTCATGATTGGTGCAGTTATACCCTCTGAGCCCGCTTTCAGTCTGTAGGGGGAGCTCACAACAAGATTCCACAAAGAAGCGAAATAATAGTAATAGTCTAATTAATAAAATATTCTTTAGATGATTCAATATGATAATGAACAATTACTTACTATTTCCTAAGGATAGTAAACTTTCCTAACATATTAGTTTGCTTGCAGTACGTTATATATATCTCCACTGATTTATTTGCAAATCAATAGTAGAACTACAAATTTAAATAAAGTCCAAAAACAGCGATGTGTAAAAAAAAAGATTTTTTATTAGTGAACCTGTGGATAAAACAACAATTAATATTTATGGACGGCATAATAATACCAGAAAGATGTTAAGGTGCCAAACACTTAGAAAGTGGTGTAAAATCTCTGACAATACTGTTGTTAAGATTTATGTCTGATTTTTAGGTTCAGGTGAGTGGAGTGAGTGTTTTTAAGTGTGAGCAGTGGCTATGTTCTTAGTCAGTTAAAACATTTGCTCAATTGGACATGGGTCTAGTACAATTCTTTTTTACAGCACTGTGGCATGTTCAGCAGGTGAGCAGTTGGCTTTTACCTTTATATAATCATTGACAGTCAATGAGATACTCTTAAATAAACTGTTGTTTATCTACAATGACTCCAAAGCAGGTTCTTGCTTCTTTTGGCTTAAACAAAAACCGCGTCCTCATTATTATCACATACACAACAGAGCAAAGCTTTTAGTCACTCACTTGTTGTGACAGAAGACAATGTAAGCCTTTGTTTTGGATACATATGAAACATTTGTGCATTTGTCCTTGGTGTTTTCTTGGTTTAATGGGTCCCTGCTTGAACAGCACATTAGAACCTATGCTATAGTCACATCAGTGTAACACAGTTAGCTTCCAACAGCTTTGGTACTTAAATGAATAATTGATGTAATAAGTTGCTAAATATGTTACTAAATATGTAATTAGGTGTTTTTATTATTCACATAGATTATGGGCAAGCTTGGGGAGTGGCTCATAGGCTTGTTGTTTTTTGTAGTTGTTTGGTTGGTTGGTTTAAAGCATGCAAGAAAAGGAAATAAACATCTACAATGTAAGTTTCTACGTTTCTAAGTGAAATCAACCAGCTGTTAGAATGTGTGTATTGCAAAGCTGGCTGACTGGACCACTATTAAGACAGCACAGTGGTAGAATTCACCACTTTAAGAACATGTCCATAAAGAGATATCACTCAATGGCTATGTTCAGACTGCAGGTAAATTGTATTTTTTCTCAAATCAGATCTGTTGAGATCACTGTCCACGCTGTTATTTGCAGGTGATCAGAATGGATTTGTATGTCTGGACATCACAAACATATCTGCATGGGATGGTGTGGTATTGAGGTCAACGTCAATAGGTAATATTTAGGGATTTTTTTTTGACCCCCACACTTTTCTCCCTCTGGATTTTATGAGGTCATTGTTTGTCATATGGTGCGTGATGCAAATAATATCTTGAAATCCGATTTGAGCATTCAGAGAGTACAGACTGAAATGCATCTGTACAAATCCAATAGTTATTTCATTTTAAACCACCTCTTAATGTGTATATTTAGCAGAAAAATGTTTCTGGCTGTCCAGACCTATTAAAAATCCATCTAGATACAATCTCTCACATTTGAGCTTATAGTCTGAACATAGCCATAGACAAGTGAAGCCCCAGCACGTCTTTGAGACGTTAGATGTTCACCTACAGCTAACCTAAGACTTAATACTGCAATATTAATTGCAATATGGCCGGATAAGTATGACTGTCAACAGTCTGTCATCTTACAATGATCTGATGATCTCTCACATTTTAAAAATTTAGTAAAAAAAAAAAACAAAAAAAACAAAACAATTTACAAAAGAGTAGGTTGAGGATGGCACACAGTCCAGTAAGAACACACATCATACATCAGTCAAGTATGGGTCACTTCTAAGTACCACTTTCTGCATACAACAACAACGCATTTCACTATTAGGTGCACAATACACCCCATACTCTTCCTTCCACACACACATAAAGCAATAACTTATTTCACATGTACCTTTACAAAGTGAAAAATGTGAAAAATCTGGACAATAAATTAATGAAATAATAAATAAAAAACAAAAACAACTAAAAAAACTGAATGACATGTACCTTCATCCTCAAAAATAATTATAACAATAATAATAATAAGACAAATAAAGCGAAACCACACTGTGGCTCATTTGGGATCATTTTGAAGCAAGTCCATATAAACCCCCACCCCACCTTCAGTGCAGTGTTAGCGTACCAAATTTTACTCCCTCCTCCATTCATGCCATGCTTTTCTCTCCATTCATCCATCTTTTTTGTTTCAACCTCAAAATGACCGTGGACGTAATTTCCAGTTATAGTACCTGTATCCTATTCCTTCATTCTACATCTCCACATCTCCTCATTCTACTTATCTTCTCTCTCAGTCCTTGTACACAGTCTGCTGTCCGTGTCCCCTCTCATCGTGCATAATGTGTCTCCGCACATGGATCCGCCTCACCCTTCTGTCTCCACCCCCTACGCCAGCCCCGTCCTCCTCAGACTGGCCCACACCTGGAGACGAGACGCCGCCGGACTCCAGCAGAGCCATTCCTCCGTGACCAGAGGCTCGTCCATTCTCATAAATTAAGATGTTCAGGGTTTCCTCAAAGATGCGAGCTTCTGGAAACTCAACCTGGGAGAGGAGTAAAAGGTGTGTCAGGTTGGGTAATGTTTAGTAAAAAATATCTGTATGCCAACTAGGGGTGGGTGATATGGCCCTAAAATAATATCACGATATTTCATGGTATTATCGCGATAACGATACTCTTGGTGATATGACAAGAAATAAAAAAATACACTACTGCAACAAAACAAAACTTAAATTTTATTATTGTATACGATATCATATTGCACAGTTAGAGGTGTGCAATATGATATTGCACACCTCTAACTAAGATATTAAAAAAAACAAGAATTCTAGCATATTTGTAACAGAAGTCAATGATTCAGAATGTCATGATACTACTTATAATAATGCACTCCAAATATCTCCATATATCCTGGATTAAAGTAAAATAAGTGATACTGAACAGATATAATCTGTCTCTAGTAGATATTCAATAGGAAATGAGAACAGTGTAATTTTTTCTTTTGCTTAAAACAGCCGAAAAAGTAGTATCCTGATGTGATAATTAGGAGTGAGTGTTATGGCACGATATTTCAGGGTATAATATTGTTCACAATATTCAAAAATGTTGCCGATATTATAGTGTACGATACGATATGGCAAACCCCAAATGCCAACTATATCTGTATAAATGTATATCAATACATACTGGTTTTCTGAACTAGAGTTAAATTTGTCTGTTTTGTTTAAAGAGAAGCACACACTTTTTGAAGTTAACATTATAGCCTAAAAACTTGTCAAGTAGAATTTATATTTTAAAGATTTAAGATATAGAGGACACAGGGTTTGATATAAATAGGATTAGGTCATCAGCATAAAGAGATACTCTATATTCTATATATATGTTTTTTTTGTAGTAGTAATTAGTTATAATTATTATTAGCATTTTTAGTTATTAGTAGTTGTTCAGAAAATTTGATAAGAGTTATTAGCCACTGCAAATAAACTTGGGCTACTGGGAAAATCTTGCCTGATAGCTCTGAAGGAAAAAAAAACTTTCAAAACATTCAACTTATTAGTGGACACAGAAACTTTAGGTGAGATCTATAGCAATTGGACCCAGGATATGAAATTTTGGCCAAATCTGAAATGTCTCAGATTTGATTTGATTGTTTTTTTTTAGGCTTCTTTCAAATGTTTTAAACTATTTACTCGCCTATACTCATGACTCTTATACCTGCAGTAAGCTCTTATGAGGTTCTGACTCATAACAATTGAATCTCTTGCTCACTGATATCTATCCCTTTACCTTCTATTTTATAAGAAAAGTTATATGTTTTATTTTGTTAAACTATTATTATTTTATAAAATATACATAAGCAATGGACAAAGCGTCTTGCTTACTTTGGTCTGTTTTTTCTCTGTGGCGTAGACGATGGAGGTACAGCAAACCTCTGCAATCTTTCGTCCTTCTCCGTAGAAGGACCAGCAGCAGATTTCGTCTCCAAGCACGTCTTTAATGAACAGCACTCTGCCGTTAAAGCGCAGGCCGAGCTTGTCAAACAGCTCAATGTTCTTCAGCAAGTTGTCATCAGAGTTGCTGTGGGAGGAAGAAACATTTCAGGCAAATGACAAACCCAAGCACATTTATTCACAACTCAAATAAATTATTTTTAGCATTACTGGGAACTCTATCAGAAGCAAATGATGGCACTGACAACCTGAATGTATGACTCTGCATCCCAGTCAGTAATTGTTGTCAATTAAGCAACAAAGTGATTGAGATTTTCTTAATTTGTGAAACAGCATGGTGAAACAGCTTTCTAAAAATTATTTACACTAATCCCACAAACAGGGTCCCTACGCCCAAATTTTGCTCTATGAGTTTTGTTGTTCCCACCATCAACAGCATGGTGCTAAACATGGAATTCATAGGGTATTTTCATTCTTGGAATATGTTAGCATCTGAACTGGACTCAAATAACTGAGCCATGGTTTCAATTACATATGTAAGTCCACTTTCTGAGAGGGTCTTGGTTTGGTCTGTTTGTGGTTTAAGAAAAATCTCTACACTTTGAACTGTGTGGTTTCAAAAAAGACTGTGGCATTTTAGGATATCTAGAAAACTATTACAGGTTTTCTGTTGTTTTAGGAAGAAATAAAATGAGGATATGACCAAATGGAACGGCAGTGTCATGTGAAAGTAAGGAAAATTAGGCAAAAGCAGGTTACATGAATACACAAACACAATCAGAGCAAGTGCAGCTTTTAAACAATGTATAATAGCATTTTAAGAATTTATTTTAAATTATTACATTCAATCTGAATGAAAGGATTATATAAGTCATGTAGTGTATGTCCAGCTTAAATTATATAATGTATCTGTTCACAGTACCTTGTATAGGAATATTTATTGTTCCCTCGGTTATTCTGCAGTTTCACCACAGGCTGAAATGAATAAAACAAGGTTTATTATGACGATCCTGATTTTAATAATAGCTAGCTTTACAGTATTTTTTGATCACATAATTGTGCATCAAACTATCTTTCATACCTTCCTACAGGTGGTAATCATCCTCTGTTCCTCCTTGGCAGAAGTGATCATGGGAATGCGGCAGCCTCCTTCATAGGTCTCGTTGCGTTTCTACGAGATAGAAATGAAACAGATGAAATTATTAGTTCCAAAATGTTGCTGTAGAAACAATGATCAAATACATGTTAAAATTCCTTCATTATTAAATAGCAATGCCAGATATACATCTAGACTCACTGCTAATATGAATAATTGGTTTATTAATGACATTCACATTAAGGGCTTGAATGTTTCCTTTGCTGATGCAAAGTTTTAAATAATTGGGACAAATGATCTCAGTTTAAGACCATTTAATGCAACTTAAAGCAGAAGTCCTTAAGATTTTGTTCCTTAAATTGAAAGTAGTTTAACTGGGTAGTATAACTGGGTGGTGAGATACCAAAATAGTATAATGAACGGAATCAAAGTGCTTCTGCATCCATTCCTGCAAAGCCACATTTATTATTCTAGAACAGATCTTCCTGATTACCTCAGCAACCATGGTGCTGCTAATGGCACTGATACAAGAACTACTGTGAACAGGGAGATATCAACTGAAAACTCAGTCTTCAACTGCTCATTCACACATCAATACACCAAAAAATGCTAAACTAAAATTGAAGAGAGCTGGCCTGCTTAATGAGAGCAGAACAAAATTATTGCTAAAATCACTAGAACAATCTGCTCGGTGCAATTACTCTGTCACTTTAAATATCTTTAATTAAAAAAAAAACTATTTATACAAACTGGATCTCTTACTTACATGGGCTGTCCTTACATAAAGAGACTAAACATTTAAGATTGAGTTTATAGGCCTAAAAGCAGACATACTAGTTTTTGTTGTCATTGTCTTCTGTAATGTATTTGATAGTGGTGCTGAGATATGTAGTGTCTTGTTTGGTATGGTGGAGTGGATAACATGACAGCCAGCCAGTGAGCTGCATTGTGGGAGGCTAGGGTTCAGGTCTGGGTGACTATGCTGTGCTACACAAATAAGTCACTCTGGATAAGAGCGTCAGCTAAACGCTGTAAATGGGTAACAACAAAACTCCAAACAGTACATTCACCTACTTGTGAAATATTACGTGTTCCAAATGTAAGTGGTTCTGGATATGAGCAGCAGTTAAATCCTGTAAATATGAATGTATTTATATTGTGCAGGTAGCCTGACCTGTAGAGTGGAGAGGCAGTGCTGGATCAGGCCCTGCAGTCTGTAGTACTGTGCTTCTTTGAGAACCTCCTCCAGCTCTCTTTGGCTCTCAGGCAGCGGCACCGTTCCGTCCCGCAGGAAGTTCAGTACCAGGGGGAAGTGACGTCCACAGCGGTCCAGCACAACCCAACCTGCAGATATAGAGAACAACACAGAGATCTGTGAGCTATTAGCTTTCTTTTATAGCCCCTTTTTCTTTTTAACCAGGGAACATCCAAGTTATTATATCATCTAGGGATGTTCCCGATCTGATAAAAAAAAAGTAGCATTACGTTGTTACTTCACGAGTTCATTATAGACTGCATTATAGATGCATTGAGAACTCACAAGTCACGCACACTGTGGCAGTGACAGGTCCCTCATGTTGCGAGTGTGTTTTTGGCTGCTCGCGCAGTTTATCAGTGCTCATTTATGGTCGATTAACATAGAGGCTAATACAGCAAGCTACCTATCGAGTCATCCGCTACTTTCATCCACACTTCATTTTCCTCCAAATTGTCAACACACCATTACTGTGCTGAAGACACAAACGAGCACACTCACTCAATCACTCACTCAGTGCCTATTTCCAAGTCCCCCCCTGCCAAAAAAAAGCAATATATATCGCTAGACCAGCATTTTTTCACCATTAAGAAGGAAAAAAAAAAAACGGCAGTGAAGAAAAGTCATTTAGCAGCAAACACTGCAGTCTAGAATATTTTTAATGACTTACTCCCATATATACATGTAGCTGTTGGTTACTTGATAAACGAATGACTTGTGCCTTTTGCTGTATTGCTCTCCCTTTAGCAACAAAACACATTCTCGAAGGATGTTTCCAACCAAAACCACTTAAACAGAATTCCCATCACACTTATGAGAAGCACTTGAAAGCAGCATTAGTCACACCCTTACTCTCATACACTACTGTCTGCACACACACACACATACATACACACACACATACATACATACATACACACACACATACATACATACACACACACATACATACACACACACTCACCTTCAGAGTCTATGCTGACTTCCGTGCTTCCATCACACATACTCCTAAGTAGACTGTCCTCCTTGCTGAGGGTCTGGACAGTGGTGTAGTGAAGGGATCCCCCCACGTTCAACTTCACATACTTGCTGCCAGCCAGACCACCCCCGATCTTCTGCCCAAGGCCATGGTTGGGAGATGGAGGTGCCAGGCTGTTCTCTGACACCACACTTCCACCGGAGGCCTCAGCAGACATCAGGGAAACACCGTCTAACACCTGCAATGTACTGTCTAGAAATGAAGTGTACAAATACATTACACAGAGACAGAACAGTGTCACATACTCACAAGTAACACTAACAGTAAAGCTGTACATCTATGGTGAGCGTTCACTAGTGTTAAGCACGACTTCAGCCAATAACAGCATTCTGATGGCAATAACAAAAGTTAATCATCTTCTATGGGTCTGTACATTCAGTTGACAGTGGAAGTAATAAAAAAAAAAAAAAAAGACACTGAGTGACGCATTGTTCTGCTATTTTTAGTAAGCAGAGCACAGGTACTTATAGAGCCTGTACAGTACAAAAGCAGAACATTTAGGGGCAGTTTCTCCGACAGGGATACAGCCTAGTCTTGGACCACACAGCATTTTGAAAAGAGATTTTCCACTAAAAGGAAAATATAATGTACAACTAGGCTTAATCCCTGGCTGAAAAATTGCTCCATAGAGAGTAAAACTAATTTACCCATATTATATTAAATGGTTCTTTTAATTTAAATCGGTATGCTAGATTATGTATTTTCCCACCAGTCAGGATTGGGATAACAATTACAAAACTCAACTTCTTCACCTATTTTCACTTTTTTTTTCAATTCAGTGTGTTTTTAAGACCTGATGAAATCCACGAGATGCGTAGGTTTTACTTTACTTATAATAACAAATGTATCACAATTCGATAAAATACTGATATATAGTGTTCCATTCTTTTAACCAAAAATATAAATTATACTATGAAACATAGGGCAAGCCAGTAGAATATATCTTTTGTGCTTAAAACAATAGTGCTTATTTTCTCTTCGGTGTGCTAACAACTAATCTTTTTTGTGTGTTTGTTTGATTGGGTTTGAATAATATGCTACTTTCAAGTAAAATGCTTTAAACTACTTTAAAACCATTAAAACATTAAATAACACACATAAAAAGAATACAATAAAATAATGTCTCATATTGCCCAGTTGTATTCTAGTTATACAAACGTCTACGTTACATATTAGAATCGTTAGCTACTTAGGTTCACTAACGATAGCTTAGCTAAGTTAACGCTAGGTAACCTAGGCAATTAATTTTAGCTAAATTTCCTGGGTCATTAAAAAGAAAATAGCTGGTTAGCTACAATAAAACAGTAAAAGCAGAGCAGCACCGCCGGTGTTCTGTCGAGTAGCACTACCCGTCGATATGTGCGTCTATATGACACTACGCATGCGTGAACTTTTTTTTTATTATAATTTTTTTTTTACTCTGTTCAAGGGTTTTACCTGATAATTGTATTTTTCTTGGCTGAATTATACAATGTGAGCTCTATTGTATTTTTGCTTGAGTAAGACTGTTTTTACAACCGTGTGAAAAATCAAAATTAACAAAAAATCTAAATAATATAATAATAAAAATAACTATAAAACGTGTTCCTATTACCTGTATTGCCCTAAATTTATTCTGATATAGTAATTTAGTCTATTCAAATATCATACCGAGACTTCAAATATCATACCAACACATTTTTTGTATTTTTTTTTACCTTTAAATTCACTAAGCAACACGGTTTGACAAGGTCGCACAAATCGACACAACACCGGCTACACAGGAGGAATTAGGTCAGTAGCTACTGACGGCTAGCCTAGACGTGACAGATCTTAGGCAGCCAGCTAATCCGCACACTAACCCAGCTAGCTAACGACATTATTTAACGACATGACCGGATAAAATACCCACGACAGCTCAGTTATTCGTGCGTTAGGTAAAGACATTTGTATACATAGCTAGGTTAGCTAGGTTAAACGCTGGAGCGCTAATTAGCAAGCTAACCAAATCCTATCCTATCTATTTAGCTTGCTAACAGAGCCGTTAATGCTAGCTACCGCTAGCTGAACCTGGTGTTCACTATAATAAATACAGATATTAATGGAAAACTGACCGGTCGCTCACCAAGCTGAACAGCTGCACAGCCGCCCTGAAGCCCAAACAACTGTTAAACAGTAGTCGAGCGCCTACATGAAGAGATTTGAAGCTGAATTTCTGTATAATTTTCACCAAATCATTTTCCGTTTTATCTCCAGGCTTCTCCAGTGAATCTCTACAGTGGAGAATACCCACTTATTAATCTCTTCCTGGTTTGACGGGCCACTAGAAGGCGCTCCGGAATGAGTTCAAAATAAATGCGTTCATATGGAGCAAATAAGCAAAATCATAGTTTATAAATGTTTTGGCATTTTTATATTAAACTTTGTGCTCATTTCCTCAACACTGAGCAATAGCAAATCTTTCAGCACCAAGGAAATTATTTTTAAAGCTTTTAAATTCAAGGTATGAGCCTTTCAAACTCAGTTCCCTGTCTGTAACAACAAAATGTAGAGCAAAGAGTATTTATAAGTAGTATTACAGACTTCCTAAGTCTCCCAGAAGTTTCGGGAGTCTATTGCATAACAATAACGGCTCCCTGATGCCCACAAGTCAGAGAAAATCTCCCGGAATCTAGAACGAGTGGCCCAAGAGTGAACACAAACGCACACGCAGGCGACACAGACTTTTTTTTCCTCCAATTGTGTGTGTGAAAGAGAGGGAGAGAAAGGTGCTCCCCTCATGTGCATATTCGTGAAATGCATGCAAAACAGGTTCTAATTGGCTTGTTCTCTTCAAAGCGGCTGTTTTAGCCTTCAGCCAATCAGTTTTTAATGTGGGCGGGCAATGTTTTTTTCCCCTCCTGGGATGTATTCAGTGAGACAGTTGGTATCCTTTGATGTGTGCAAGTTTTTTTGGGGGGGGGGGGGGGCAGGTCCGGGGGTACCTCCCTGAAATTAATTTTTGCAACTTGGGATGTCTGGTATTACATTACATTACATTACATAACACAACTCTTTAATCCAAAGCGACTTACAAATAATGATGTACATTTAGCAATAAAGGACATTAAAGTTTGAAGCAAAAACAAAAATAAATAATTAGGCAGAGTCTAAAGGAGGCCGAAAGAAAGTAGTGGAAGAATAGGAGGCCAAAAGAAAATATTTTCTTTTACTTTTACTTCTCTACATACTTTCAGTGAGTTTTTTGAGCTCTGATATATTTTTTACTCTTTACAATTTTATAGATTTGACAAATTATTCCAAACCCACATTATCACTAAAGGCAGAGAGGTAGATGCTCTACACTGTCACCGGGTCTGAATAAAGGTTCTTAGCATTGAGTGAATCAAGTGATCAAGTTGATCTTATTGTAAGAATATGCCTTCTGCCTTTCACTTTCCACTGCTTTCTGTAATAACTGCATAACATAATACATGTGCTTTTACTTTCAGTACTTGAGTAGTACATTATAGAATAAACTACTGGAATACGTTTGTACTTCCACTTTAGTGTGGTGCTTAAAGAACACTTCAACTTCTACTCAAGTAATTTAAAGCACTTATATTTTTACTCAACTCTTTGTTTCTAGTACTTTAAACAACTCTGTCTGTAACTCCAGCATCTCAGCTCACAAACTAATCAGCTCACAGTGGCAGTAATGCTAGCAAAGCTGTTGTCCAAAACCCGTTTGCTGCATACATAGAAAATATTGTTATAAGTTTTCAAGTAGTTAGCTACTATTTTAAATTAGTGTTTTTAGCTGTTTAGCTCCATTTACCCCATTCATCGAGGACTTACTCGCGGGCTCCCTACAGCGTTCTGATATACGGGGGAGATGGGAAGTGGGAAGCCTCGCTATAAACCAGCTCTGGCTTCACCCACTACTGTCTTCCTCTCGACTGTTTCCTCGTTCGGGCGTGAACCTCTAACCTGATTGGTCCAGGCACACACTGATCACTCCTCTAGCCCCGCCTCACTCTCTGTCATGCGCGCTCTGATTGGATGAACAGCCTCGCTGTGCCTATATTGGACCAATCATCGCAGTCTATTTAAATAGGTCAGTGTTTTTGTTTTTGCGGCTTTTTGCGCAGTGTTTATAAATGTGTTATGGCGGATCGGGCGGTGATGTGACTAAAGTTGTAATGAGTAACACAGACTAATCTCTCTGTAGCTAATATTGCTGTGATCATATTTATATTAACTGTGTCAGAAGTGCTTTCTGAAAGTGCTCATTTATAATGGTGTATATATATATATATATATATGTATATATATACATATATATAAAGAGACCACTTCAAATGATGAGTTTTATTGGTTTTACCAAATGGAAAACCTCTGAAATATAATCAAGAGGAAGATGGATGATCACAAGCCATCAAACCAAGCTAAACTGCTTAAATTATCCAAAAGCAGTGTGTAAGACTGGTGGAGGAGAACATACCAAGATGCATGAAAACCGTCTCATTTTCTGCAAATAAAAGCTGTAAATGACGATATTTTTATTTGGAATTTGGGAGAAATGCCAAATAAACAGCAAAATCAGAGAAACTGATTTATAAACTGAAGAAGTCTCTTATTTTTTTCCAGAGCTATAAAACTATATTTTGCATATTGTATAAGTGCAGTTGTGCTTGTGTATTAACCCATTTATATTTCTGCATAATTTGCCATAATACTTTGTCATATTCTATAAGAGAAACCAAATCACCTGACCATTTATCACAACTAAAGAGTGATATATTGCTATCAAAAAGATGTTATCTTTGTTTCCACAGCATTTTTTGATAGTATTGAATGTGTACATCACACACAGGATTTCAAAAGCAAAAAGCCAGTCTTTACCATCCAACAGAGACTTTTATTTATTCTTAAATCTTAGCAAATAAATAATGCCTTCATGACAGTATAGTAATGATGATTAATAAACAATATAAACAGTTGAATAATACTTCAATGCAACAGAGTCCCCCCACAGTTGGACTCTGGGTATGGCACAGTGGAGGAGACGAAAACGCACCGCATAATATTAACAACGAACCATGATTCAATTGAAAAATAACATTATAAAAAGCATTTCAATTTCGATACTGCATCACAGCAAGCAGCTGATTTTTTCTTCTTCTTCTTCACAGTACATATATATATATATATATATATATTTATATATATTTTTGTCAACATAGTGCATATGCAACAACATCAACTCTGATAAACGATGACAGTAAGTATAATTGTTCATGAATCCTAAGCTGAAGCGGTAAAATATACAATCATTGCGTGCCCTAAGCGTGAAGACATTCCACCCCCTTTTTTAAATAATCCGTAGTCATTCAACATTTAGCAGAAAGAGATTCTTAAGAAACAGCAAAGAACATTATGAAACGCTGGCTTTGTCAGTATTATTACATCGTCAATGTAGGAAAGACCATGAAACCTGTGAAACATGAAGCGACGTCACATTATGGGATGTCGTATTTTGGCACTGAATCAAATTTTTATACATAAGCCTTGATATTCAATCAAAATATTTACATTCAATATATTCTGTGTGTGTTTGTGTGTGCATATGTGTATATGTATTTGTGTATGTGTGTGTGTGTGCTTGTATATAAAGAAACAACAATCAGAATAAGGACGTTGTATCTGTGTGTTTGTATGTTTGTGTGTGTGTGTGCTCCTGTCCACTGTAAAAATCAATCCTTTGTAGTCAAACTTTGACTCTCTCTTTCTCCTTTCTCTCTAATTAATTCTTGCACTCTTTTTTTTCTCTCTCATTCTGTCACTCCTTTAACCTTGTTGTAAGTCCCTAAGGCACCAAACCAAATGTTAGAAAGCATATCTGATCATGAGAAACCATAAGCTCATGAATAACACTTGCTTTTTGATTCTCTCTTTTCTCTTCACACGCACACACACACACACACACACACAGACACAAACACACCCACACTCACACTCAAACATACTGCTAATTGCGTCTGCAAAGAGCAAGAGAGAGATTGAAAAGAGAGTGAAAAGGAAACGAGTGGGAAAAGGAAAGTTATGGGCTTTGAATAAAAGTGTCTTGAAATAATTCAATCCCTTCGTTTTGTTCTTCTTTGCGTCCTCGGTTTTGAATGAACCACATGATCACGCCTTTAAATGGATACTTCGTACTCCCTCGTGTCCTGCAGTGAGACAAAATAACCAAAATGAGAAAAAGTAATAACATAACACGTAACTGCAGTGGCTCTGTAATTACAGGAAGGCTAAAACTGATCCTAGATCAGCTGTCCAGCATCTTAATTTCAGTATAAGTGGACCGAGTACCCAAGATTACATGCATATGTGGGGTCTGTGTGGGAACCAGAAAGCCCAACTACACTCCCGGTGACCTACTTAGGCCCAATCAGAGATCATTAATAAAACTTGGTAATTCTCATACTCAGCTATTTGACTTTATTCCCCTCATTGATCATGTATGTAATGCAGATTATGGGCCCTATTTTAGCGATTTATTGATGAGCCATGAACCGCATATTGCACAGCTTGATTTAGGACATGTCAGTGTGTCTTTGCTATCATAATGTCGGGAAAAGTACACCTTGCATGGCTCAAAACACGCAAAAGGCATGTACTAATTCTCTTAATTAATCATGAGTGTGTTTTGGGCGTAACATTAAATAAATTAATGAGCGTGTCACTTGCCATTCCCTTTAAGAGACTTTGGTGTACTGCTATCTTAACGGCGCAGCACTTCAGCGCTTCTCAGCAGAGCAAATTGACCTGCTTGTTCACGCTGTGAAGTTGTATTTGTTGCACGGCTGTGTGTCCTTGTGTGTGTGAAACAAGCAGGGGTGTACGGTTGTTTGTTGTGGGTTCAAATCAGTCAGTGATGCACCTTTGTTTTCTGCTGCCAAGATAGCAATACACCAGAGAGATAACATTGAGCCTTGCCTTGTGCAGGGTGTAAGATAGGGCCCATAATGTACTGGCTGGTTTGGAATGTGGTTAAAATATATTTTTGTCTTGAACATCAGAAACATCAGACCTTTACTTTAACCTGCTGTATACAGAAATTTGAATTTCAGTTATACATCTAATCTTATGTGCGTCTTTGTGTGTGTTTAAAACAAAGATACATCTTTTGAATTGTTGAATAAAAGAAATACAGTGATAATGAAATATATATGTTGTTGATGTTATCCTGTGTGTAAAAAGTGTGTTAGAATTAGCAACAGAATAAGATGCTAAAGTTAGCTCAGCATAAACACTGCACTTGCTGGACTGAACAGAATAAATAAAAACAAATATTTGTCCATTGCTAATAAGGGGAAAATAATAATCTTTCCATAATGAAATGTATGTTTTATTATACCTATCCTGCTAGTGCATTTCATTCTTACATTTCAATATATATTTTTCTATTTTCTTATATTTTTACCTTGTCTTATCACATGATCTGACAGTCATGTCTACGGTAAAGGTCTACTAGTGTGTGCAAAGTTCGCTAAATCGCCTGGATTGGAGTTGTTGCTTAGATCATAAATTTCATGTGGGTTTTATCACAGGAAAGCTTATATTCACTAAGTTAGCAATACTATTTGCTTTTTGGCCTCTAAAACTATTTCAGTGCATTTCTCCTGAAATATAACAGCAGTACGTGAATGTTTGTGTAATGTTTGCTAAAGGTTTTTATCTCATTATGACTTTTGTAATTTTTGCTATGATATTACATTTAGCTACCTTGTAAATTAACCTGGCTGGAGTAAAGCAATAGAGAGTAGTAGATTTGATAGGTTATATGTTATGAATAGGTTTTGTGATTTCAAATTTAGAACCTTTTAGCTGATTTTTTAAGCTGGTTGTAGACAGGCAGAGGCCTGGTTAGATAAGGTAAGGCTTGCTGTTTGTTATGATATGTATATTATGTCTGTATGTTATTCTAAACCTGTGCTATTAAACTTAGAATAGGGGTTATCTGCAATGTTAGCAGCCGGCTAGCCGGACTTGGCAGTGTTAAAATAGGTTAGCCGCAATGCTTGGAGCAAAGCTAACGGTTTTTCTGAGCTGGATTACTTGCAAATATTTGTTGACTGAACCCTGTGTCATTAACCCTGAGATCATTTAAGGGGGTATTCAAAATAATCCTATACTGCTGATTTTAGTTTTATTTGTTTAGAATGATGGAGAGAGTTAAAATCAGTTTTGTTTCTCTCTTCTTGCATCTGCTTGACATTTTTTCACCTATACCGATAATAAGCAAACATACCGTAAAACCAACCCTAGTGGTGCACCAGTAAAGTGGACCCAAACGACCCCAAAGTGACAAGTGAGTGTAAGTACAAGGCAGGTACTAATAAAGCAGGTGGTAAATGGTACAATATATTGTTTTCAATGAACAAGCCATTGTTCATTGTATCTGTATTGACCAAAAGGATGGTAGTGTCTTACCCCTGCCTCATACAGGGGGTTGTTAAAGTCAGACTCCACTGTGATTGGACTGTAGGAGTGGGTGTGTGAGAGGGACTTCCAAAACAAA
This sequence comes from Astyanax mexicanus, assembly GCF_023375975.1. Lineage (NCBI taxonomy): Eukaryota > Metazoa > Chordata > Actinopteri > Characiformes > Acestrorhamphidae > Astyanax > Astyanax mexicanus. Next base: position 34,688,165 of record NC_064426.1, on the reverse strand, counting down.
GGCTTCCACTGCAACCTACAAACACTGGGAGACCAAGAGAGCGAGAGAAAGAGACAAACACACACAGAAAGAGAAAGAGAGAGAGACAGACAGGGAAAAGCAAAAGAAAGGATGAACAAATCAAGCAAACAATATGGGCCAAAAAGAGTAAAGCTAAAAAGAATAAATACTGAACAAAAACTGCTTTTAGAAAAGGAAACTTAAAGAATTTATACTTTAAAATAACTTTAAAATGTATAATTAATGCTCAAATGATGTGTATTGTGGGAATAGTAACTCTAAAAATTCCAGCACTATGTAACTGGTGAAAAGAACAGAATAACTGCGTAAGGTACTGTGTACTGAATAAAGCTGTGTAGTCTAATTTGTGTAAAACTGTGCAATTTTACTCTTAACATATCTTAAATCTATCAGTTTTACACCACATGCTTTTAATGGTTATACTATATTTTTCTACTTGTCCAGGAATGCGCAGAAATGTGTAAAGCTTGTTCTTTAGTTAGCTGTTGTTTTTAGCTCTTTCTGAGTCTAGAGGGAGTCCAAGAGCAAGAAATGCAAATTCTTACATAATGCTGCTTTAAAAATTAAATAACAGCCTTCCATTTGCTTACTTAGTGTAGTACATGTAGATTCCACCAATCAAAAGGATGACCAGAATGATTGGCAGGATGATGGCCAACGCAATGTTCTCACTCAGCATCTGATGGGAAGCCTCTAATGACTGGGAGACTGAAGAGACAAGATATTAGACACTGATATTATGAACGCATTAGCTTTTTGAGATTTCAAATTTCAAAATCAATACATTTTTGTGTTGATGCATTCATTTCCTCGTTCACATTTAGATGCATTAAATAGAATAATCATATTCTATTTCCTATAAATTGATGTTCTGTTATCAGTAGTGAATTTCATATCTGAGTGAAAGTGGTCGTCACATTGTTACCTTCTAGTTTGTGATCTTCCAATAGCTCTTCATAGGCCACTGTATAGAATGGAAAAATTAAGAAATTGAACATTTTATAATATAATAATAATAATCATATTTAGTCAGGATAAAACTGACTATGCAATAAGATTTTTTTTGTTTTAGGAAAAATTTGGGTATTGTATTGTACCCTTGCAGAAAGGTGGTGGGTTGTTCCACTGTGAGGGGTGTCCGGGGACACAGTTGATGATGACTTCTCCAATCAGCTCATAGCCTTCATAACAGAAGAAGCGCAGAGTCTCCCCTGCCTGGTAACTGTGTTTATACAGAGTCTGGTAACCGTTGTCTGGCACCCCGGGATTAGGGCATGGATCATACTTCACTGTATATAAGAGAGGAAGAAAAACAGAGAAAGTGAGATGAATGGGTCTGTCTTAAAGTTTTAGCATATACTGTATATACTCCTAGGACCACCTATGATTTAGAAACTCCAGCAGTATTATTGTGTCTGATGTGTTCAGTGTCAACGCAGTAGAAGGAAAGAGGTGGTTAAAATGCTTATGCTTAATCACTATGTATATATCACACAAAAACCTTAAAACACCATTAAGGATTATATTTTCTGTAGTGACTCATGACATGATCAGGAAACATACTGCGTTAAGGACTGACAGCTCATTTCAGCAGAGCTTCGGCCAGTATTTTCATGGTAACCTGTGTGGGTTGTGGCCTAGGAATCGGCCTGCAGCCTGGTGCCTCTGACCGCAGCACGGCAGTGCCAATATTACACAATATAGCACTCACTGTTGTGTTATTGCTTAATTGTTCATATTATTTATATAAATGAAGCCATTTTATGTTTCTGTATATAAGTCAAGTAGTTTTTATTGTCAATACTGCATATGTACAGGACATACAGAGAATAGAAATTACTTTACTCTCCTTCCCAAATTTTACAGTATATAAGTATGCAATCTAATAATTTTTTGGACTTTACTGATGCAGGGTTCTTGCACTATTTTAAAAGTCAAATTTAATGCTTTTTAAGATCCAAAAATGTAGTCATAATTTCTTTGGTAGAAAATAATTTATTGTATTGGAAGTTAAAACTTAAAAATTATGCAGCCTAAAATTATGCTATTATTAGTCAAGACTTATTTTGAACTTCCAGTTAGCTAGCTCACCGCTAATGTTAGCCGCCTCGCCAATGAAGTTAATATGTTAGTATGTTGGCTCGCTAATTTGCCGCTAATGTTAGCTAGCTTTTGGCAAAAGTTAGCTAGCTCTTTGCTAACCTTAGTTCTCTCCCTGGTAATGTTAGCTAGCTCACTGCTATAGTTAGCAAGCTCTGCGCTAACCTTAGCTCTCTCTCCATTAATGTTAGCTATCTCGCTGCTAAAGTTACCTCTATCCTCGCTTATGTTAGCTGGCTCTCCGCTAACATAAGCTCCTCCCCGGTAACATTAGCTAGCTCTCCACTAACATTAGTATATGCTTTCCCACTGGCATTAAATGCAGTCTTAAAATCTTTGCAGTAAATTTAAGACAATTTAAGACCTTAAATATCCGGATTTTAATTTAAGACATTGTAAGACATACACTTACAGACACATTTAGGGCTGCGGTCGCTCCACTTGGGCATGCCGGTGTCTCTGCCATGGCAGGAGATTTGGCTCGGCCCCTCCAGCTGATAACCCTGGTTACAGGTGAAACGCACCACTGTCCCAACAGCAAAACCCAACTCTGGATGCACAGAGCGCGCTCCGTTCACCACCTCACCTGGGTCAGGACACTGCTGGACTGTAGGAGAATCAATAGCAGAAAGAAAAACACAGTTAATCCCTATAGACACAAACTAAGAAATGCTAATCATCCTGCAGAACAGACCTTTTCAAATCCTAAAAACAGACTATAGCTTTTTAGGGTTCTGTATGGTACCAAAAAGGGTTTTCTTGATTTCTTATTGTCCCCACTTCTATCAAGACCTTTTAACCATAGGTCAGAAATAAATTTCCTTTATGTCTATTTCCAGATACTTTCAGTTTCTTTTCTCCTCTAAGGAAATTGACCATATCCACTCATATTTTCATTAGTCATCTTGTTTGTCATGATTATCTTTATTAAGTAACGCAATCTCATAATGCTATTATCACAATTCCAGCCTGAAAGCTTGGCCATGCTTCCTTTGAAACTGCTGAACTGCAACCACAGATGCTAATGCAATACTGTGAATATGCGATTGTGGCAGTGCTATTCCTACTTCACTTTGACATATTTGACATATTTTGTTTATTTATCCATGACTAGGTTAAATTAATCCAGTTTTTTAAACAATAAAAACAATAAAACATGGCTCTTTTTTCTCTCTTGTCTCCTTCTTACCCCACCTTGCCATTAGTGTTCCCACCTGTCTTATTTGTAACCCAGCCCCCTCATTATCTACCACAAGTGTCCCTTGTCTGTGTCTGTGTATATATACCCCATGTTTTTTTCTTTGTTCTCTTGTTTTTTTTTTTGACCCACAGCTTTTTTTGTTTGCTCCCTCTGTGTTACTGTTTTTTCATGGTTTGTTACCTTTATTTTATTTTTTTTTATTGTATGTTTGAAATTGAATGTTTTTGTTAGTATTTTATTTTTGGTTTATAATCTTAGTGTTATTTTGTTTCTTTGTTTCATTTCATTATAGCTACTAAAACCTAAAAAGTTTCACTTGCATCTCGCCTCTAACCCTAAACTGTTACAAGAACAATAGCTGGCTAGGCTTCTAACGTCTAGGTAGCCAAGGTAGGCTACATTTCTTGGTTGCTACATCATAAAAGGCTGTTCTAAATTGAGGGAACCTTCATATACAGCATGAAAAAGTAGGCAACCTACTTTTGGAACATTGTGAGGATGCAATTGATGTATCATAACAGGTCCCCAATAAACTGGCTACTTACAAGAGAGATTCATAGCACAGCTTTATAGAATATCTATCCTACCCAGACTGCAGCCGAGGCTTTGGAAAGCAGCTCATACTGTATCTCCAAAAAATCTGAAAAAAAAAATTGAAGGTAATTTTGCTCACTTTTCACACAGGTCGGTGGGCTGTTGCTCCAGGACAGATCCCACTGGCAGGTGATGATGTCAGAGCCCACAATGTCATAGCCAGGCTGACACTGATAGGTGAGCACACTGCCCCTCACAAGAGACGGATGGGAGGAGCTACTCCAGCCAAATTCGACCGGTGGGAGTGTCGGACATGTGTCATTAGGCTCCACCTCTGAAAAAGATAACAGGAACAACAGTAATGGCTGTGTAAAAATACTGTATGTGTAGTTGAGGCATAAGTGCAGTGAGGACAGAAGTATAATAAACTAGCTGGACCAAGCAATATAGATTCTGTAACAATTCTAGCTTGAAATGTTGCAGAATATTAATAAGGAATATATTCTGTCAACTTTCACAAAATTGATTGTACTTTGTCTCCTATCTAAGGTAAGCAACAACAGCAAAAATGTCTGGAGTTTTATCTGGAAATTTGAGCATAAAAATGCAGATAAAACAACTAGGCATGTTATCTAGAGCACATTAGAGCTAGTCTCTGTGTATAATGCACAGCACCAGTCAAAAGTTTGGATAAACTTTAAATTCAGCATATTTTCATTATTTTATGAAAAAACAAACAATAATATGTTTTAGATTCCTGAAACTAGGCATCTCTTGCTTAGATGACAGCTTTACACATCTTGGCTGGATTTTCTTAGTCACCCTTATAAGGCTTTCAGTTAACAGCTGGGCTGAAGAGTTAAGTACTTTAAATTCTGGTCCTTTTAATATGTTTAAGAGCATCAGTTGTGTTGTAAAGAGTTTGAGTTGGTATACAGTGAATAGATCTATATTATGACAAGAACTACTTAACTAAGTACAAAACATTTTTTTAAGAAACGAAGGTCAGTCAATCTGAACAATTAAAAAAAGTATCAAGTACCATCAAAAAATGTTATGATGAAACTGGCTTTCATCAGGGCCACCCCAAGAAAGGAAGACCAATAGTTACCTCTGTTGCACAGGATAAGTTCATCAGAGCTACCAGCCTCAGAAACAGCTCCTCAGATAAGGGCCAACTACCGGTAAATGTTTGTTTAACACTTTTAAGTTACTACATAATTCCTTTGGTGTTCTTTCATAGTCTGGATGATTCATTTACAATGTAGGAAAAAAAATAATACTGAGAAGGTGTTTTTTAAAACTTTTGATTGATACGGAAAATAATATGTATTTTTCCATTGCACAGTCCATTTTTATTGTTTTTAGATTTTGACATAATGTGAATCTGACAGTTGTTCTTTACAATGTATCAAAGCACAGCATTTCAAGCTCATGACCAATATTAATGCTCCAAAATGAAATTGGATTATTTGTTACATTGTCTTCCATTGAGGGTCACGAAAGTCTTCTATAAAATTCTGTTTTCAATGTTTTCATGTCAGCCAGTACACAAAGTTTTATTATAGACATTGGAATCTCTGGTTAACAGTTTTACCTCGATAGTGAATGAGGAAGCCTTGGCTGAGGGTGAAGCTGGAATCGTCGGGGTCACTCTGGAACTGAATAGTGACCTCTGAGCCACCGGACACAACCCGAAATCTCTCCCGTGATCCCAAGTACTGGCCAATCACATGCGACATGAGGTCATGCCCATCGAAAATGGTGAGAATGTCGTTGTGACGGATGTTGAGACTTTATAAGGAAAAAGAAGATAAAAATGTAGAAAGCAATTAATAAAATATTTATTTAAGTTATTATAGCTATGCATGAGTCACTGGCATAATACAAAGGGTACCCAATCCCTACAAATGTCCCAGTTCCAATTACTGCTAGTAGAATGATACTGTAAATCGTGTTCATAGACTCACATCTGCACGTCCAGCTCAACACGCTTGTCCTCAGTGACGTGGATCTGCCAAACGCAGTCCTGCCCCTTAGAGTAGCTCTGTGGCCAATCAGGAGACAGCACTGTTCCTATAGCATCGGCCAGCTCTCCACCACACAGAGCTGAATACAGAATGAAGGAGAAGAGAATTTATGCAAATAAGCTGTTCCTGACCATGCCCCATGTTTACGCTAAACATTTACCACATGTTAGTTTTAGCTAGTTCATGCTTAACTGAGACTGAAGCACAAAACTATTTTTTTCTCCATCTGCTGACTTGCAAGGTACAATAGATAAAGATCCCTCCTTCAAAAGAAGTCTGCTGGCTAATTCTGCTGTGTACTGTCTAAGGATCTTAAACAAATTGACTGAAATGGTGGATCTTTAACTGATCTAGTGTGTGAGGGGTTATGGGGAGAGGAGTGGAGCCATGGTGGTTCTATGCAGTTTTTTATTGTGACATAGAAGAATACGATTTCTGACACCAAACACTTTCAACTGATTCACAGAAAACAGATGGGTGGATTATTTTTGCACTTACAGTGCTTATAGGTTCAGTTGTGAGTCATCACTACTAAGTTAGGTTTTAACATAGGTTAAGTAGAATACCTGGTTCATTCATTCTAATCAATCAAAATTACTTGTTGTCCAAAATTCTGTGAGTACAGTTTTTAATGTTTTTGTTGTATAGACACTAGAGGCCATACCTCTGCAAACAGGCTCACTCTCGTTCCAGTGGGGGTCACTGGGGTCAACACACTCCATGACTCCTGATCCCTGCTCCATCACAAAGCCAGGAGAGCAGGAGAAGGTTACGGTCGTGCCCAGAGGGAAGGACATGTCAGTGCTGCTGAAATTTCCATGTGGAACGTAGGGTTCATAACAGTGCTCTCCATCGAACGCTGAACAGGGAAAATAAAAAAAGAGTCTGCATTAGTTTCTGTTGTTTTATGTAATTTATTTAAAAATTGCTTAGCTCAAAAAACACGTGTTTTTTTACCCTCGTAACGGAGTGCCAGCAGCAGAGGGATGGAGGAGGAGTCTGCAGTTAGCTCCAGATAGAGCGATGATCCCTCACTGACGATTCCACGCTCAGGAACATCGTCCAGATCCGAGTCGAAGAGAAGCGGAGCGTTAGAGTTATTCCCACCTCGGACAATCAGTCTGAGAAAGAGACACATCCAGACAAGCAGAACAGGTCAGTCTGTATGCTCTACTATATGGCCAAATGTTTGTGGAAAATACCCATTTGTCATTGCATTTCATTAATTTCCTTATTCCTGTATAGCGGTATTTTCTATATATAGTAAAAGAACATTACACATAATCATATTGATCCTATATGAAGTCATTTAGTGATCTTTGAATGATGCCCTATATAGGACAAGTCTTCCACATTTAGCAGTCTCAAAGGCACATTAATTAATAGGTTGGACATTAGTAATTTAAAATGAATTATTAAATTGTGGGAAAGACAAATGTTACTATTTGATTTGAAAAAAAAAATCCACATCTTGTTTAATAGATTAAAGCTATTTTTCTTTCTTTTTCTATAAAGAAGATAAGATTTCAGAGATAGTGGTGTTATATTTTACTTACTTGTCATCATCCTCATCAAGAGCCACTCTCTCAAAGTGGAGGTGGAGCCTGTGGCCCTCTTTGGCCTCCAGGAGCCAATGGCAGCTCAAGTTGCTGCCACTGCTGAGATTACTGGTGGAGGGGACGGTGGGAGAGAGGATACGGCCCACTGTGGCATTTCTGATCCATCCTCCACAGGACACAGCTTTATAAAACACACACACAAACACACACAAACACACACACACACACACATACCACATTACTTTTAGAAACAACAGAAAGAAAAAGGAGTAAAATATGTGGTATTCTACTGATAATGAAAGATATAATATAAATGCAGGAGTGTCTAACAAATAACCAAGGTTAGGTTAATATATACAGCAGAGTGATATAACCCAAATGTACACTTCTGGAAAAAAAATAGGAGACCACTTAAAAATGATGAGTTTCTTTGATTTTACCAAATTTAAAACCTCTGAATATATTCAAGAGGAAGATGGATGATCACAAGCCATCAAACCAAGCTGAACTGCTTAAATTTTTGCACCAGGTGTGGCATAAAAGTATCCAAAAGCAGTATGTAAGACTGGTGGAGGAGAACATGCCAAGATGCATGAAAACTGTGATTAAAAAACAGGGTTATTCCACCAAATATTGATTTCGGAACTCTTTAAATTTAAAACTTAATATGAACTTGTTTTCTTTGCATTATTTGGTGTTTGAAAGCTCTGCTTTTTTTTGTTCTTTCAGCCATTTCTCATTTTCTACAAATAAACGCTCTAAATATTTTTTTTTTTATTGGAATTTGGGAGAAATGTTGTCCGTAGTTTATAGAATATAACAACAATGTTTATTTCACTCAAACATATACCTATAAATAGCAAAATCAGAGAAACTGATTTGGTCTCTTATTTTTTTCCAGAGCTGTATATCACAGTATATTTCTTAATTTTAGTCTATACAATATAATATCGATATGAACAATATTACAGCTACAAAAAAAAAAATCCTTCAATGCCCAAGGTGAATCTCCTTCCCAGTCTCAAGTCTTTTGCAGCCTTCATTAGGTGTTCTTCCAGGATTACCCTGTATTAAATGCCATCAAGTGGCATTTATACTTTTGCAAGCCACTGTAAAATTTTGGACAGTAATGTGCAGTAGCCTTTCGAATAAAGGCTATGAATAAATGAGATTTATATTGGGCGAACACCCAGTACCAGTATTGTTTATGTATCTTTGGTAAAAACAGTCTGAATAGTTGAAATCCAATCCTGGCAACCAAAATGCTTTCAAATGGATCAAATGGATTTGCTTTGAAGAAATGCAATCTTAACCTAATTATATAGCCATAGATAGGCTAAATAAAATTATCTATGTTTTCGCTTGCTAATGTTGCATCCAAACTTGCCCATTAGAAGCCGAACTAATATAGTGAATGCTCTTTACCGACACACTGAGGCTCAGGCATGCTCCAGCGGGGTCGGGTGGAGTTCAGGCAGGTGGCCACCTCATGACCTCTGACCTGGAAACCCGGGTCACAGTGGAAATGAGCCTGGCCACCAGGGTGAATGTCCGTCACAGTCACACCCCCACCCTCTGGGGAAAGAGGGAACGGGCAGGAGAGCAGGAACGCTGAGGAGAGAGAAACAAACAACCACAGATGACAGATCACAGCATCAGTCATCACGGCTTCATAGATATTTAGATGGGTAGATAGCTTTATTGATCCCTTTCAGAGGGTTTCCTAAGGGAAATTAAGATTCCAGCAGCATCATTACAGTAAATAAGGAATGGGAGGGGAGAAATAATTTAAATTAAAAATTCCAATATATATAAAAAAGTCCAGCAGGAGAGGAATTGCACGTTATTGTTGCATTGAATTTTATGGTTTATGCTACAGTTTATGTTTTTATCTGTCTACTAAGTCTACTGCTCCATCCCATCCTCTGTCCTCCTGTGACCCCCACCCCCTCCCCTGCAAAGAGGAGTTGTACAGTCAGATGGCATGAAGGACAAAGGAGTTTTTAAATCTGTTGGTTCTGCACTTGGGAAGAAGCAGTCAGTCACTGAACATCATTTATTTTAAAGAAATAAATGATAATTTTTTTTAATTACACACTATTTCCAAACACATACCCTGGTAGTGAAAGCTGAAAACGCCGTGATTGGTCTGCTTCAGGCTCCGATAGTGAATCTGCACCTGGTTGGTTGCGCTGCGGATCACCTGACCTTCGCTCATCATGCTCTCATTGGCTAGTAGCTCAGGCCCTGGCTCCCCCAGGCCCAGGATGGTGAGGGTCTCCTCCTTAGATAAGTTCATTTTTTTCACCTAAGAGTGCAGTGCAGATGACATTGGCTGGGCTCTTATAATATAAATGTTTCAGATCAAAACACATTTTACTGATGCTAGCTTTGTAAAAAGGCTTGAGAATGCACATCAGCTGATTGATCAATAGCTGTGTTCAAAATAAATTAAATTTACACAGTGTTCCACTTCCACTTATCCGATTTTGTAAGTGTTAAAAATATGTATAATGCAAACAAATATAAGATTATGCCACAGTGTGAAAAAAACATAGACATATTAGGTAAGATTTTATTCATTTGGTATATTGCAGTAAATATAAAGAATGTAGTTTTCTGGTAACAGAAGGCTCAGGTTGCCAAGCAACATAATAGTCAGAGATTGTTTCATGAACAGCATGAATTCATACTGGCAATTGGTAATCAGCATCATGCCCAAATTAAGAACTCCAGATCTAAGATAGATGTATCTACAACAGAAATTAATAGGACTTTCTAAGATCACTATTCCTGCCCTGTGGTAAAGAAAACTGTATATATTTATTCTCTTATTCTATTTATTTATGTATTTTTTGCTTTACTGTAAAAAAAATTACATTACTATTATCATTATTAATAATATAACTGGTATCTAATAACAGCTATTCACTCTATACTCTATACATTGTGAATATAGAGAACATAGTTCTTGTAATCTGTGCTTTCATATTAAAAATAGTAAAATATTATACCTTTGATACCTATGCCTCTTGTTTGTCAAGAGCCCTTTCAAGTTTTTGAGTGTAACTGAGTGCACTCGCCTACCAAAATAATGTTGAGTAAAATATGCCCAAATAATGGAGTGAGATTGATCAAATGAACTTTCTGTGTTAAGGTTCTGTGGCAGAAGTAGTAAAAATCCTTTTAATAAATGATATTGTTACATTACAGTGTTAATATTTACTAGTTAACTTTAATATGCATGACTATTTGCTTGTTTGTAGCATGAATGTAGGCCTAGCAAAATTTGTATCAAATTGTGGTTGGTGTGGTGCAGTGGATAACACCACCGCCTGCCAGTGAGCTACAACATGACAATGCTGTGCTACAATAATTAGAGTCCTTGGGCAAGACTCCTAACACTACATTGGTCCACCTCTGTAATAGGAATATCCTTGTAAGTCGCTCTGGATAAGGGTGTCAGTTAAATGCCATACATTTAAATGTAAATAACACAATATATTTCAATATATATATATATTTTTTTTTTTCTGAATTCTTGTTTTAATTAATTAATGAATTTACCTAATATGACCCAATATGATCATGTGATTTGACATTCCTTTACAATAAGGTTCAGCTAATCAGACTTTAGTGCCAAATTTATTCTTTTTTTTTATTTATAGAAATAATGATATCAGCCAACTTGAAGCCAGAATTTCGACTGTACTTTTATCCGTTTGTATTGATCACAGTATCAATAATAGAATAAATAGACAGTCAGTGTGTTTGAGATTAATTAACAGATTGCTTCAGTCTGTGCTGATTATTTAGGCACACTTTTGACAAACTGACTCAGTCTAAGGCAACAAAGGGAACACTGTTTTACCTGTATTTCTACCCCATATCCAGGATACACAGTGATGCTGTAGGTGCACTCAAGTGGTGAAAAGGGAGACGATGAAGAAAGGGGGTCAGGAGACTCCACTATTCCCTCCATCCCAGAGAGACTAGCATTGCACTGCACTGGAGAGAGAGAGAGACCAGATTTATTCAGACTGCAATATTTAGCCTTCATTTTGCTTTTCTTTTTTTGACAGATTTGAAGGTTTGAAGCTCTGTGCCCTGCTGAGAGCTTTGAACTTTTTTTTTTTAATGGAGACATTGCTGCCAAGACCCAAAATGATTTCAGTGGCATCCTTAGGAACCCAGTCCTGTGTTTAAGTGAAATTCATGTCAGACTTTTTGGGCAGTGCGGAGTTACTTTACTCATACTTTTCAATGTCAACGTGCTAAGCTTTATTAGGCCTAAATGCGAGGTGATGCACTGAAGTTATTAAAAGAAGATTATGAAATGCAGCCACTCTGATCTGGCTTCCTGCTTTCCATTGCCAAGTCTTAAGGTTTGTTCCAAAACACAGTGCGTCAGACACTGTATTACAGAAATCAGTCCGTTTCATAAGGCTACTGTGTCATTTTCTTGTGAAAAAAAATAATATACTTTCAGAAATCTTTAATAAACATATACATATATACCTTGTCAAAAAATTGTGGCACTCTTTTTTGATGAATTAACCAACTGGAATATACCTTTGTGGGGACCAAAGTCAATCAGACTATCATGGAGTGACTCAAAAAGGGCAGCAGATCATCTTTAGTGAAGGGTAATTTCATTTGAAGCCAGATCTCCTTTAGTCTCCATCACAGGCACTTTGATAGCCCAACATTAGCTGAACTGTTTCATTCCAATAGGACAATGCAGAAGAAACAAATGCCTAACCTACAGCACCAGTCAAAAATTTAGAACAACCCTGTTTTTTAACAGTCAATTACCAGTGCTGTATGGACAGGTAAGCTTTTTTGTCTTGACTTTATTACTGTACTTCACCCGTCAGACCTCTAATTTTTCTCTTCACTGCTGAAACTGAGATTTAGTCCAGTGCTAAGCAGAACTAAAGGCTGGTGTTGCCATGTGGGTCAGCCAGACCTGACTCTTCCTGTAGCAGTTTTCTCACGTTTCCAGGAGTCTTTTAAAGGTGCTTATACAATACTTATCGCTCTGTGGCTTTATCAGTAATTTCTCAAAAGAAAAGACTTCTACTTTTAATAGTTACAGAGTTATCTGTGTTTCTGTGTCTTTTTCTTTTTATTACGGTTAAAGTGTGAGTGTGCTGTGTGTAAATGTGTAAATGCTGCAGTGGAGAGTGCAGCAATATGATCCGTTCCAGCACTGCTTTACTACACACAAAGGCTTTGTAAATTGTCATTTTTTAAAATCCATTTCCAAATAATAATTTATTTCCATTGCTACATACCAGCTATATGTTTTTTCCAGGGTTTTTTTTTGTTCAGTTTCATTTTTTTGCTCTATTGTTCTCTGTAAAGGCGCTGGAACTTTGCTGCAATCTTTACTTTTTTATGCTGGATTTTGTACCATTTCCAGTTATTGATTGGACATAAAGAGCTTAAATTTTAAAAATAAAGAGAAAAAAGTGGGGCGTTCTAAAAATGTTGATCCGTAGTATATCTCTGATAGAAAATGTGTGGAATGCTATTGAACATGCTATCAATACTCCACATCTACGACAAAATCTGCAGGAACTGAGATTTTCAGAATATTTAAGGTGTGTGGGATAGGTTATTGCAGGACACCATTAGGAACCTCTCCAATTCAATGCTGAGATAATTGGCATGTTGCGTTCTACACTACTTCTGTACGTGTAGCTCAATAAATACAACCAAGAGTTGCCCATTTCAGTCTACATTTGTAATAATTTATTGTTCCTGCTAACCTTTATTTTCCTTTTAAATAACACTGTAATTAGACGCTTCCTTCTGGGTGCAACTATTTTTGCAACAATTTATCTTTTGCTTTTTTTAAATCCCAGTTGTGCAGCGTACCTGGTGTGTGAACTGTCGTGATTGTCGTTGTGGTGATCAGCGTCGTTGTGGTCTCCTCCTCAGCTGGCGGTGACGTCACAGCACTCCGTCCTCCAGACTGGCCAGCTTGGGGGGCAGCAGATGACGTCACGGCAGTGGTCAGAACACCTGGTGACATCACAGTGGAAACAGGGTCGATGGATGGGACGGCCTGGGTCGGGTTGGTGGTTGTGCCTGCGAGGCAGGTACACATACAGGCCTATCAGCTACTATTATTAAGTTTTAAACTAAGGACTAATTAATGTATGTTAATTTACGGACATAGATATGCTTGTTATTGATCAGGATCATGGTGAATCCTGAGCCCCCCTGGAATCATTGGGCACAAGGCAGAAAAGTATAGGATTAGGGCGCTATAGTCTATTGCAGCTTTCCACAAATACTCACATTTAATTAAATTTAAGGTGCAATTTTAAATAACCAGTTCACCTACTCTGTGTGTGTTTTAAGGAGGTAATGGACCACCAGATTACCCAGAGGTAATCCAAAATGGGAATGGGACATGAGAAGATAGCCATGATGGCCACAGTGCATAGATAGTGATCAAACCCATAAAACCATCAATTATCAAATTTTAAACCATTAAACCATAAAACAAATAGGCTAACCTTAGACCTTAATACGCTACTTGTGCTTTTCTAGCAACAATAAAAAAGGTGTTCACTCTATACTTACTGTATAAATCAAGATCTCTTTAAAGCAGTATTATGGGAGTAAATAAGTGGAATCCACGCGCTTTGAACCACCAATAATCATTTATAAAAAGGATTTTATACACTTTCCAGATGTACATTGCATGTGTCCAAGGTCAAGTCTGAATAATGTCCAGACCTAATTTATGTGTGAAATATGTGAAAATTGTCCTCTCACCAGAGATACATAGTGCAGTTAGCGGTGTGTTCCCTACTTCATGTCAACTTGATTTTAAGACTATTATTGTATTGTAAAATGTTACATAATTCTGCTTTAATGCTTTAATAAACTAGACTAAGGGCCCTATTTTAGCAATCTGTAGGCAAGCCGTCAACCTGGCAACACTAAAAAGCATGCGTTGTCCAGGTTAAAAACGCGAACAAGGCATGCACTAATTTGCTTAAGCAACAATGTTTGTTCCAAAACACAGAGGACTTTACATTTGACTCAGTATACCCAACACTATCACAGATATCAACCAGTTTCTTACAGCTACTGTGTCAGTACTGTGTCACACACCTCATTTCGAGACTGCCATGTCCATTGGTGTAGATAAATTCACAAGGGCCTCTGCTTTTTAAACAATGCAATTGGTAGATGCAATACATGAAAGTAGATGGCGGGGTGTAACATAGCAATGAGCATCGTAACACGCCTTGCTCAGGGTGTAATATAGGGCTCAAAGTTTTGTGAAAATGAGCAAAAAAGGTCAGTTTCCATGTCCTTTTATAAGCTCACCTATGTTGCCAGAGGATTGGCCAAGATACTCCTTACTCATCAACGCTGCATGGATCAACTCACCCAGTGGACGTGGGTCAGATGTCATGGTGGGAGGAGCTTCAGGGTCAGGGGTCACAAAAGCTGCACCTGACATGGCAAGAAGTTCCTTAGGTTATGATTGACATCATTCAATGCCCAATTACAATTTTATTTATGATAAGTATGTTCAACACAGTTGGCATTTGAAGCAGTTTAGCATACATGAATAATGATAAGTGCTCGTCCAAAGAGACACACTGTTAGAGAGATAAAGAGTTATAAATAAATATTCTTACCTGTAGTCATGTGCAGGAGTGTGACACATAGCGTCACAGCCAGAATTGTGGACACCATGTTGAAGTGTCAAAAAATACAGTCTGAAAAAAGAGAAGAGATGGAAATGAGGAGCAGAAATTCAGCAGAAATCAGAAAAGACAAGGGTCCTTCATAAAAAATAAGATTAAGAATATTTTAATGTTAATGTTTCATTGCAAAATGATGATATGTAAGTAAATAAACAAATGCAACACAAAATAAGGAAAACAAAAATACAGCTATATAATAACAGCCCAAAGCGTTTTTCCAAACTAACAGAACAGTCTGTTTTAATATGCTAAACACTCCTGAAATTATGCGACAGTTTCAGCTTCCACTAAAAGAATCTGAGATCTCAGAGAACAGAACCAACTTGCAACATCTCACCCTCTCAGAGTCTTTAGCATGTGTTATATTACATCAGTGGTGTCAAACTCAGCCCCTGTAGGGACACAGTTCTGCATAGATGAATGCTTTCCTTCTTCTGACACACCAAATTTCCCTCTTAAAGGTTTTGGTCATTAACTGATGAGAGCTGAATCCAGTGTATATAATAAGATAGACTGCTGAGCTCTGAGGGTTCTGGCATGTCTGGAGAGACTTGTGTGTTTCTCCCTCCAGTTATGTAAGAGTGCTAAATTCAGTCTTGTTGAATTTGTGTCCAAATGATATGTCTGATATGACCATTCCAGAATTGTCCTTTATTCAGGACTAAATGTGAATTTTGGAACACAATGTTGTGTTTCCTGCCTGTTTTCTGCGAAAAGATTGCTTAGTATTTTATATTCTGAGCTTTCCATCACCAAACAATATTTATTAATAACAATTAATTAATTATTAATGCTCATTTTTAAATCAAGTCAAATTATGATGTGTTGGATAGTATCTAGTAGTCGATGAGAAGAAAGTTTCCTGAATGTTACAATTACAATTAGTTGCCTTTTTTTTAGATGTTCTTAAAACCTTTTTATTCAATATTTTGAAACATTTCAAAATATTTTTTTTTAGTTTTGGGAACGGTGCTTTTTAAATGTTAAAGTTTCCATGATGTTAGAAGGTAGAGAAAGGTCTTTATTTGTCAGCTGAAGTGTACAGCTCTGGAAAAAAAGTTTCAGTTTCTTTAATTGTGCTATTTATAGGTATGTGTTGTTTTATTCTATAAACTACGGACAAATTTTCCAAATTCCAAAGAAAAATATTCTCATTTAGAGCATTTATTTGCAGAACATGAGAAATGGCTGAAATAAGTTTTCAGACCTCAAATAATGCAAAGATCATATTATTTTTATTCACAGTTTTCATGCATCTTCTCATGTTCTCCTCCACCAGTCTTACCCACTGCTTTTGGATAAGTATATATATATGCCACTCCTGGTGCAAAAAAATCAAGCAGTTCAGCTTGATGGCTTGTAATCATCCATCTTCCTCTTGATTATATTCCAGATGTTTTCAATTTGGAAAAATCAAAGAAACTCATCATTTTTACGTGGTCTTCCAGAGCTGTATGTGGTAAGGTCTGATTTTTCTTCCAATCTGGATTGCTCATATATATAATATACTATACTTTTTATTATTGTTCTTAAGTTCAGAGGAAAAGCATGTTTGGCGGATTGGAGGATTAGTTTGGTCAATTAGGGAGCGAAAATTAAATCACACTACAAAAAAACGCGCCTACACGTTCTCTGATGCCGCCTTAATGACGTCACCTCCTCTTATCTCCAGGCTCGCGGTGGCCTGTGTGGATAAACCACCGAGAGAAAATCTGTTTAGGACAAGAGCAGAGAATCCGGTGGTATAGGAGGGACAGGTATTGGAGGAGGGACAGGTATTGGAGAAAAAAAAACATACAAGCAAACAAATAAAGAGACAAAATAAAGACATGTGAATGATGATGCACAACAAACAGAGGCTGTTGCTGACACTGCGGGCAGAAGAAGCCTCAGATCCCTCTCCTCTCTCTCTCTCTTTCTCTCTATCTCTCTCTTTCTCTCTATCTCTCTCTTCTCGTTCAGACCCCTCCCCATCTCATCTCAGCGCCGGCTAGTCCCCCTTCAACCCTACCGCCAAAACCCCTTTTAGCAAACACACAAAAAATAAATAAATCAATAAAAAATACAAAAAATATATATATGTATATAGCATTGCCATTGTTCATATACAGCTGTACCTTAACAAATAACGCACCATATATTTATATTTATATAGCCTTATGCATCTAAACCATACAGCGCCATGCAGGCTGTTTCTAATATCTACAGGCCTATGAGGAAAAAAATCCATTGGCCATAATAATAAATAATAATAATTATAATACATGATAATAACACACACACCTATCTGCATTTATCTCTAGTCATGCTATAAAAAACATCTAACGAATCATCATGCAGGTGGTCTAGCTCTGTTCCCCTCTCTAATAAGGCGAGGGTCGCGCAAAAGCCCCCCTATGCTAAAGCATTCAAGGCCAGTCTACCAGACTACGGCTGGAAAACATACGCACCTCCAAAGCCTCCTCGTCTTCTCTCCGTTATCCGTGCGCCTATTTTTGGACGTGGCTCTGAGATTTCCCGTCTTTTACCTTTTACTCTGCGGAAAGATGCTCCGTCTCTCTCTCCCTCACCAAAAATACCAGAACAGTCTCCGCTCGACCCCCCTGTTGGCACAAAACACGCTCTGGGCTGGCCAGGGATGTCAACAGCACGCTAACGAGAAAAAACGCATTCTCTCGTTCCCAGCGCAAAAATACAGCTTCCCTTCGCTGCGCAAATCGTGAAAAAAATGTGTTTTCGCTTAAATCTGAGGTCCTAGGCCCAGGGCTGGCGCTTAGGTGGGTGGAACAGCCATTATATGACAGGTTCAACCCGTGTGGTTTGACGCGTTGATGTCTATGTGTGTGTGTATAGGTGTGCGTGTGTGTGTGTGTCTGTGTGCGTGTGTGTGTGTATCTATGTGCGTGTCTATGTGAGGGCATCTGCTGCTGCCTAGGCAGAGGGGCTCAGATCGCGCATCACCTGCCGGCCGAAGCGAGGTACTGCAGCAGCCTTTTCAGGCACGGGGGTGCTGTCCAGCGCCGTGGTGCTGAAAAGCGAGGTATTGCAGCAGAGGCGTCATTATTAGAGATTTATAAATCTTAGGGGGGCTAAGCTTTAACTATGGGGTGAGGGTTTCAGGTGTAAACATACAGGGAGGATTACAAAATTATGAAATTTAATACTTTTAATACTTAATAATTTGTAATTAGGAAGTCTGTGTTGCAGTATACACTTCTGAAAAAAAAAATAAGAACCCACTTAATGATGGCGTTTTCCCAGGATTTTACCAACTTGAAAATATCTGGAATATAATCAAGAGGAATATAGATGATGACAAGCCATCAAACCAAGCTGAACTGCTTGAATATTTGCACCAGGAGTGGCAAAAAGTTATCCAAAAGCACTGTGTAAGACTGGCGGAGGAGAACCTGCCAAGATGCATGAAAACCAGTGATAATCCACCAAATATTGATTCTGAGCAAAATCAGAGAAACTTATTCAGAAACTGATGTGGACTCTTATGTTTTTTCCAGAACTGTATATACGATATATTATATGGATTAACTACTATCCATATGCTTAGTGTTGAACTGATTGAAGAGCAGAAGATTAAAGTGCAGCAATGTTGTTTTGTGTTGTCTTGACCTTCGACAATAAATGCTTATGATTTTAAACATGTTACAAACATAGCACAGTTTCACGTTTTGTTCCATTATAAAGCACACTAAAAGTATGAATGCTATAAAATATATTCCTTGTGATTTCCCTAAAATCAGACTATTTTTCTTGTGTGTGTGTGTGATTTCACAAGAAAATAAAATGATAAATTATTATTTTTTAAGGAAAAAAGTAATTTTATGGAAAATAACAAATAAAGTAAATAAAGTTTTCTTTGTAAAATATTAGGAACATTTTACAAAATTAGTAAATTCACAAAAATATTTTTTTGTTTTTTTAAGAATTATTATTATATTTTTGCAAAAGCTCTTTTAAAACATGAACTGAAAATGGTAAACAAACTGACTACTAAAAGTTATTTTCTAGCTAACTATATTTAAAAATTAAAGGAACAAGGGTGGACTCCATTGTCATAATACTTACTTTAAAGTAAGTATGTGTAATTTTTTTAAACAATTACCTGTATGTAATTCACATATTGGACTTTTGCGATGTTAATTATTTATTGACCATTAGCACTACCTACTGCACTGCTACAGAACAGTTTTATATACCCTTTGCATATTTATTGATTACTTTGAGGGTTTTTTTTGTCTGTCTGTCTGTCTGTCTGTCTGTCTGTTTTTGGTCAGCCTGTCTTTGTAAATGTCTCTCTGTCAGTCTTTGTTTGTCAGTCTGTCTGTAAAATAAATTTACTTTTTTTGGCAACAGTGGCACTAAAGCAAAATCTGCCACTTTTGTACCCTTCTAAAATTATAGATATTTTTTTTACAACGCATCTGCATTTCTCTTCAGCCCCCCTTCCTTTTTAATAATATAAAATGACCCTAATTATTGGCAAAAGAAATCGCCTTTAAAAACGGCCAGTTTAAAAAAGTAATAAATAGTTAACTAATGTATACTGCTTATGCAGTTTTTAAATCACACAGTCTGTATTTGTTATTTTCCTAACAATAGATTAGTTTATATGAAATAACATTAAAAATACTGTAAAACGTTACTAGAAAAAAACTGTAAAATAATAAAAACATTAAAAAAAACTATTAATTGCGATGCAGTGCTCTGAAGTTTAGCCTATATGCTTGGTGGGGCCTCATGTTAGGTGCAGTGGGTGTCCTTTTACTTATTTATTAATTCATTCAGTCACTTCTGCACTTCAAACAACAACTCCAGAACTCACCATTGTAGTCCACAATATGAGTCCTATGGGTTTTATTCATTTTATTTGGTGAGCTAAACATGTGTTAAAGCGTCCATGTGATTAATATTGCAGGCTGTTTAGGCCGGGAGGAGCTGTCCAGCGCCTTGGTGCTGAACAGCGCGGTACTGCAGCCTGTGCAGGCGGAGCGGAGCGGAGTGGAGCTGTCCAGCGCCGTGGTGCTGAAACGCCGTTGCTGCCGCAGCGTAATGACGCGCCTGTTCGTGAGACAACGAGGGGAAATGAGGCTTAAACGCGCAGAAATCGCGCTGCTGTTCACGCTGCTGCTGCTACTGCAGTAGTTCAGGAGGGCGATTTACTCTCTCGGGGGGAGATATTCGTTAAGACAGCCGTATGCTGTGTGCTCGCTATCTGCAGCAGTATATAAACAGAGTGGGGGGAGAGTACTGAAGGAAGGAGGAGGAGGAGGAGGAGGGAGGGGGAGAAGAGACACCAAGTGAGGAGCAGAGACGTGGTAAGTCATCCTACATGCAGAACACCACACACTATACAAACATACAAAGATTTAAGGAAAGAAAGAATGAAAGAATGAAGCTGCTTGGTGTTCTAATGCAGTCTGTACTGATAAGATCTGCTGCTAAAGGCTGGACTCACTGGAGTCCCTCCTGTTGGCCATATATCTCTAGCCAAGTAAAGTGAACGCGGAAGAGCAGCCAGCACAAAAACACGCAAGCGACCGCAGGAGGGTTATGTAATGAAGGGAAGACACAGGAAGAAGTATCCATGCTCAGTGTCATCACTGCACTCATCATCATCATCCTCTTTATCTGGACGATGTGTTAGTGTTGGTAAGACAAGATCTACACTATGGATTGTTCAGTGATTTCTTGAGTAAGGAGGAAGAACTGTAAATGGGAAACAGTGCTAGCTTTAGCATGCTGCTAAGTCAAACATGCTGAAATCTCTCCATTTTTTAATTTCTTACTATTTCCTTCATCATCATAATTTAGGTTATTACGGTGCTTGCAAAGCAGAGCAAAAAAAAAAAAAAAGCAAAATATTGTTATTTTATCCTACACTCATAAAACAGGGTTCTTAGCTTGAATGTAAGTTACAGTTACAGTATGTGAAAGTTTGGGTAGCTCTGTTCAAACGAACAATATTTAATAAAAAAAAAGTGTTAACTTTTGATATCCATTTAAAGTTAAAGGATGCTGAGATATGAGTTTGTGGGCTCCTGCATTGAATGTAGATGCGATTCATATATGAAGTATATTGTTTCTGTTCAGTGAAAACAAGTATTTCCATTTTAGAAGATTTTTAGTTCACTACATTATTAGAACACTCAAACCAATAGTCAAACCAATAGAAATTCTCTATAATAACCTGAAATAAACTTTTTCACGTTGACTTCCATTGAAAGCCAAGAATGTTTTATCTCTTCCCTGTAAAATTGCTGGTTTGGAGATACTTGTCTTTCATTGACAATATGACAATATAATTATATATATATTCGCATGGTCAATTCTAGCCACATGCCACCGGTCACTGTCATTGCCAGCCACTGTGCTATCCACTGTGGATGATAATGTTATATTCCCAGGACAAGTGACCCTGTGGATTAAGGAATGCTAAACTCCCAATGCACAACTACAGAAATTAAATGTCCACTCAAACTCTGACAATTTAGATAATTTACTCAGCCTATCTTTCGTGCTTATTGGCCAACCTAACTCACAAGACAACACCTTACAATATGTACAGGTGTGGGAATTTCCAAACATCCCCTAAAATAACCCTTAATAATCAGTTCACATACTGAAATGTACTGTAGTTTACATATATAATTTTCAGTTTCAGTTCAGTTAATCAGTCAGTTTAATAAATAATTAAAAGGCATTTCTATTAGCTCATTTATCATTAAATATGGATAAAAACTTTCAATTTAAAAAGTAAACTAGAACTAGTAACCAACCATAATGCTGGATGCTGGGTTAAACTATTCATAAAAGTTGGCCAAAAATGAATGCCCTTACAATGCTACCCTTGTGTCAACTAGATTACTCTGCAGTTCTTTGCTATTGAACGTTTTTTTTTGCTTTGACTTTCTTCCTAGCATCTTCGTCTTGACTTCCACATTTCCCCTTAACTGCCATCTATGTTTCTATTTTCAAGACCCTCCACTGACTTGCTTAATCTTTCACTCTCTATCTATTTATTCTTCAACACTATTATGGAGTTGATATGCTACACTATATGTTTGGACCCCTCCGAGCTGTGGAGCAGTGAAACTAACTGTGTTCTCTGGAATGATGATGGTGCACCATCCAATAATTTTGTGTTGGGGAAAATGAGGTGGGATGATGAATATCCAACATCCTGACTTCACTTGTCTTCATCTCTTGTGGCTAAATGCAATCAAATCCTCATAGCAATGCTCCAGAATCCTTCCCTGGACAGAAGACTACTTTAGCAAAACAGAATAAGAAATATTAATGCCTTTGAAGAAACAATATATATATATATATATATATATATATATATATATATATATATATATATATATATACAGGTGTCCCAATACTTTTGTCCATATATTGTATAAACAGGCCAAACCTCATTCTTCTGCCGCTCTGAGCAGAGCAGCACACAGTTTTAAGGTGTTACCTTGTATGGTCTGTCCCAAACTGGTTCACCCAATTATAAATCTAGTCAAGGCCACATGCTGGTGATAACAAGGTGAACAAAAACAGAACAGTACAGAACTGAACAGGTTATGCAGGGCTGCTGTGATAATACAGTGATGGTTCTCATGTGAGGGAATAACAATAGAGCATTTAATAACAGTGTAAAAATGCATCCATCTTAATGTCAAAGCACAAGTGCTTTCTTGGCAAGAACTGTGCTCATGTAACACATTTCATTCATTAGCAACCATTTACTTACATTTAAATCATGTAAATGAAGTTCGGTGTACATTGTACTGCCACTGTCCATCAGGAACACCAAACATACTGGTGCATTTTGTTGATTTATAGTTTCTGGCAGTAGCCCATCAGTTGCTGCACAATTTATCATCCCCTCCAGCCTGTTGTGTCCAGTGCACACTCAGAAACATTATAGTAGTGTGTATATATAAATTGACTTTTATTTAATTGCAGACAGTATGAACCCAACATATTGGATATTTATATATTTTGTCTGGTTAACTTTATTTTATGTGTTAATATACATCAATTCCTGCATTTCGTGCTTGTAAAACATTCCTAAAATGATGGGATTGGAGCAATTCAGGGCTGATAATCAAGAAAAATAAAATTCAGTGCATAAAGGCACAGGTCTAAGCTGAACACCCGTGATTTCTGATAGCTAATTGAACCACATGGGCAAAATATTCCTTTGACAAACACCAGTTTTATGCATAAATGCCACTTTTAAAACAATACCGGGCAAAAGAAAAGCCTTTTATTAACCATGTTTAGAAGTGGTGTAAACTTCTCTGGAGGTGAAGACATCTGGGATGGACCACTGTAAGGTGAAAACATGTATTGTAGTGAGATGAGTTAGTATTCCTGATCTTTTTGAAACAAATGAAAAATGAAAACTTTGTACCAAAGACTTAAATGTTATGAACAACAAGTATTTCATAGTTTGGGTTTGTGTCAGTATACTTCTGAGATGCAGCATTAATGCAGAAAAGTACATTGAAATCTTAGAGTAACATATGCTACTTTCAAGACAACATCTTTTTCCTGGGATGTCCATGCATTTCTCAACAAGACCATGCAAAACTACATGCTGCACACATTACAAAGGAATGACTGTAGAGGAAGAGAGTACATGTATTACATTTGCTTGCCTACAGTACTCTCTTTTTTTCTACTCCCCCCAGTACCTCAGGCTCTCAGCAGGATGTCCTGGTCACTGGACCTGCTTCCTCTGCCCCCTTGTGTGGAGCTGGGTGGGCCTCCTTTCAGTGGTCTGCTGTGGACCCTGCTGCTGCTCTTCCTCTGGTACTGCTATCGCGTGGGCTCCGACCCCCCATCCTGCCGGAGTCACATAGGGGCTGGCTCCACCCTCTCTGCCCTGTCCCGCTCCACCGCTGACCCGGGACGATCAGCACCGAAAGCTTCCCCTGCGATCGCCATGGAGAGGGGTGAGGAGGAGGAGGGAGCAGAGAGCTACCTCACACCTGTTTTAAGCCACGCCCCCTTTCCTGCCCAGGCAACAGCAGGTAGCAGGAAACTGTACACAGCTCTGCAGGAGTACGCCAAGCGCTACAGTTGGGCTGGCATGGGCCGCATCCACAAGGGCCTGCGCAACCAGGTCTGTTATACAAATCTAGAAAATATTACTCACACACACTCGCATACACACACACACACAGAAGAAATGCACAACTAGGCAACCTACAGGTCATGAGAATGGAATGGGATTTTGGGGTTATGTTTCAAATCAAATTGAAAATCGATTGATATGTAATGGCTTTGACCTGAAATTTGGCTCTATTATATCTATTATACGAGTGGCAGAAAAATGATATTAAGCAATAATATTGCATCATTTTTCCCACCATCTATTAATGGGCAATCTTTAGGCTTGGCACACTATAACAATATTGCACTATGTAACTCTGGTGAAGTATAACTTGAATTAAATCCATTGGCATTGGATTATGCAATTATGCAGTAGGCATAAAAGCATGTAGATGTTGTCCATCTAGAAGGCATGTATGTGGCTGGAGCTGGTATGGAGTTTGTACAGTTTAAAACCTATTGGAAATGAGAAATTTGGACAATTAGAAAGAAATCTGAAATATCAGAAGAAAATATATGGCTACATACAGAGCCAAGCAGAGAACAGTCATTAAGGTAGAGGCGATGATGATTACTAATTAGCCACATCGCCTACCTGTGCCTGTTGTTGTTTCTACATATTTAATGTATTTGAGACACGGACGATAATCATTAATGCAAAAGTTAGAACAAGAATTTGAAACTCTTTTGATGCTTGATGAAGTGCCCTTTTACACAGCATTAACACAGCTGTGTTCTACTCATCTGTTAACTGCCAGGTGTAGTAGGTATTTAAGAGCAAGAACATCATTAAAATCTGCTGGATTTGGGTTGCTCACCCCTGCTCTGGTGTGTAGACACCCTAATACACTATTGCATCACGCACAATTTTTAAATCTTTTTTAAAATACCAGTTCTAAATCTCTCAGCTTGTATAGAAATGTATGTGAGAATTGTGCAAAAGACTGCAATGCTGCTTTTAAGATCATGATGAATACATGATCCTAAGCATAAGAATCAGAGAGTTTAAATACTCAAAGTTAGAGTCATATAGCCATAAAGGTAAATGTTTAGCTTTTGCCATTTCTTCAGAGATAACCCAAACTAAACCCTTTTTTCTCACTCATCTTATTTTAACCTGATCATTCCTTGCCTCTGCTGATCTTACCATGCATTTGTCCTCTTCTTCTTAGGCCAGGATGAGCGATCGCTCCTCCATCCAGAAGCCACACCTTTTTCACCTGCCAGATGTTCCAAGTATCCCGTTCTTCCCTCGGGATGCTCATCGACACGACATTGAAGTCCTGGAGGCCAACTATTCCATAATCCTCGCTGAATTTCAGGCAGTCTACCAGAGAGGCATTGACACAAAGTTGGGGTGGATGTACCAAGGACCTAAGGTAATAAAAACATATTATTTACAATGCAAAATGTTATACAATATTTTTTACAATATTTATAACTGTACTGATGCAATAATATTTGAAAATGATTTAAAGACTTTAAATCATGTTAAATATAAAACATCTTACATACTGAATGTAGATTGAATGTAAATGTACACTGTAATATATAAAGAATCATAAAACGTGCAGGCATTTAACATTCCTCAATTCACGGTGTCATGTATGTATATGAATATATCTTAGAAGGCATTGCCATACAAAGTGGACAGAACAATGTAATGGGTGGTAATAATTAGGGCTGCAACTAAGGATTATTTTGGTAGTTGGCTAATCTGGTGATTATGTTTTCGATTAGTCGAATAGTCAACCATTATTTCTTCCATGTCCTCCATCTCTAAAAATGATAGAAACAGCTGAACATAAGTTATTTAAAAAGGTATTTAAAGGTTTGTGCACTTTTGGAGACACAGAATAAGTTGAGTATAAACTGTGTTAGTGAGCCATTTACCCATCTTCCATTGCGCTTCTGTCCCCATCACTTTGTGTAATGCAGTACTGTTAGAAACATTCAAACATTCAATGCAGGAGAGCACACACCGTTTTCCAGAGGTCAGTGCTGTGTCCTTAGAAAACCTGATTTAAAAGGGTATGTAATATGTAAATATGTAAATCTTACCAGATGTATACAGTTTGCTAATACAAAGACATTTGCATATGGGTGTGTGCAGAGATAAGCTCCTCTCTTCTCCACCCACTTCACTCTGAAAGGATGTACCATATTCCTTTGATTACTGATAGCCTTTTCACTAATGGTTTCCATTAGAATAGACCTAGGGGCGTTTCTATAATAAATTATGAGACACTGTTTCATGCTTTCATTTTTTTTTTTACTTTTTCATGCAATATGCATGAATATTTAAAGAATATCTGAGTAGCAGTGCTCTCTCTCTTTCACTTCCACTTCCTCACTCTTGCTCTCTGAAGTCGATATCTGCACTGCACCATCTGAGAGATGTCTTAAATGTATGTCCTTCTGCTTCCCCAGGCTGTAGGATCATAAAAAGCTGTACTGACAATCTTTAAATAGATAGCATTCATTTTTAACATAATCTATGAAAGGAAATGATGGACATGGTTTTTAACATACTGTTATACAACATTCATTAATGATTAAAGAACCAATAAACAGGATTCAAAACAAGAAAAAACAGGCAAGCCATAGGTTACTGGCCTGCCACAGTCTGCATAGACTATTCCATGGCATGTTTGTATGTAGCATTTCATGTAAACATGCCTGAAAAAGGACTGGTGAAAGACACATCAATACCACAGTAGTGATGCTAATAGCACAGTAGTTATAATAATGCCACAGTAGCTAAGCTAATACCACAATAGCAATGTTACAACCACAGTAGCAATGCTAATATCATAGTAGTGATGTTAATACCACAGTAGCAATGCCAAAACCACAGTAGCAATGGTAATACTACAGTAGTAATGCCAATACCACAGTTGTGATGCTAATACCCCGGTAGCCATACTAACACCACAGTAGCAATGCTAATACGACATTAGCAATGCTATTACCACAGTTGTGATGCTAATACCATGGTAGTCATGCTAACATTACAGTACCAATGCTAATACAATAGTAGTGATGCTAATAAAACATTAGCAATGCTAACACCACAGTAGCAATGCTAAAAAGACATTAGCAATGCTATTACCACAGTTGTGATGCTAATACCATGGTAGTCATGCTAACACTACAGTACCAATGCTAACACAATAGTAGTGATGCTAATAACACGATAGCCATGCTAATACCACAGTAGAATTGCTAATACTACAGTAGCCATGCTAATACTACAGTAGCAAAACTAGTACCACAGCAGTTATGATAATGTCACAGTAGCGATGCTAATACCACAGTAGCCATGCTAAAATAAAACTACAGTAGCAATGTTAGTACCACAGTAGCAACACTAATACCACCCTAGCAATGCTAGTACTATAATAGTCATGCTAATACCACAGTAGCAACACTAATACCACCTTAGCAATGCTAATACTATAATAGTCATGCTAATACCACAGTAGCAACAATAATACCACAGTAGCAATGCTAATACTATAATAGTCATGCTAATACCACAGTAGCAATGCTAATACCACAGTAGCAATGCTAATACTATAATAGTCATGCTAATACCACAGTAGCAACACTAATACCACAGTAGCAATGCTAAAACTACAATAGTCATGCTAATACCACAGTAGCAACACTAATACCACAGTAGCAATGCTAAAACTACAATAGTCATGCTAATACCACAGTAGCAATACTAATACCACAGTAGCCACACTAATACAATAATAGTCATGCTAATACCACAGTAGCAATGCTAAAACCACATTGGCCATGCTAGTACCACAGTAGCAATGCTAATACCACAGTAGTGTTGGTAATACCACAGTAGCCATGCTGATACAATAATAGTCATGCTAATACCACAGTAGCAATGCTAATACCACAGTGACCATGCTAGTACCACAGTAGCAATGCTAATATCGCAGTAGTGTTGGTAACACTACAGTAGCAATACTAATACCATAGTAGTGTTCTTAATACCACCGTAGCAATGCTACTATCACAGTAGCAACCCTAACACCACAGTAGCAATGCTAAAACTACAGTAATGATGCTACTGTCACAGTAGCAATGCTAATGTCAAGGTAACAATACTAATTCCACAAAAGCATTGCTAGTAGCGTAGTATCACTGATAGCAGAGTAGTACCAATGCTAACACTGATGCTAACAGTAATGCGGGGTATCGTTAGTTCAGTATTTAGATGTATACAGCAGAACAAGCTTACATAAAAGGGGACTTTTAAGATGGAATGGCTTAATTCCAAAGCAAAAGTGAGAAAAAGTCTTTGATTTTGGCAAACACATTAATACTATTATAATGCTACCTCATTAACAACGTTTATAAGGCAATTTTTTTTTATGGAATTAAATTAAACAATGTGTGTGTGTTCTAACTCTTCTTGCAGGGCCAGGCAGTGTTTCCGCTCTATAATGCAGGAGTGTGTGTGGCGAGTAACTGTCGCGCGTGTCCGTATACGTACCGTACCCTCCTCTCCCTCAGAACCTTCATCAGCAGTAACTCTCTTGGGGCCGCAGGTTTCTGGGTACTGGGCCCCGGGGCCTCACTGGGAGGAGCTTATGGCCCCACCAACACTCGCCTGCGCTGCCATTTGGGTGAGTGATATATATATATATATATACACAGCTCTGCTGACACAAACCCCTACCCAACTTGTTAATCTTTAAAATGTTAAACAGTAATTGTTGTTTCATTTATTTATTTTTTCTTTCCTTTGCTGCAAAATTAGGACACTCCAGTCAAAAAGACCTTTCTGTTTTGAATGTTCTGCTTTATGGTGACCCACGTGTCTCTTGGCATATACAGAATTACAGCATTAAATCCCTATATCCGAAATCTAAAGCTTAATTCTGGTTCTTTAGGTTGTGACTGTAATCTGTTTCTGATTACATCGCAGTGAACATGCATAAGTACACAATAAATCAACCAAAATTGTAGCCTTTTTTCCAGTAGAAATAAAACCTGTTATTTTTTATTACTATAATGAAGTAATACATTGTATGTATAGAAAAATAAAAGTCATTTTCTCTTAAGCTTAAGCATAACTAATGCAAATAAAAGAAGCATACTTCACGGCAGTGCAATAACATTACATAAAAAGATCCTATTGAAATATGCTAGAAAATATTATGGAAAATCTCTTCAGTACATCTGGGATAAAGTTGGCAGTTGATAAACTGTAATATATAAATAATCCAGCAGTGACTATGAGCATTAATCCACTGAGTATACATAAAGCTATTTTTGGCTGTTTCCCAATGTGGCATATCCTCTCTATAATGCTTTATGATGTCTGTTTCTCTCTTTGCTTGTATCAATTTGCTCATATTTGTCCCATATCTGTGCTCTCGTTTTGTAACGCTTAGTACAGATCTAGGTCTTTGATTTCTTCTGCTGTTGAACAAAATGCCTCAGATACTTCTAGACCATGCAATTTATATATTATAGACAGTATTACGGGTGTTACACAACAACTTGTGGGTTCAGTTTTCTGTCCTGTATGTACTTTGCAAAGAAGCAACCAAACAGACAAGCAGATTCACAGAGGAAATGCAGGTGTGTGGAAACAGAACTTGAGTGACTGTGAATGCTTCATTATGAGAAATTGGGTCCGTGAGTGTAAGAAAAGTTGTCCATTCAGGCAGGATTCTGAGCTAGGGATTCTGAGGCAGGAAGTTACCCAGTCATGTCTAAATTGAAGTTTGGTCATCTTGCTTTCTGTGTAATTGGACTAAAATGCTAACAGCTACAGTATGAGCAGTGACCTGTCATTACCTTCACAACTTTAGGATGTATAGCCCACTTTGATTTGATTACACACCCCATCATCACTGCACTGTCTTCTAATTGGGGTAGAGTGAACAGCAAGGCATCAAGTCAGTATTTCTTGTGTTTCAGACACTATATGAAAGTGAAAAGATCACAGTGGAGGGACTGGGAGGTGTGAAAATTTAATTTATATGTGAATTTGAAAAACAGAAAAAAATGACAAGAGAATAAACTCTCAAAAGCTTTTTTTACGTTGAAAATCTAAATTAAAATATATTGATATCAATAATACTATTTAACTATTGTTTTTTCCTTTTATTTCTATTTTTTCCAAATTTCGTACAATTAAGCTAAGTCAATTGTCCGATTCAGCAACTACACAGTTATATATATATATATATATCCGCTATTACAGGTGATTCCACGACACAAGGAAGGTGAAGACTAGCAAGTGAAGTCATCCAGCACCTTTTTTTAAACTCCTGCTGATGCATCATTGCCAAGTGTAGTGCAGCGACTCGGTTCCGATACATCAGCTTACAGATGCCTTGTGCTGATCAACATCATCCTGTGGAGTGATGAGGAGAAAGAGTGCCATTTACCCACCTAGAGAGAGCAAGGCCAGTTGTGCTTTCTCATGGCTCCGGCAGCTGATGGCAAGCTGCATGACCGGGATGTGAACAAGCAATCTCCTAATCATAGTGGCAGCGTTAATTTTCTTTTCTTTTCCTTTAATTTTCCAGAACAATTTTAAAATTTTCTAATTATCTGATGCAGTTGTACTGTATATATTAATTAAAATCCCATCCTCAGGTACATTTACTTTAAGTGCTTGATCTCACTTGTATAAACGTGAAAAAAAATTGTTGTTATATGTGATCTCTCTCAGGTCTCCAGACTCCTGCCCAGTGTGAGCTGGTGGTGGGTGGTGAGCCGCAGTGCTGGTCTGAAGGACACTGCCTTCTAGTGGACGACTCCTTCCTGCACACCATCTCTCATAACGGTAAAAATTAGTTGGGCAGACTGAAAAAGTGCTTAAAAAGAGCATGCAGAAGAAGAAGCACTTGATATATTACAGATACAAACACATGCTCTTCAGAGAGTTATTTGACGTGCAATTACTGTATTTTTACTATAAAAAAATACATATAGTAATTAATATACTGTATATTAGTATAGTATATATAGTATACATGTTTTAAATTACATATTCTAGACATTTTAATGATACAAGATAAATTGTATCTGTAAAATGTTTTAATGTTTATTATCCTTAAGGCTAATCAGAAAAACTGGTCCATTATATTTCATACCTTTTCTTTATTTCTATGTTTTTCAACTAGGTGGTGCTGAAGATGGCCCAAGGGTGATTTTCAGTGTGGATCTTTGGCACCCAAGCGTGGCTGCAGCAGAGAGACAGGCTCTGGACTACATCTTTTCTCCTGAGCAGTAATCAACTATGTATCATTCAACCGAGTTCATCGGTTTCACCAAAACAGGAAGAGAACATCTTATCAGCTTCTTAAACACTGTCCTAAAGTTGTTCTTAGGGGCCACCATTAATTTATTCATTTCCAGTCACAACAGCCATTAATTGTTCATTTTTTCTGAGAGGATTAGATGTAAAATCATCTAATTGTAAGGGAAAGAAAAAGCTGAAGGAAAATAAGTCTGGAAGGGCAGCAGAACTGTTGGAGTAGTCATGTGGAATAGGAAAGCTGTAATTAAGGAAAAGAGTGTGGACAGTAAATACTGCAAAAGGCTCATATTCATTATATATCATATTTATCTGTTGTGATCTTTGTATAATGTTTGGTTAAATATATATTTTCCACAGTACATTACAATTAAAAGCCACATTGACTGGAAAGGAAATAAATCAATGGTGGTGTTAAGCTTTGGAAAGCATTCTACACTATGTTTTTCTGCACTTGAGCAAGACCACAAGCCACCAGTATAGACTTTGGGACAGGCCCACAGCAGTGTTCAGCAACAAGGGTAGGGAATTACCATTACCATTCACTTACCTGACCATACATTTTACTGTATGTCCTTGCTTTATATTCTACTGCCCTAAACTTCTCTTCCACTCTGAGTCTTCCACAAGCACAGTTTTCTATCTTACCAGGCCCTCGCGAGAGCGCTATCGCTAACATGCAGCCACAAATACTGTGAACTCTATTCAAACACTGGTTTCCAGTATCTTCATATCTTAAACTTTTTTGATTTGTGCCTGTCTTAACGACTCCGATCTCCTGTTCTATCATTTCGTGCCTGATTTCTTCACCTGATCGTGACCTCTTATTCTGATA
Source organism: Astyanax mexicanus (assembly GCF_023375975.1). Classification (NCBI taxonomy): domain Eukaryota; kingdom Metazoa; phylum Chordata; class Actinopteri; order Characiformes; family Acestrorhamphidae; genus Astyanax; species Astyanax mexicanus. The sequence goes on along the minus strand of NC_064426.1, from coordinate 34,655,708 downwards.
TATACTGTGACTCGAGCTATTCCGTCAATACTGTATGTAGATTATTACTTCTGTCCCCTGTTTTATGACGTGGAGTTTTATTTTCTGGAGCTTTATTTTCGGACACATTGTGTGAAGCACACAGTAAAGAAATGAAACCTGAAATGTGTTTGATCAGACTGCATGCATGCGTTGTGAAGCCCAACTGTACAGCCAATGCGATGCATCTGAACCATCTCCCTCGCAGAGCAAATGTGTAATTGACTAAAGGTGTATTCTCTGAATAAAGACTTTTGTTAAAGCAAAAAGATGTTGTTCTAGACACCTTCGTATCTTTAAAAGCAGTGATTAACTTATATTTCTCTTTATTATACTAAAGGTAGTCAATCAGTGAAGTAGCTATGAGGCTAATATAGTTAATAAACAGAATTTCACAAAGCTGAGTACACCCCTCACATTTTTGTTAATATTTTATTATACGTTTTCAGGAGACAACCATGAAGATATAACACTTTGATACAATGTCAAGTAGCCAGTTTACAGCATATATAACAGTTTACATTTGCTGTACCCTTAAAATAACTCAACACACAGACATGAATGTCTAAACCACTGGCAAATAATGTGTGTGCATCCCTGAGAGGAAATGGCCAAATTGTGCCCAATTAGCCTTTTTCCCTCAACATTGTCATGTGACTCATAATGTAACACGTCACTTAGGGGTTTACTTACCCCAGGCCCAGCTTTTTAGACATTAATGGCTGTGTGTTAAGTTCTTTTTTAAGGGACACAGCAAATGTACACTGTAATACAAGCTGTATACTGACTACTTTACTTTATTATATCAAAATGTTATTTCTTCAGGGTTGTCCGATGAAAAGATACAATTAAATATTTACAAAAATATGAGGGGTGTACTTACTTTTGTAGGATACTGTACATATAATGCATACTTATATTTTATTATTTAAAGTGGTACCTACTTTTATGTTTTATAAGTGAAACTAAAAAAACTGCAGATCTCAGGTTTTACTTCTAAAATTAAAGCTATTGATTAAGAATTTCCCCCTTTACAGCCTCTACTCTTCTGATAAGGCTTTACACTTGATGTTGAGATATTACTGTGATCTATCACAATGTGAATTAGGTTGTTTGGACTTCACAGTTCAGTAGGCATGAAAAAAACAAAACCAAGCCTAATTGAGGCTGTGTCTCAATTCTGTACCACACTAGTAATCTCAAGAACAGGACACAACTGATGTATCCTTCATGACCTTAGTTACCGACAATTCTCTGTACACATACAACATAAAAGGAAAAAGGAAAAGCAACACCAGAAAAACTGAACCAAAAAAAAAGGAAAACGAAAAATAATAATAATAATAATAAGTATAAATTATATCTGTGAAGAAATGAAAAAGCAAGACAAGAATTTCTGAGTCATCATAGGACATTCCCAAATAATACAATTGATACAAATACAGGTACCGTTATACCCCTACAGCAGACATTGTGCTCTGAGAGATGCTCTGAGAAATTATTTGGTATAAATACAGGTACTGTTACACCCCTACAGCTGACAGCTCTGAGAGATGCTCTGAAAGATGATTCGGTAAAAACACAGGCATCGTTACACCTCTACAGTCGAGAGATGATTCGGTATAAATACAGGTACTGTTACACCCCTACAGCAGACATTATGCTCTAAAAGTTGATTCTGTATAAATACAGGTACTGTTACACCCTTACAGCCAACATTATGCTCTGAGAGATGCTCTGAAAGATAATTCGGTAAAAATACAGGTATCGTTACGCCTCTACAGCCGACATTATGCTCCGAGAGATGATTCAGTATAAATACAGGTACTGTTACACCACCACAGCTGACAGTATGCTAGTAGAGAGCTGAACTGATCCATGTTTAAGCAGATCATCAAACAGTTTAACTCACAGAGCATAAATCGGTCAATTCTGCTTCTGTGATACTGTAATCCAGTCCAGGTAATCTGTCTCAGTCTGCTATTGTACTACTGCCTCTGGGGCATATATCTCTCTGTCACACACTCACACACACACACACACACACACAGCCTCAGTGACAACAAAGCTCCCTTCTCTGACCCTTTCCTGCTTCTTTGCCCTATTTACCTATTTTTCCTCTCTGTTATGCACTACTGAGCCATTTACACTGACACGCTTTCAGTGCCAGCTTACACCAAAGACTCTATAATACAGGTGTGTCCAATCTTCTCTGTTAAAAGCTGGCGTGGCTGCATTTTCTTCTTTCTAAAAAATCAGCAGCACATTGGATGTCTTTTGTTCAATCAGTCAGTCAGCCTCCAAACAGCTGATAATATGAACTCTTGCATGATTGGAATGGAAATCTGCATCCACACCAGCCCTTTGCAGAGAATACTGCATCTAAACTGTTATTATGCCTAACCAACAAATACATTCACACACTTAAAAAAGCGAATTTCAATTGGCTCCATTATAATGCAGTAGTGTCCATTGGTCCTGAATACCCATATCCCATATTCTTGTATGTTGTATTGATACCCTTTACATGATACCCTTTACTTCTAACATTAACATACATTTATACACCATAAATCCTTTTTACAGTGCCAGTCAGACGTTTTGGACACATCTTCATGTTAGTAGTTTTTCATTATTTTAAAAGGTTCTGCATTGTAGATTAATACTAAAGTCATGCAAACTATGTAGAAAAACATATGGAATTATTTAGTAAAAAAACAATGTTAAACACACCAGAATATGTTTTATATTTTAGATTCTTCAAAGTAGGCAGCTCTTGCTTAGACAACAGCTTTGCACATCTTGGCTGGATTTTCTCAGTCAGCTTTATGAGTCACCTGGAATTTAGGCTTTCAGTTAAACCTCCTATTATCTTTGACCCCATTTCATGTTTAAAGCCTCTGAAAAAAGGGTTGACATTAGGTTTGTGATTCATATTTACCGTCTTCTCCTAATCTGATAAAGACAATAAGTAAAACATAAGATGTTTTAAATATATATCAACTTCAATGTCTGATTATTAGGCTGTTTTATTGGCGTAAAACATAAGAAATATCAATATTTCAAACATATTTGTGTGGTTATAATGTCAAGTTTACTATTACATTCAGTTTTATTATCGTTCTCTAAACTTACCTTCAGTTTAGGCCCTGACTTAACAACACAATACTTATAATACTTATATAAAAGTAATAAACCACTTATAACAATACCAGAACCGCTAATAAATTGTCAAATAAACATACAAAAATGGTAAGTTAACTTTGCTAACATGTTTAATTATGTGGAATTATAATCATTTTTTGGAGGTTTAAATTGCTTGGATCATGTTGACCCAGAGAATAAAGGGTGTTACTACATTGGAGGATAGCAGGAGGGTTAACAGCTGTACTGAACTTCAAGAGTTAATTACTTGAATTTCTTGCCTCTTAATGTGTTTGTTTGTTTGAGAGCATCAGTTGAGTTGGCACAAACTACTTAACTAAATAAAGAAAAATGAAGAAATAAAAATCAGTCAATTGGAAACATTTCAAGAACTTTAAAAGTATCCTCAAGTGCAGTCGCAACGACCATCAAAAACACTATGATGAAACTGGCTCTTATCAGGACCACCCCAGGAAAGGAAGACCAAGAGTTACCTCTGTTGCACAGAATTAGTTCATCAGCCTGTAAAAAAGTCAACAGCAAACCGGACAAGAGCCACTTAAATGCGTTACAAAGTATTTTGTTTGCTTAACTAGTTGTTTAATAGGGATTTCTTTGCATGGATAACACGTTGTCCTTATTGCTATCATTTGTAAGCATGTTGGGAGTTTTGGGAGTATTTTGGAAGGGCAAACAGAGGTGAGCTATTCAACAAAAATTCACACTCGTTATCATGTTTTACTACGCCCCAAGTCCATTTCACACTGGATTTCATCAGAAGAACGAGATAACAGTAGATATTATTGTCCAACAGTATAAAACATTTTATTACTCAAAGTGTCTCAGTGTCTGAGCTGTGTTTGACAGAGCTCTCATTAAGTTCAGTTCCATTTCTGCTTGGTCAGTTTTTATATATGCTCTAAGATTAACTGGCCTAACACTAACTGACATTTCATCTTCATCTTCTCTCATATCCTGATCTGTCTACGCCTGAGTGCATTCGTCTTTCTTCCTATTGCTCTCTTTTATTTTAGAGTCTCTTTCTAGAGTCTCGTTGTATTTCTTATATTGTCTGCTTTTCTTCCTCTTTTCTGAAATAAAAATGTTCTTAAAATCCAGGTTTCTCAAAACTGTTTATAAATACCAGAGTCTGTTTAGAGAGTCTAGTTTCAAAAAAAACAGACTGCTGTATTCGACATAGTTCTTGGGTTCGGTGGATAGAAGACTATCTCACTTTTGGCTTCTTTTGCTTTGCTGCTACTGTTAGTTTTTGTACTTTTTGGGCTTTCCTGTTTTTGTTCCCATGCTCTAGTTCTTTTTATCCTCATACAAATGAAGTTAAACCCACCATATGAATTACAGCAGAGTGAATCTGGCCAATCAGCAGTAAAAACTATGAATGATGTATCTAAGTGTTACAAAATCACTAGTCTGTAAACGTGTGGCTTCGTCATTTGCAACAGAAAAATCTAAATAATCTAAATGAAAATACAACAGCTAATTCAGGCCCCCAGTAATTCAGGTCCCATGGGATGGGATGAAGCCCCGGTAAGCCTGTGCATTAGATCTCTTCTGATCCTCTCTCTAGTAGGTACAAGCCCACAGTAGGAATGGTGATGGGATCATTCTGAACCATTAAGCTAATGCTGTATTCCACTGGTGTCAAGCTTCCCACCAGTAAGCACCACCTGAACATCCTCTGAAGTCAGAACCTAAAATTGGACACAACAAAATCTTTATTGCAGCACAAACTGACTTTTTTTATTATGATAACTCTAATAGTAACATGTAAAAACAACATGTTAAAAAATCAACATATGTTACTTACCAAAAGAAAATAAATACTATAAAAAACTTTAGTCTCAATCTTACAGGGCTCCCTGATACCTGCAAATTGTGCACAATATCGCAGAAATATTATTTTAGTGCAAACAAGTGAAATAGAGCACACTTGAGAGGAAGACTAACACACGAGTAAGCACTATAGAAGAATAGCATGATGGTGTTAACCCTATCATACCTGAATAATGTGCCTGTGATTAAAAAATAAAAATAATAATGATGTTTGTTTTTGTCTGTATGCACACAAAGGAAGACTCTAATATTCTAATATAAAATCTATTTTAACATAAAATCCAATTAACTAAATTTAAATTGGAAGCCTGTGCTTCACATTTTTATTTTAGATTTGATATTGACAATAATATTTGATATTGATAATTAATAATGACCTTTTTATTCACAAGCAATTCCTAAACATTACAATAAACATGATAAAAAGTGTTCTAAATCTCATACCATAAGTAAAAATGAGCTCTTTTAATTTGTGTCACAAATGAGGAGGGTGGACGTAAGTGCAGATATATATTTTTCAATTTATTTAATAAACAAGATAAATGAAAAAACAGAAAACAAACACAGGTAGCGCAAAAACTAAGAACAAAACTAAGCTTAACTAAACAAACAAGAAACAGAAAAACTAGAATAGTACTAAGAATACAAAATTTACAAACTTGGCACACTTACTTAACAAAACAGACCTGGGCTGAAGAAACAGATTCAAGGAACACAAACTACAAAACTGGTACACACAATTAGTGCTTTTATTCTCTTCAGTGCAGTGGGCGGGGTTAGCTGTTGTTTTATTGGCGTATAAACTTTTTCATTGGCTTTTTCATTCTGATTAACAACGGCGGTCAAATAGTATTATTTGCAACAAAAAAATTGAAAAAATAAGAAAATTATGATCTCCATTGTAATGGACACAGGGTTTGAAATGGTTAATCAGCATAGTTCAGATCACTTTAGGTAGCTATCTCAAATACTAGCTGCATTGGTAACACAAAAAGGAAGTTAGTGTCTCTCTTGGCATCTGTCTTCTGGGTTCCTCTTGGCTATGGTTGAAATTCGATACCAAAAAGGCACAGACCGAAATGTCTCGGTATTACCGAGTACCAAAATCCTGTTTTCGATACTGTTAAAACTGAAATGCACATATAAGCAATATGCGTAGAAAAAATATTTGTAGATTAAGCACACACAATGATTTTTAGGTGAAGTGTCTCATGGTGACAGTATGAGAATAAGATTAATCATGTCTTATTATACTTTTTTATATTTTTTGGTTACATTTAAAAAAGGTATTGGAAAAAGTACTGTTTGGCTATTGGTACCGGTATCGAACATTTTAAAATGATATCCAGCCCAAGTCATAACACTTTTTAGACAAAACAGTGGGTGTTTTGGGTGTGTAATTAAGTTAAAGTTCGCATGGTTACCACTTTATTTCACAGGTTAGTAGAGTAGGAGCAGAAATAGGTCATCTCCCTCTTTCTCTCTCTCTCTCTCTCTCTCTCTCTCTCTCTCTCTATTTCTCTCTCTTTCTCTCTCTCTCTCTCTCTCTCTCTCTCTCTATTTCTCTCTCTTTCTCTCTCTCTCTCTCTCTCTCTCTCTCTCTCTCTTGGTCTCTTGGCTGTTGGGCAGTAATGTGGTTTACAGAATGTACATCTGCCCTTGCATTTGCTGGGCATTAAGAGCTATAGGATTACTAGGATCTCTTACACAAACCCAAGAGACCCAGGAGCATGGTGGGCTTCAATGGTTATGTAATGCAGACCCCCAGTGTATATATATACACACACTGTATGTATTTATGCTTCTTTTAAATCCATCTGTCAGTCTGTCTGCATGTCTATTGGATGTATACACAAATTCTATATTTTTCTACAGCACTAAAATCATTTAGTTATTTATGTATATTCATTTCTTTATTTAATCTGGATTTGACTCAATTAAATTTGATTTAATTTGATTAAATTTGACTCACCTATACTATTAAATTGTTTAATAAAAATCTTTCTAGCATTCTCTCTCTTTAACCCTCTCTCTCCTTTTAATCACTCGCTTCTCTCTTTTTTTAGCTCTCTCTATAACTCTCTAAGTCTCTAACATTCTTTCTCTTTAACTCACTCTCTCCTTTAAATCACTTGCTTCTCTTTTACTCTCTTTCTCTTTCTTTAACCCTCTCTCCTTTAAATCACTCGCTTCTCTCTTTCTAGCTATCTCTATAACTCTCTCACTTTCTAGAATTCTTTCTCTTTAACCCTCTTTCTCCTTTAAATCACTTGCTTCTCTCTTTTTTAGCTCTCTCTATAACTCTCACTTTCTAGCATTTTCTCTTGAATCCTCTCTCCTTTAAATCCCTCGCTTCTCTCTTTTTTAGCTCTCTCTATAACTCTCTAAGTCTCTAACCGTCTCTCTCTTTAACCCACTCTCTCCTTTAAATCACTCGCTTCTCTCTCTTTCTCTCTATTTAACCCTCTCTTTCCTTAAATCTCTCACTTCTCTCTTTTTTAGCTCTCTCTATAACTCTCCAAGTCTCTAACATTCTTTTTTTAACCCTCTCTCTCCTTTAAATCTCTTGCTTCCCTCTCACTCTCTTTCTCTCTCTTTAACCCTTTCTCTCCTTAAATCACTCACTTCTCTCTTTCTAGTTATCTCTATAACTCTCTCAGTGTCTAACATTCTCTCTCTTTAACCCTCTCCCTCCTAAATCACTTGCTCCTCTCTCACTAGCTTTCTCGCTCACTTTCTAACATTCTTTCTCTTTAAGCCTCTCTTTCTTGCTCTCTCTATAATTCTCTCGCTCTTTAACATTCTCTCTCTTTTAACCCTTTCTCCTTAAATCACTCGCTCTTCTCTTTCTAGCTTTCCTCACTCTTTCTTTACTCTCTAATACTCCATCATGTCATTTCCCCGCCCTCCCTCTCTCTCTCACTCTCTTTCTCTTAAACTCTCTCTCTTTAACCCTATGGCTCTCTCTACTCCCTCTCTTTAACTCTCTCTCACGCTCTCTCTTTGCTGTGGTCAGTCAGTCACTCTGACAGAGATGGATGTTTGAACTCTAATTCTTGGACAGCGTGAGGACGCAGCAGGACGCAGCTACGGGTAACAAACACTCACACAGTGTCCACATAGAAGAGGAGGAGAAAGAGGTATGTGATGGATTTCATTTTAAATATTTGCTTCAGACCTTCAATAAAACCTAAAACCTACTTTTAACTTTTTTCATTCAACATGTTTTTATTTACCTGCAGCTTGCAGTATCAATGTAAAGTTTTTTATTATTGAAAGACATACTGCATGATTCCTGACTAGACAGGGATAAAATATTCATCATGCTTATGTGGCCATTCCTGCAAAGCTCAATATATTCACTCTACAAAACAAAGTGGTCTGGTAGATTTTTGCAGAAGTTTTTCTGCCTTTTCTTGGTTACTTGAGCAACTTTGCTGCTAATGGCGATGATACAAGAGCTACTACGAACATTTTACAAACTTTATCTACTCGTTCATGCATTTTTAAAACAAAAAATGCAGAATTAGAACAGAAGAGAGCTGGTGAGACACCAAAGCTGGACATCTTGGAGCTGAAATCTTCTCCATGCCACCACAATGACATCACAGAGCTGATGGATCTTAGAAACCAGCCATTTTAACACTTGAGGATGCCCCACAGGTGCTTAATTAAGTTTAGGTCTAGAGCATGATGCAACCACCACCATGACCAAATTGTGCCCAATTATGTTGTTCTTTTTTCTGGTGTTATGTGACTCATTAGAGTTACTGGATTCCAGGAGCAAATTTGCAGCACAACAGTTACATTTGGTGCTTTAGGTACAATTCTCTCATATTGGCCACTAAATATTCAGCATGGCACCTCATGGCAAAGAACTCTCTGAGAATGTGAGAAAAAGGGATTGTTTGTCTCCATAAAGATGGCCAATGCTATAAGAAGACTGCTAACATCCTGAAACTGAGCTACAGCATGGTGGCCAAGGTCATAAAGCAAGATTTTTCTCAGAACAGGGACAACCAAAGAAGGTGGGCTATCTAGAGGTGGGCTTAAAACAAATATACACATGAAGTCATCCTGCATTGCTCAGACCATATGCCACATACTGCATTAACTCTGTCTGCAACTGCTGTTGTCCCAGAAGGAAGCATCTTCTAAAGCTGACACACAAGAAAGCCTGCAAAAAAACTGCTGAAAACACGCAGCCCAAGAGCCTAAATAACTGGAACCATGTCCTGTGGTCTGACGAGAACAAGCTAGACATGTGGTGAGGAGCAACAAGACAACTGTCACTAACTCACTGTCAAGCTTAGTGGTGGTAGCATCATGGTCTGGGGCTGCATGAGTGCCACTTGCACTGGAGAGCTGTACATGCCAACATAAACTATGACATTCTTAAGCAGAGCACGATCCAACACAATAAAGTCACCTCCCCCAAACACACCTCCAAGATGACAACTGCTTTGCCTTGGAAGCTGCAGATAAATGTGATTGGCAGGTCAAGTATGTTTGAACCCAATTGAGAACCTGTGGGGCACCCTCAAGCATAAGGTGGAGGTGTGCAGGATTTCCACTGGCTCTGTGATGTTGTTCATATAAATATTTGCCCCTCACATATTTGCTTTTTTATGGTACTTACATTTTTCAGATTATCAAACACATTTTAGTGTCAGGCAAATATAACCTAAATAAATATAAAAAGCCGTTTTAAAATTTTAATTTAATTAATTAAGGGAAAAATATATTCAAAGTAATCTGGACCTATGTGAAAATGTATTTGGTCAGCAGTGTTATTTGTCTTGGAACTATCAACTAACAATATTAATTGGCGTCACAATTTTGGTCACGTTTTACGTGGCCTGCAGATCTTTAGACGTTGTTCTGGGTTGCTTTTGTGGCCTCCTAGATGAGCTGCCATGCCCTTTTGGAATAATTTTAGCAGGCCAGACACTCCTGGAAAAGTTCACCAGTGTTTCATGTTTTCTAAAGTTGTGGTCACTGTGGTCTGCTGGACTAATTGTAACCTTTTCCAGTCTGTCAATGATTTAGTTTTCTCATCTGTTCATATAAAAATGTGTTGCTTTTTGAGATATTTTATTTTGCTTCATGTTGTCAGACAGGTTCTATTTAAGTGAATCCTTGATTTTACAGGTCTGGCAGTAATCAAGCCTTTTTTTGAATAGTGAAATTGAATTTATCTTTTAAAAAAAAATTGGTTAATCATATTTAATTAATGGGGGTGCAATTACTTTTTCACATAAAGCCATTTTTTTCCCTTGATGAATTAATGTATATTATCATAGTTATTTGCAGAAAATGAGAAATGGCTGAAATAACAAAAAGATGCAGAACTTTCAGACCAGTAATGCAAAGAAAAAAAAGAAAAGTTCATAATCATAAAGTTTGAAAAGTTTAGAAATCAGTATTTTGTGGAATACCCTGGTTTTTAATCAGGGTATATATGATGGCTATATACTCTGAATATGCACAAAAATAACTATATTAATATCTACAGCACAGATTCCATTCTTACAACTGAAACGTAAAACGTGACCAAAATCGTGACGTCAATTTGTGTTGTTAGTGACCTGGCAGGGCAACAGCAGCACACCCAGAATTCTTTAAGCCAAAACAGCGGCTTAGTTTAATCTGCAGTATTGAGGTATTTATTGTTGTATTCAGTTTACAGGAGATTGCAGTCAGTCCCATCCCAATCCCATTAAAGACTCAGTGGCCAGACAAAATTCAACCAAGAGGCACATGTTCGCACACTCACTGTCTCCGCGGCGGGACGATATGGACGTGCGCCTGGGACCAGCCTGTATTTTCCTCAGAGGAAAACATGTTGTAAGTCTGATTTCAAATCTTTATATATGTGTGTGTGTATATTTATGTGTATTTGTACAGTGTGCGCTGTGTGTTTTATTACCTTAGTGAGAAATGCACCAATATTTTAAACATTTATTTATTTTGTCACTTTTTTCACATTTGAATAAATTACACATTTTAAATGTATTAAATGTCTTGCTTTCAAAGAAAAAAAAAGACAAAACTACAGTTTAAAAATATTTATTGGACAACTTTTTAATATTCCAACAGATGAACCAACATAGGACAATACATTTACTGCAGCACTGCTATTTTAACCACGAATTTACATCAGCAATTCTTTTTCAGTCAGATCCGAAAAAACACTGATATATGTTAAAATAAATAAAGGCATTGTTCAGTATCAAATATTCTGTCAAATATCAATTATTTTCATTTGCTAAGTATTTGAAGCATTCCTGGTCTGTGCTAACCAAGCACTTGATTTAATAAAAATTAACATAAATAAATCTGGTGTGTCCAATACTGTCCAGGCCAGTCCTTACAGTAGAATAATTCAAGACCAAGTTTATTTAGTTGATCAATCTTTCATCCTATTTGTGCTAATGGTAGAAATAAATAAATATAAATATATATGTTAGCTGGAGAAAAAAAGGTTTTCTAGCCAACATATAGGATATCAGTAATATCTTCTAAGGCAATAAAATATTGTTCTATTTAACTTTTTACAATAAAGTTTATTTGTGTTTATTATAATGTAATATAGTGTTTTCAGCAGCACAAGCATGCTTACTAGACTGGCCGAAGTCTACCTGTCTTTTACTATTAAAATTTAGTATATCTTTTTGTTTATTGTTATATATATATTTTTTTTTAGACATCAGAATTACAGGAGAAGAAAAAAACCTTCTCAACTTTTAATGGAAGTTTTTCTACTAGAATAACAACATTTTACACAATATTGTTATGTTTAACCACTATTTAAGTTTATTTGTGTTTATTATAATGTAATATAGTGTAATATATCCAGATGCAAATACAAAGGGACAGCAATGATAAATTTTTGAGTATTTTTTTATATTTTAAATATTGCAATCAGAATTTCATAATAAATGACCAAAAGTTTTTTCCTTATCTTGTAAAGTTGACATTTTGGAAAGTTCTGGAGATTTTTAGAGTGACTTGAGTCTATTTTCACCTCTAGATCTAGAGGTGATTTCCTTAATGTAGTAAAGTAGTAGTACAGTAATGCTGTTTTGAGCTTATAGATGCTTTTCAGCTGATTTGCTACACCGCAGTTCCTCAGTCTTTACTCTTAAAGGAATAATACTTCAGCAGTAGGATATCTCAGCTATTTCTCTTTATATCTCTTTGGCTCCTACAGGGCTTCTCACAGATGGAATGTGTTGAAATGAATGTCTGTGGTAATCAACCATATGCTGCAGATGCCGCGGATTGAGATTATGTTAAAAAAAAACTGGAGAATTCCTCTAATATCCTTCTGGAGCCTATAAACATTCACGCTCTACTATTATCTACTATAATCGGGAATAATCTCGCTCATCTGCGCGAGTGAATGGATCCAAAGAGAGACAGAGATGCAAAGCCTATGAGCCATTTAGAAATTACTCCACATGCTTTACACTTAACTAATTGATTTGGGAATTGCTGGCTGACTTGTGTTATTACAGTGGTTACAAAGCAAAGAGTTATACTGTTATCTGTAGGCTTCTTCTTTTACTTCTTATTAATCTTCCAGGATCGGTAACTCAAAAAACAATAAACATACACATTTTGTTCAAACTTTGTTTTATAGTATTTGTAAACCCTAATAAAAAAAGTAGATTAAAGAATACTAAGCATTATTATGCTATAGAGCACTAAAGAAGTGTTCTTGTGGCCACATTATTAATCAGTATATTTAAAGAGGGCTTAAATGGAACAACCTTTTTTGTACTTATTATACTTTTATTGTATAAAATAGTACAACAGTCTTACTTAAATTGTGCTAAGTGTAGTTAACTGTACTAAAATGGAACTATTTTAAATATACTTGAGCAACATTTAAACATACCACTTAATGTACGTAACCGCATATTTTAAACATGCTTACAGTAAAATTATAATATATTTAATGAGTATTACAACTGTGGAATGTACTAAGAACTGATGTTAAATATATGTGAGTACAAATTTGCTTCTTGTTTCTGTCTTTTTTAAGTAGCACACTTCTAGTATACTTTGTTGGGTATAAACATATATTTTAATATATTGTACTGTATTTTTTGCTTGTTACAAATTACTTTGTTTTTTTTAATTAGTAATGTCCAAAAGTATATTTGTAAATAAGTATTTTAGAAGTGTTTTACATTAGAAGTGAATTACATTAAACTAAAAGTGTACTTCATAGTAGTCTATGTTTTTTTAACTACACTATATTGTACTTTTAAAAAAGTATGATTAAAGTTTACTTTCAAACATTTGATGAAAGCATAATGTTAATGTAACATAAATCTATCTATCTATCTATCTATCTATCTATCTATCTATCTATCTATCTATCTATCTATCTATCTATCTATCTATCTATCTATCTATCTATCTATCTATCTATCTAAACTGAATTTCACTTGATGGGATTTGTATTGCAGGCACGCCAACTCGTAGCTGATGAGATAGAAGGTAATGCAATTAATTCTCTACTTCGTCCATCTTCATCTGTTTCCATCTGTGTTATTTTGCATCCTGTGTGTAATTGTAATTAGTGTATGCTGCAGTTTGTAAAAGTAAAACACTCCCTACACACTCATTAATCATTTTTATATAAAACAAGGCAATTTCATAACATTCTTATTTGTGGGAGTCCCACCAGCTCTAGTCATATTGTACATTTAGATGCTAAAATTCATGGGATAGAAGTATGTAACTGATGAACTGGCAACAGGGTCATAGCCATACAAGGCTTATTGATGTGGATGCCATGGACTGTGAATGAAAGGCTGGTTTTAATGTTATGGCAGATTATTGTATTTGAGAAACCGGGTTACAGCATGTAACTATGCTGGTGTTTTTCCTATTAGTACACAACAACCATAAGATGTCATGATGACTCCAGGCTAAATATAAATGTGTGTGTGTGTTCCAGAGTTGAGGGATGCCTTTAGGGAGTTTGATAAAGATAAGGACGGACTCATCAGCTGTAAAGACCTGGGCAATCTAATGAGGACAATGGGATACATGCCCACCGAGATGGAACTGATCGAACTCGGCCAGAACATCAACATGAATCGTAAGAAGCTGTATTATTTCAGATGTTCCAATACTTTTGTCCATGTAATGCAAGAACAGTTCATCAGTTTACAGCCTAATTATCATTGCTTTATACCAGTCTAGCCCTACCTGGCATTAGGTATAATACCAGTATGTTCGTGATTTTCTGCTTCAGAGAGTATTATTTTATTGGAAGTACTTTTCTTTATGGATAAAACAAGCTGTGTTTAAGTATCTGTCAGCAACGGGCATAACTTAAAGTAGCCGATTGCATTCTTTAGGAGGAGCGTTCACATACATTTGAACATGTATTAAAACTGCATATCAAAAATACAGTTTCTGTACATCATATGGCTATGCCGCATTCTTTCTCTTGAGCTGATAAATATGCCTGAAGTTCATCTGATTGCAGTATTGGATATATTTTTATATAAGCTCATTTGCTTCTTTGATTAATCTATTAATATACAGCTCTGGAAAAAATAAGAGACTACTTAAAAATGATGAGTTTCTTTGATTTTACCAAATTGAAAACCTCTGGAATATAATCAAGAGGAAGACCACATCACAATGATGATCACAAGCCAATTAACCAAGCTGAACTGCATGGAATTTTGCACCAGGAGTGGCATAAAGTTATCCAAAAGCAGTGTGTAAGACTGGTGGAGGAGAACATACCAAGATGCATGAGAATGCATGAGAATTTCTTGGGTTAATCCACCAAAAATTGATTCTGAACTCTTAAAACTGTATAAATATTAACTTGTTTTCTTTGCATTATTTGAGGTCTGAAAGCTCTGCATCTTTATTGCTATTTTAGACATTTCTAATTTTCTGCGAATAAATGCTCTAAATGACAATATTTATATTTGGAATTTGGGAGAAATGTTGTCTGTAGTTTATAGAATGAAACAACAATGTTTATTTTACTCACACATATTGCTATAAATAGCAAAATCAGAAAAACAGATTTAGAAAATGAAGTGGTCTCTTATTTTTTCCCAGAGATGTATCATTTACTTTAACTACAACTTTTAATTTGTCCTTCTCTCTCTCTGCCTGATTTCTCTTTCTTCACGTTAAGTTGGAGGGCAAGTTGACTTTGAGGATTTTGTGGACCTGATGGCTCCTAAGCTGTTAGCAGAGACAGCTGGAATGATCGGCCTGAAGGAGCTGAAGGAAGCGTTTAAAGAGGTAAAGCCATTTAAGAAACCCACTAAATTGATCCCTTTTGCAGAAATACAAGCCATCTCATTGCAAGTAAAACGTTTTGTCTAATAGCCCTCCTCCATTTGTCCCCAGCATTCTAAAATATTCGCTTTTAGCCAATGCTCCAAACAGGCATACAATGCTTGTTATGGGGCATAACACTCTTTTATTGTGGAGCTACTTTGAGCCTTGTTTATGGTGCAAATATAGTGATTGTATTTTGGAACACTGGGGGCTATTATGTTCCACTACACCACACATCCATTTCACACTGAAGTTCTCCTTTAACTGTTTTTAATTTGGTAATTCATCAGTCCGTTTGCTATAGGAAAACACTATACAATGATGGGAACCTGCATCACGTCCACGACTTTTGCCACTTGTTGTGGAAACTAAAGCACACTGCACTTGACCTGCAGAATACAATATACATGTGGAGCTTTCTGCATTAAATGTGAATGCCAGAGTTACTTATCTGTTTGCACGGACAATTCTAGCCAAACACTGCTGTTTACAATCATTACGTTTACACTTCACTACCTGCCTACTGAGGACAATACACATAACTAGTTGCTTGCACAGCTACTCCTTATATTTCCTATTCACTCAAAACATGTAGTGCAAACCCTTCCCATACGATTAGAGGCTGTTACTGCTCTAAACATTATTATTATTATTATTATTATTTTTTTTTTTTGCCCGCCACAACCCCCCGACTTCGGAGGACCAATTTAACTTTATTGTTTATTAGTGTTTATACAAAGTTTTTTGGTACTGTGGGTATTGTGAGAAGAAAAAAAAAAAAATAATAATAATAATAATAATAATATATATATATATATATATATATATATATATATATATATATATATATATATATATATATAATAGAAAAAAAATAATAATAGAAAAAAGGGATAATAATAATAATAATAATAATAATAACAATAATAATAAAACATATATATATATATATATATATATATATATATATATATATATATATATATATATATATATATAATACAAAAATAAGAAGTGGGGGATAGTGGAGAAAAGGGGGAAGAGAAAAAAAATTAATACATAGAAAAAAGAGAATTAATAATAATAATAATAACAATAATAATAACTGAATAATTTGTAAACCACAAGAGAAAAAAGTAGAGGGCAAGAGAGAAAAAAAAATTATAGCAAAACATTGCACTAAACATTATTAAACACTGGGTTACCAAAACTCTATAAACAGTTGAACCATTAGTATTTCTTTCTAGAAGTATATGTACTTCATGGTATATACAATAAATTTAATATGCTAACAGGTCTCTTTGGTGTGTGTGTGTGTGTGTGTGTGTGTGTGTGTGTGTGTAGTTTGATATGGATGGTGACGGTAATATTACTATAGATGAACTGAGGCATGCCATGCAGAAGCTGCTTGGTGAATCCACTAACAGGAAAGAGATTGAGGCCGTGGTGAAAGAGGCAGATAACAATGGAGACGGAACAGTCGACTTTGAAGGTGAGTTTGTACCAATATCTTAAATATACCACCAAAACTGGTCCTATCCATATTACAGTGCTCAACATATTCAATTTAGAGATAAAGAGAGGAGAAAATCCACTTTACCACTTATTCTCTAGCTGTTAATAAGAAATAGCTCACAACGAAATTTCAAGAATTTGTTTTAAGAAAATCCACCGATTTTCTCAGAACAGTGTTGTGGCAACCTCAGTGTCCAGACCTCATCATTATTGAATGTGTTATGGATGGCTTTTACTGTGAGAGGCAGAAAAATATTCCAGCTTCTAAATGAACTATTGACATGTAAAATGCTGAAAAAATTGTGTAATTTGTCTCTTTTAGTTCTAAAATGAGTTTGTTCTAAATATCCTGTACTGTACTTATCGTGCATCAGTTACAAATCCTAATTTAAACAATATGGTAAAATATTGTTTAATATTTCTTAACTTATTGCTATATCTTGTAGTAGTCCCAAGTACATCTTGGGGAGTTCCAAAGGGTTCCACTGTTTTTGAGGACCTATAAAACTGTTGTTCACTATTTCAGTAATGAAGTTTTGAGGGTAAAAAATTAAATATGGGCCCACACACAGGGCCTAAAGGGTTAAAAAAGAGTCAGTTGCAAAAATCAAATAAAGAAAAGGCAGTTAAAACAGACAAAATGACATTTGTTTGTTTTTATTGCTAAATCCTTAAAAAATAATTAATTTTCTTCCCTCAGAATTTGTCAAAATGATGTCACGGGATTGAAAATGAAGAAAATGCTTTGAAGAGAATGATATCAACTGGAAAAAAGGACAAAGACAAAGATAAACAACTCAAACTCAAACACGAACTCAAAACAGCTGCACTTTTTATGCTTTTTCTTTATTACTGTCTGTACAATTGCATCCAAACTCGCAGAACTTCCGTCATATATTATAAAAGCACCCTTTTATAATTTTATACCAACGGTCTGTAAACAACTCACTATACAGAGTGCCACTCTGTGTGTTTACTGCAGATCCTGTGTAAGCTCCACTTTATCCATCGCTGTACATCTCGATGATGTCAAAGCCTCTGTCTTATGTAACATTATTAGTGCACTCTGTTAGTATGTATGTATGTTCTGTATGTATCTTGTACAGAAGCATATTTGGGTTTATATTGAAATGTAAACTTGAAAAGGGTAAAGTGTTTCTGGAAATGATAAAGTTTTTAATTTCCCATCGGGGGCTGTGTGACGTGTTTTGTGATGCAAGCTTTTTTACATTCTGAATTCATCCATATAAATCTGTATACATTTTAGGCAGCTTGCAGAATTTATAAACCTCTGAATGACACACTGGCACACACATGCAGTGCATATGCACACACACACACAAACAGAAAGTATGCATGTTGGTCAAGTCTTAATACAATATTGTATAATACACTGACATACGCCCACATTTAAGGTTTTTATTAGACATATTTTTCTTTTTCTTTCATAAAAAAAATGGTTTGTAATGTTTCCAAAAGTGGTTCTATAATGCCCCTTATTCACTCTGTGCCCACGTTGAAATGAAGGTGAGGCTGAGGGGTACGCTCCTAAACTGGAATTTCCAAGGCCACTGCCTTGGAGCCGGCAGAATAACCACACGCTTAAATGGCAGCATCTGTGTGGACAACTAACCTCGGACACCTCCCTGAATTAACGGCGACAGCAGTCGAAAAATGGCTACAGCAACTGGATTGAGGGTCATGTAGCTAAGTAAAAGTGCCTTTGTTTGCTGTACTGAAAAATTGCATGTTAGCTAGCTTGCTAGCTAGTTAGATCTTAACTAACTTAGTGACTGTATTAAAATACCTTGTAGTTCCTCTAACTACAGTCTTCCTTACAGGCTTCACTGAATTATCTGTTTAGGCAAATAACTTGGGCACAGAATCCTTCTTTAACTTTCAATGCCAGCCAGTGTCAACACGATCGTTAAACAACAAATACAGTCCGGCTAAACATGAGAGTGTACACTTGTAAGAACAGGCTCCCCACAGTAGGTTATTAACTAGTTTGCTAGCTAACTCTAAAGAGCTATGGCTTGATTAACGTTACCCCTCACTCTTTTTGACGGTAAACCGAGAAAATAATCAGTTTAAATTGGTTGGCTGGGAAATATTAACATGGCTAGCCTTAGCTAGCTAGCTAGCAGAGTAACATACATCTTAAATTGAAATGGTGATCTCTACTGATTTTGTAAATCCATTCACGATGAAGTACGGAATCTTTGGGGAAACCATGGAAGATTTGAACCCTCTAAGTGTCCAAACTACAAACCCGCAGGCCATTTGCGGCCTGTTTCCTTTTTTGGAGCGGCCCGCAAGGTATTTTAGAAATAGAATGAAAGTTGGCCCGCTGTTAAGCAGGTTTTTATAATGTGAGATTCAAAGTTTAAAGGCTAAGTGTCAGAAACGGGCCAAAGAGTCTAAAAGCGGAAAGAGTGAAGTTGTAGCGCAGAAAAGCGGGCCAAAGAGTCTAAAAGCGGAGAGGGTGTTTAGTTGTAGCGCAGAAAAAGGGCAAAATAATAATAAATAAAAGTTGCCGTAATTAAGGAGTTTAATATTAAGAGAGATCATGAAATGAAACATCAATTTGAAAAATTTAAGTTTACACAACACTATCAAAGATAGGTAAAGATAGTGAGTCAAGTGAAATGGTGTGTAAATGGAAATAATCAGGAAAAAAGTATTATTTAAAGTGTTATATTTCATTATTTGTTTTATTACAGAGTCTGTGGCCCATGACTTCAAATATATTTCTCCTTCTGGCCCCCAACAAAAAAAGTTTGGACACCCCTGCTATAAGATTTCTTTCTTTTTAAAGAAGTGCATTTGGGAACACAGCAGTGAGGCGGCATTGCTAGTACCCAGTGGTACAACACTACTTCCGTCCCCTACACACTCTTTTTGGTAGACCATGGTGCGTAGGTGAATAAAGAGTGTAGTATCACTTAAGAACCTTTTGTAGCACATTTGTTATAGTGCGTATATTTTTGCCACCATGTATTGTGTATAATTATTGTACTATAATTATTCAATTACTTAAGTTAATTCAAGACAGTTTAATTCCTTATCACCACATCTTTTTATATATATTTTGTGACATATTTGATTGGTAAGCATCTTAGCATTGGGATAAAGGGAAAACCTGAGTGATTTATGAATGGAATAAAACAAGGTGAAAACCCTCGTAAACAAACCACTTTAATCTGGGATTACCCAAATCCCTTTTACTGGACAGAAACCAAAATACCTTAAAGGAAGACCTCACAGTTTATGATTAGATTGTCTAATAGTGATCTATTTGGATTTGTCTTTAAAAAAGAGCAGCATGTACTTAATGAATTATTGAATTCTATATATTTACTTATTTTAATTAACTTTTTGCAGTATCTGCTGTCAGATTCAGATTTGCCAATTTTGTTCACACACAGAAGGAATTTAGTTGCAGCTGTTGGTTCTTGTCTAGTATCACATGCAATACACGTCATTCTCATTCAGTGTTTTTCTTTATTTCTTTATTTAAGTATTTTCCACATTGTATAATTATATTAAAGACATAAAAAACAATTTAGGTCGAAATTAGTGTTTGTCTTCCACAATCCCCTGACCTAAACCTAATCAACTGAGATGGTGATTTGAGGTGATTTGGGATGAGCTGGAGCTTCACAGCATGAAGAAAAAGCAGCAACTGTTGTTCAACACCTCCAGGAACTCCTTCAAGACACTGAGAGAACTATTGCAGGTGACTCCACCTCATGAAGACACTGAGATTAAAATACAGAGAGTGTGCAGATCTGTCCTCAAAGCTAAATGTGGCTGCTTAGAATCTAAAGTACAAAACATATTCTGGTTTGTTTAACACTTTTTGTTTAGAAAATAATTCCACATTTGATTCTGGACAGCTTTAATGTCTTTAAGTGTATCACTGATGTATAATACCTAAAACAAAAGTAAAAATATGTTCCTCTCCTGTTTTAAGGCTGTAAGGCTTAATTAATTTAAGAGGTAGAAATGTCAAAGGGTTAACTTTAATGACGGAACTTCAATGTTGATGTAAAACTTCGATCACTCTTCAGTCTGGGGCTTGATTGACACAGGGATTCGAAACTGTAAAACACAGAAGCTGCAAAAGCTAATCACGTCTCAAGTTTTCATACATGTGCGCTACTTCTGTGGTATCTGTCTAAACCTATATCACAAGCTGACAGCTGTGAACCTCTGCTTTATTTATTTATTTATTTACGAATTAGGATAAGCACATAATCTCAATAAATCCCGCGTGGTTTCAGGCAGGAAGACATGGGAAAAGAGGGCGAGGTCAGGGGGAGGATCATGACTTCACTGACCTGTCACTGCCATGGGCTGGTTTAGGCTGTACTGATTCCTATTTTTGTTTTTTTTTTAAGTAGTGATGGAACATTTTTGAGCAGCTGGATTTCTTAAAGCAGGTGAGGCTTCTACTCATCCCTACACATCATCAAAATGTACTGCTCAAGAAAAAAAAAAGAAAAACACACCTAACTATGTCCAAATCTTACTCATTTTAGTACAATAGAGCAAAAACATGCAAAAAAAAAAAAAAAACCTGACCAAATACATTTAAGATTGCATTTAAGACTTTTCTGATTGGCTATTGAGCTATTTAAATCCTGTGTGACCACTTGGCTGACTTTACAGAATTTATCACTAATATTAGCTCCACATGAACAATGCAGAATATCATATTGTCATTTTTTGCTCTGCACAAGAAGGATACGAGTATATTGGCCATTCACAGTAAAAAGAAATCTGATCATAACCCTTTTTTTAACTTACATACAGATGAAAAGGGTTATTTTAGGGGCATTATTGGTACAGGCCAACATCCATGATCTATGATCTACAGTCTTTGAATAACACCTTGAATAAGCAGTGGAAAATTACATTGACACTCCACAATGGTACTGGCTAAATGTTTTATGGACAAACGGCACAAAGATTAAGCTGTTGCTGCTCTACATCTGGCATAAGGTATGGTGGAGGGAATATCATGATATCAAAAAACATCAGGAACTGGGTTCACATACTTTTTTTTCACCGTAGTATAGACTTCTATTGCTTGTTAGCTGGGCTTCCAGCTCCAGTTTAAGACTAAAGTAGCAAATTCTAGACACCTTAACCTAATCAAGTCTGAATCTCTTTTTTAAACTATTCCTTGTCAAACTATAACTTTATTTGGATAGATTTGATGCCTGCAATCTAATTCACAGTAATACCTGTGTCTATTCTAAATCCCCCCCCCCCTATTAATTAAACGGAAGCGGATACAGAGCATATCATCGTCTTCTGAGAAAAGCAGCGAAGCCTCTCTGCCTCTCTTCAGCTCAGCCTCGACCCTTCCATCGCAGGCCGCTGCTGGTCACATCTGTTGCTGCAGTCTCTAAGCCTGTTGAGTAGGGGTCTTTTTCTCTCCCCCTGCACACACATACACTGATACAGTTACATCACAGCACTATCAGATCCTACTTAGTGTCCTACACAGAAGTCATGCAAATATAATTACACTCATTTGACTTTTATGGGAAAGAATGCACAGAGCATGTTTGTATGGGTCAGCTGGAATAAGCAGATGGTGGGAGGATAAGCGACAGCAGGGCTACACACAATACAACAAATACATTTAGAATAAAAGCACTGCATGGAGAATTACTGCTGTGCTGCACTTCACTCTGGCACACTTTCCTTTTTATTTTATATAAAAGTTTTTTAAAATTACCCAAGTCAAAAATGTTTTGTCTCGTGTTTGAGTTTGTTCTTCTTAAATGATCTGATTACGTTTTTGGTCAAACTTATGCAGAAATATAGAAAATTCTAAAAGGATCAAAAACTTTCAAGCACCTTCATGTATACCTTAGTATAGCTGAATACTGAAAGTTTGGTACATTACCTTAATCACAGAATACACCAATAACTTTTGAAAGCATTTCAAGCCTAAATGCAAAGACTACTTCTTGAAAATGTTGAGACAAGCTTAAAAAAAAAAGCTCATGCTAGGCCATCCAGAAATGTGAAAGCCAGAAAAGCTACAGAGACTCTACTATTATTCTTAACCAAACAGAGAAGGAAGGAAGGCCAAATTGATGGGGAAGTCTGTGAAGCATTCACATGCTAGGCTAAAAGCTGACACCAATCAAATGGCTATTATCTCTTCATCTATCTTATCTTAGCTTTTATGATATCATGCCAAGAAGACACAAAGAGCAACAGTCTCAACATCAAAACTATCTGAAAAGAACTGGGAATTATGAAAATGAAAAATACAAACAGATGCCCTTATTACAGTGCTAAGATAGGCTATGCTTTTCTATGCTTTCTAAACCAGCCAAACGCCAAAAATAACCAGCAAATCATTTTGCCATCATTTTCACCATCTAAGCATTTTTCACCCAAAACAACTTACTATATAAAAATCTAAATATTTGTATTTAGCAATAATAAATAAATGCATTCTTTTTGTGCACTTATGTGTGTTGATATCTAGTTCCTAAATTATAATTTGAATAATTATAATTTAATTTGGAATTACTGTGAGTGCAAACAGATTGACATTTTCTTTTTGAAGACAAATTTACAGGAAAAAATGTTGCCATTTTAGCTGTACTAATGTAGTAGTTTGTAAGACATGCTGTAAGTAAAACTGGACATAAGTATGGAATCCGTGCAGATGGATGTGAGAATCAAAGGCTGATGATGTAATGCCATACCACTCTTTCTTTAATCCCACTGTATAGACACTCTTAGAGGGTTACTTTCTCCATATCCATACTAATCCCACCTCTCCGTCTCTTTTTCCGAGTAGCTCTGAGTGTGTTTAATCCATTGTAACTACATGTAAGCAGGATGCCTCCTGTTCTGTGACTTTTCGGATGATGCAACTGCTCTTGGTCTTAATTTGGCTGACCTGTGACTCTATAGGATATACTGCTGGTACTTGATGGTCTCCTAAAATAGGAACTGTGGTAAAAGAGGTTTAATCCTGCTCTTTTTGTCAACTCTGGTTTCTACGGGGTTGTAAAATATAATCTCATAGTCACAGCATTTTATAAGAGTCCATTTATGACAGTGAAATACATTTTATGTGAATGATCTTTTTGGCTGATGGGCCATGTTGTATAATCCACAAATGGCTTTTAGAGAGACACAGCTTTGGTTATGAAAAAACAGCAATGTCAGTGAGGTCTGTCTTGGAGGTGATGTCTGGAAAAGAAACAATTTCAGGAGCCACTGGTTCAAAACATGGCAAACACACACACACACCAACACACCCATTTTTCCTTAGTATCCGGCACTGGCATTGAAAGACACTAAGGTAGATTTCCTTTTTCTTATTAGTAATGTGATTTTGACTAAATCCAATGCAAACACTACAATGACTGAAAGAGTTAAGTAAATTTAAAATATGGCAGGTTCATAAGCTATAGACTCATTTACAAGATATTTCAGAGCTCCAGATTTGGTTAAATTAATGTATTTCTCCTCTTATTGCTCGTTTAATCACATTTATTTTGTAAAAAAAAATAACAAGGCCAAGTCCAACCTTAATTAGAACAGGGAGAAAACATCAAATGACTGCCAACGAGGAGTGGTTCTTTCAAAATGTCACATCTTGGCCTCGTCTCGTGTCTCTGTGTGTCTTCCCCACGTGACCTGTGCTCCCCTGTGTCTCCCGTCTCAGTACTTTTCCACCTGTTTCTCATTTGTAGCTCCGCCCCTTCCCCAGGTGTTTCCAATTCTAGTGTGTTTCATGTTACTATAAAAAGCACTCCTCTGCCACTTTGTCTCCGTCGGTCTTTGCACCTTCCTCTGTTGTTTTTTTTTTTGTCTTCTCGTGTTTTCTAGCCTAGCCCTCGTTTTCTTAGCTTTAGCCCTTGTCCTTTGTTTATCTCTAGTTTCTTGTTTATTTCTGTGTTCCCTAGTTCCTTGTACATACCCCTGCTTTGTGTTGATTCCTAGTTTAGCTCCTTGTATATATTCCCTGTCTGTTTATCATTATTATTATCTCTAGTTTGTTTGTTTTAGTTCTCTGGTTCCTCTTGTTTGTTTCTGGTTATTTTCAGTCATTTAGTTTATTCCATAGTTCCTTGTATGTATCTCCCTGTTTTATGTTTAAGTGTTTACTTGTTTCTCGTTTTTGTTTACTTATATTTATTTATTAAATTATTCATTTTTCCCTTACCTGCACTTGTGTCTGCCTCCTCGTCTCCCTGCCTGGGTATTCCTGACACAAAATGTGTGCATCATAAGTAATTCCATAAGATTATTATTCACCCTCCACCCCAACACCAGCAGAACTACCACAGCAAAATTAAATAAAACACATATAAACACAACCCTCCACTACATGACATAAAACCTCCGATTAACCAAACAAACAGAAACAAGTGGCTTCTGAACATGCTGGGGGCTCCCCTTTGAGATGCTATGTCAAATCCACAGACACAGCAC
Source organism: Astyanax mexicanus (assembly GCF_023375975.1). NCBI lineage: Eukaryota > Metazoa > Chordata > Actinopteri > Characiformes > Acestrorhamphidae > Astyanax > Astyanax mexicanus. The sequence continues at coordinate 34,630,364 of NC_064426.1, read as the reverse complement.
AGACACACCAGACTTTATAGTGACATCAGTATTATTTGATTTATTTAGACATTTGTATTAGTGGCTGAACTAATGATATCACAAAAAATTCCTACCAGATATTCTCAAGAAATATTCTACCAGACTATAGTGACATCAGAATTTTTTTTATTTAATCAGACATCTGTGATAGTGACGGAATTATAGATATTACAGAAATATTCTGCTAAAAATCAGTTCAGTCTCAGGGGTGAGGTGAATATACACCACCTGCTGACATCAGCCCACGACTGAACATATCCAAGGTCTCTTGGTAAGCAGGAAAATTGGGCTAGATTATAAACATCCGTCTGTAATCTGCACACTAATCCTGCACACGTGTCGCCTTAAGTGAGCTAAATCTGTATCTCATTCATCATAGTAGTATAATGAGGATCAATCCCCGGAAATATCATTCCTTGACTCTGCAAAACCTCATGTGATCATGGATCCAAGTGACTGGGTAAGTATGTGTACACATGGTTAGAAACGTATGAATAGGTCTTATTCCAACCATACACTAAAAGGTTTTAAAAAAGACTGACAAAAGCTTTCAGCATAGAGAATTTGCATGCAGCAAAGTTAATTAGAAGCAGTTTCTGAGGAAACTGCTTGCTGGTTGAAATATGACAGGGAATTTTCCTATTCCTTAGCACAGAGTCAATTTACAGATAAAGGCCTTGCCCTTAACAAAGAGCCAGTCAGCTTGCTGAAAACACCTGGAGAGGAGGAGGGAAACATAGATATGAAAGTCCAAACAACTGATGACATTATGGCAGTAGAAAAATACACAAATAATTAAAACAATAACGCTAAACTATGTCTGACAATTTTCAGATTGGGATAGCTAACAAAAAGCATCAGGACAGTTCTGGGATGGTTATAAAAAATATCCTAGAGCCCTGAGGTTCAACGATCACCTATTGGTTATTCACAATTTGCATGACTCAGGACTAAAAAACATGCAATAGTTCTAAACACAGTTAATTTTATCTGAATAATCTAAATAATAAAAAGACTGCACACTGCAACTCTGACAAAACTCAAATTTGCATGAGATATAAGTCAGTTAAATCAACTTCCAACTTCTCCTTTAATAAACTGTCTATTGGAAAACTTAAAAATGACTGAATGCACAAGTTTTTGTGGGGCTAGTAATACAGGGAGCTTAATGCTAACCAAACACTGGACAACTTTGAAAAGCTCCCTGCTAGATAGAAGTTTTTTTTTATTGCATCATCATTATCTATTTAGCTTTTGCATTTTAGCCCATTAAAACAGAAGGCCAGATAAAATGTTGACGTCACTGGGTTCTTTCTTGCCTGAGTGTTAGCGATTTTCCACCGACGTGTAACCAGCACCGTTCTGGTTTCTACCAACAAAAATAGGTTCCAGAACCAGGAATGTTTGTTTGCAGTGGGAACCGAAGAAAACTAGATTCTTTAGCATGAACCGTGTTCATCGCCACTGTGCATCGCCCTCTGTTGATGACTTATAATGTGACATTTTGTCAGTTCCACTAAAACTGTCGGAAACATGGGCTGGTTCACTGAAAAGCACCGTGCTTTTTATTAGACCAAATGAAACTGGTTCAAGAATCAGAGATTTTTTTGGTGGAAAAGCTCTCTGACTTTGCCTACTCTTTTTTCTTTTGTAACAATTGTTGCCATCTTACCAGATTCTCAGCCCTCTCTTTGGAGTGTGCCTCTGAAAAATCTTTGTTTGAAGAGTCATGTAGCCCTAAAACTTCCCCCACACCCTCCAGCCTCACAAGAACACCCTACCCCTAATCGTATGCACACATAACAGAAGGGTTGCGCCATGTGGTGAAATGGGATGGGGCCATAGATATAGGCAAGACAAACACAGCTAGCTTTGTTCACATGCTGGCTGGTTTTTAAAATAATGTTTAGGTTATTTTGTCCAAGACTCCAGCAGCATTTCTAACACAGCAAAACTGACAATAAAACACTAGCAAAAATATGTTAGCCTAGCAGGGGAAGCTAACGCCTCACATCACAACATTAGAGTCCAGCATTTAAAAGCAGCCCACAGGCTACAGATTACCATCACTGCACTGTTAGAAATACTTTTACTGTGCTTTTTTTTTTTACCTGTGCACTTTTGTTCATTGTCTTTGAGGGGTGAAAATGCAGTTGTAAACTGTGATTAACTGAACTATATTTATAAATTCTAATAAATTCTATAAAATCTAATAAAGGTTTTTTTTTTTCAAATTTGTGGTAATAGTATTTTTAACCATTTTATTTTATTTTGTAAAACCTTATAAATAGCATTCTGCCTCAGCTGTACTTTAACTTGGTCTTATTTTAACTATTTACTTCGTTTTGTAATCTATTTAGTTTTGTAGATGAGTGGAAATTTTAATAATAATAATAATTATTATTATTATTATTATCATTATTATTATTATTATTATCATCACAATAAATCATCATATGTGGAACATTATTGCAAATTTCCCCATTGTGGGATTAATAAAGGATTCTCTTATTTTATCTTAATAATAAACATTTTATCTCTACTATATATGGTCATATATGTTCTCCAAACTATAAATGAAATATTGTGATTCAGCTTTTATATATTATATATGAGGTGGTGGAAAAAGTCCCACAGCCGCGCAGTACTACAGCTGAGTGTATTTAATACATAGGCTGATACAGTGCGCCACCTACTTGTCACAAGTAAGTACAGCACAAAGACAGGTAAGTGATGATGCATGGCTTTCTCTCACATTTTAAATATGAGATCAAAGTGATCAAGATGACGTTAATGAGTATCACTGTCAATCATCTTATCTCCTGTTTTTTTATTTTGGAAAAACAATCCTTTACTCAAAAACATCTGTTTTTTTTTTATAAGTAAACAAAAGACACCTGTATGAAATTCGAACACAAGGTCCAGTTATCGCCATGGCAACCCAGCAGCGCATTCTAATCGTGACGTCACCACAGTATAAGCATTCCCAACTTTAGATTGAGTCATTTCTCGTCAGTTTACTGAGGAGAAAGCAGCAGAAGAGTGTCGTTCCTTTCAGTGCAGTTTAACTGTGGACAACTGTATCATCATACAGCAGAGGATGATGGAGGGTTCTACACCCAGACAAGGAAAGAGAAAGAGAGAAGATGAGGAGGAGGAGGATTTCCAAAGGAAAGAATCCCAGGAAAGAAAGAGACAGAAGGGAGAAATAAAACGGCGGCCCAGGAAACAGAGGAGGCCCATGAAGAAAACAGTCATCAAGCCTGGTCAGCTCATTATCCAGACCCCAATGAAGTGGTCAAATATTTAAAATTATTTTATTAACTACAGTAAACTGGAATTATTAAAATGGTGAATGTTCACAGAAAGTTAATTCCACTGCATCCTTTATAACCAGTAATATGAATAGGTAAACTTACAGTACGCTTAATCATCCAAATAGAGCTAATATTGAGTTTTAACATTATTTTCCACAGAGACCTTTGAATCGCTCTACACAGTTGGGGAAAAACTCGGTGAAGGAGGCTTTGGAACGGTCTTTGCCGGAACACGTGTTTCTGATGGCCTACAGGTTCTTGACTAAGTCTCTATAACTGTGACCCCTCAACTACATTCATTATCTTACATACTTTCTTTTCAATCTTCATTACCTTTAATCATTTTATTGTCTTTGTTTGTAGGTGGCCATAAAGTTTGTTCGAAAACAGCAGAACGATCGATATGTCCAAAGCGTAAGTTCACTTGTTACCCAGATGTTATTTTCATAACATGACCAAAAATTACATTAGCAGTCGAGCATTATAGTCCTAAAGTCATAATTTTGATATGTTCTTCTCTGCATTTACTATTTAACTAATCAAGTATTTCTGCAGTCTGTTAATTCCAGGTCAATTCCAATAGAAGTGGCCCTGATTGAAAAGATGAGTGAACCACCAGTTAAAAGCATCATACAACTTATCCAGTGGTTCGATGAGCCAGAGCGCTATATTGTGGTCATGGAGCTCTTTCGTCCTTGCATGGACCTGCTTGACTTCATGTGCAGCAAGCGAGGTTTCTTTACAGAAAAGAAGGCCAGACATATAATGGTTCAGGCAATAAAGGCAGTTACTGAGTGCCACAAGCGAGGTGTCCTCCACAGGGACATAAAATTGGAGAACTTCTTAATCAATACAAACACTTTTGAGGTCAAGTTGGTCGACTTCGGCTGTGGTGACTTCTTTACAGAACGTGAACTGAATCATTATATAGGTAAGATTGAGTCTTGGGCCCTCAACCCACTACAACATTCAAACATGTAGCTTTTAGGTTTTAATAAAGTTCTCTGCTAAGCTCTGCTTGTTTTTCTTCCTTCTTTATTACATTCACAGGCACTGAAGAATTCTGCCCTCCAGAGTTCTTTCTGTCGAGGAGCTATCACGCCGCTCCTTCAACGGTGTGGTCTTTAGGTGTGTTTTTGTACACTATGGTCCATGGATACCACCCCTTCACAACCAGGCATGAAATCATTGCTGGAGATCTTCGCTTCGGAGACCACCTGTCCAATGGTAAGAAGAAGAAGAACATTCTGGTGTTCGAACCAGCTGCTCTGAAGTGTAAAATTTATAATGTATTTTTGATGATAGTCTTTTTGAAATGTAGAAAACATGAGTAAAAAAGATAGCAGATACATTTCAAACCTTAATGTCTTATCTTTCTCCCATCCAATTCCATCACTCTACACAGAGGTCTGCGATCTGATTAGGTGGTGTCTGCAGGATGACCCGACTTGGAGGCCTAGTTTGCAGCAGATCTTCGGGCACCCGTGGTTTTAGTGGAGAGTCCAAGCCTAGGATTAGGTTAGTCAGAAAGGACAGGGAGCCAGGAATAATGCTAAGAGAAAAAGCAGTAAAACCTAAATTATCTAGAGCTTTTATAGAGAAAACAAAAGAAAAGATAGTATGACGAACATACGTGTCTATAAATACTCTAGAAATTAAAATGTAGAAATGATGTATGACATATTCTCATGAGCTGTAATGCCCAGAAGTGCTTATGTCTCTACTCTCTTTGTGTTTCGTTGTGTTTCAGGTCATGGAGAAGGCACAGGCTGTTAAAAAAAAAAACGTCAAATGCAATCAGTAGAGAGGACAACATGTGGAATGCAATGTATACATAACATTTATTTTCAATAGGAACATGCACAAAATATGTGTTTGCAGTATATTCATTTGAGCACATATTGTGCATGCTAGTTGAGGTATCCGGTGTCGCCCAGAGGAGGATGGGTTCTTCTTTTGAGTCCTGGTTCCTCCCAAGGTTTCTTCCTGTTGATCTGAGGGAGTTTTTCCTTGCCGCTGTTGCCTTTTGCTTGCTCAAAGGAAGCTTGGACCCGGATATCTGTAAAGCTGCTTCATGACAGCGTTTTTTTAAAGTTAATCTGAATGATACTATGGAAAAGAAATGCTATGTGTACATTGCTGTGTTGAGATAAATATGTGCTTGGGATCTTAAGAGTACTGGGGTCCATACTGAACTTGAGTGATGTAGGTGTATAGGAGTGTAGTGTATAGGAGTGCGGTGTACAGCAGAGCACCTGATGTTTCCATAGAAGGCGTTTACTGTTTACTTACAATACAAAAAATAAACAGTGAAAATGTTTCTGGACTATGAGTGTTACATGCAAAACATTTTCAATCTCAAGTTAGTAAGGATCTCAAGTAAGGGCTGGATCCATTTCTGCTGGGTGCAATACTGCTGGACATACTGCTCAGCTGCTGGGTGTTGGCAAGACCTTCACACAACAAATCCAACCAGAGATCAAACCACCACATTATAAAACAGCTGAAACATCAACTGACCTATCCTGAATAAGCCAGCAATTTGGAGCACATCATAAAGCATCCGGCATTTCAACTGGTACATCATGAAGCAGTTGACACAGCATCTGGCACACTGTAAAGCTGCCAGGACTTGAATTGGCACATTCTGAAGCAGCTGGTACACCAACCAGCAAATCCTACAGCAGCCAGCACACCATCCGGCAAATCTATCCTAAAGCAAAGGGCACACCAACCGGCAAATTGTAAAGCAACTGGATTACCACACGTCACATTTTAAATATCCGGCACAGAATTGGGCACATTCTAAAGCAGCCGGCATACTCTCAGACACATCCTTTATCAGCAAGTACATTGACTGGCACAAATATTAAAAAAAAAGCATCTAGCAAACCAAACAGTACAACTTATAGCTGCCAGCACAACATTCAACACACCTGGAATACCAGCCGACCTGCTGGCACACTATCCAACATCATAAATCAGCTAGTTCCTTGACTGGCACATTTAACAGCAGCTGGCACACCAAACAGTAACCCTTTTTAGGTGTACAGTAGTGTAGGTATAGTTAACTGTAATAATAAATGTGTAACAGTCGAGATGTATAATAATTTCAATTGGGCTGATCAGATAGAACTAGATATGACTACAGAGCCAGAGCAACCAAAAGATTGAGACCACACTGGACTACTGAAGTATGTTTAGAAAAGAAAAGTAATCAATTTAATACAAATATAAATTCAATTTAACATATAAACAGTTTACCTGGGTAATTGGAAGAAAATAAAAAAACAACAAAATAGTGTAATAGTACCAGTTACTTTCAGAAATAGAAATGGAAGAATTCTGGGACTAGAATGATCTTTAGGTGTTCTCAGTTCAGTGGAATAAGTGTTTCAAATATCAGTCCATGTCCACAAAAGGAACGAATGTTGGATCCTGTGATTGGGGAAATGCAGTTATCCTACCGCACTCCAAAGTAACTGAGTTACTAACGGAGTTACTCCACCATAAAAGTAACTAGTTACCAGTAAAAGTAACTATTGGGTTACTTTTGTTACTCACCCTATAAAAAATGAACAAAAGAAAATAAATAATGTAATTTTGATTATTATTAGAAAAATAACAAACGGAAACAAATCCAAAATGTTGACAAAAATATAATCTAAAGAATTTCAAAACAGAAACGAAAAACGTTAAAATGGTATTAATATAACAGTTTAACAGCTGGATAAAACAGTTATAAGTGTAACTGTTGTAAATAATTGCTTATGATGTATATAATTTTTTGTGAATAAGAGTGTAACTTTTATTTTATATATTTGGTTTCGTAATACAAGCCAACAGTCTCGCGAGAGTATCTCGCATAGGTTTCGTTTTCATGCTGGCTTCAGGCTGGACTCCTCGTGTGCTGCTCAAAAGGTTTTACTGATAGATGTGTTAATGACTGAAGTGAGAAAGCCCTGTTGAGGATAATTCCCTTGTACGATGCATGCAGCCAACAAGGTATTTGTTGTTGTATTTTACTTTGTGTTACTGTTGTATTATTGCATGTCAAGCTAATATCGCTAATTTTACGTTAATACTGTGTGTGCGTAGTTTTCACGGTGGATTAGGAGAGAAGCTTCAAATAAACCTGTGAGGAGAAAGCCACTTGTGTCTGCCTGTGCATTGAGGGAGTTACAATAAGGATTTATATTTATGTTTAGTACACAGACTTAATTGTATATATAACTGTAGCTTATTTATAGCAGACACAGGCATTCTGCTGTCGAGAATTTTAACAGATGTTTATTCTCACTCAATAGCTGGAGTTTTTGAAATGAAAAATTAAAATAGAAAAAAACTTTGACTGAACATAAATTTATTTAATTTCACTTTGCTATTATGTAACTGAAATTCACTTCTATTTTATTTTTTCATATCTGAAAAAAAGCATCACCCTGGCATCTGGTGCTGCACGTCAATTTAAACAAATTAAAATTAAAACATTTGAAATACACAGAAATATAAAGCTATATGTCAGC